>NC_134855.1:88631804-88978471 GCF_049852395.1 Peromyscus maniculatus bairdii | reverse complement strand
AGTATTCTGGAAAATTCAACATAGCATAAATATGTTTTTCATATCAATACTAAAATAGAATTTTTTTTTCACTCGGCAGTAGTCGAAAGATTCTTATGGACTATGAAATAAAGTTACATATTAAAAATAAAGATGGCAATCCAGGTAAGTCATATGACAATGAGAAGTGAATATTAAACTCATGATTATCGCACAACCAATATAAACCAACACTGTTATTACATGTTTTCTAAGCATATACAATTGAAACTTCTTCCCTTATTTTCAGTATTTTAATTTAGGCAACAGCACTCACATTTGTTGCTCTAATTTTAAGTTATCTCCCATTAAAGGTTGTCTTTTTGATATGTAGTTATAGTAACCTCACTGAACATATTTATTTTTTTGTCTATGTTGAGACATTATTTCAGTTATCCTGTCATGGCTTCTATCTTACCGTGTAGTTGAGGTTGGTTTTAAACTCCTGATTCAAACTGTCTTAACTTCTCAGTTGAGGTTAGAGGCATGCAGTGCACACTCAGCAGCTTTCTTTAATAAATTATTAAATTGATATTACAAACAGATGAGCAGTTTCTTTCCTGAGTTAAATTCCAGCTAAAGTGTCTTCATTCCTAATGGCACATGATTTATGTTTTCCTGTATCTGTTAGTATTGCAAAGCTTCAAGTTTCAATTCTTAATTAGGCTCTCTATTTGTCTTCATTGTCTCTGTCATGGTAGAGAATAGGATGTATAAACAACCCCATCATATATATATATATATATATATATATATATATGTGTGTGTGTGTGTGTGTGTGTGTGTGTGTATGTAGAGAGAATATCATTCAGAATGTGAAATTTGTTATCCAAAAATCAAATTGCTGGCTTGTTTTTATTTAAACAAATAAAATCAGCAAATATTATAAACATATAACTCCTGACTTTATTGGCATAAGACTATATCAGAACTATGCATAACATAGAATGTATATGTAAATGTACATTCCTATATGAGCTTCTAATTTGTAGAAAACTTTTAAAGACCCATGCTACTGGAATTGCAACTGAAACTTGAAGCCTTCCTGAAGAAACTTTAATATTATTATATAATATTATTGGATATAATAATATTCATTATTAAGTAGATGCTGTTCTGGAAAACAATGAACATGGCAGATGAAGACATATACTAGAGTGTAAGAAAAAAACAAGTAACATGTTTCATAAGAAGAGAGTTTATATTTGTAGTGGAGTAGTAGTCAGGTGGGAAATTTGTACTGAAATAAATCCTTGTGAATATGGACAAGAATGTGAACATGAAGCTGCCAACTAAAGGAGAGAGATAGAGATACGCATAGAATTCTATCAGGATGACAAATGGGAAAAAAATGTACAGTGATAACATGTTTTCCATTGGAGGCTTAGCAACAAGGAGTTGCCAGAAAGCTGGAAGAAACAGAGATGTCAATACAGTCATTGTTTCCCCACTTCATATGTAAAGTAAAATCCGCAAGCAAAAATCTGTTGTAGTATACACATTTAATTAGAGATATCTGCAAAATTCCATCCTTATTAGTCCCTGCTATGAGTGTTTAAAGTTCTCTCTGAATTGATAACAACCTACCTGTCTGTGTTGTTTAATGTTAGAATAGCTTTATTTAAACATATCCCTAAAAAATCTATAAAAATCTATCAGTTTATACTACTAGGTTTCTTTACAATTCTTCTGATCTGTAGCAGCTGCTACAAAGTTTGCATTGAAAAATTTCATACATCTTGAAACCTCTTTTCATTTTTCTACTTTGGACAATAAGTATATCTGTCATTGCATATTCTCTAAATAATTAATATTGTATTAAAGCTAATTAATTTATAAGTATTTTCTAAAATTAACATTTGTAAATTTTTTTGTTTTCTGTGGAATGAAAATAACATTTATGAATTTTGAAGTCTGTTCTTCATTTAATATGTACTTGGGCTAGTCTTTTATTTACAAATATATCTCATCTGTACTTCACTGTCTTATTTACATAGATAGAGACTCACTGAGGATTAAAGTTAGATATTAATGATGAAAGGTGTTTGATCATTTTTTTCAAATCTCTTGGTTTTGATTTCTTGTTTCTTTAATTTTCTATGTAATTAATATTAAAAAGGATTGTGAGGTTTTCTGGGAAATGGATTAGAACATTTTTATCTAGCTAGTCTTTGATATATATATATATATTTTTTTTTTAACAGCACATGTTTAAGCAGTCCCAGCCCAAGGGTATTTACTATAGTAAATTTGAAAAATATAGAAGAGCCAGAAACCAAGTAAACATGGAGAAGCAAGGTAAGAGCATTGCATTATACCGAGTGCTTCTTTGACAATGAAGGAGCCAAGTGTCCCTCTACACAAAAGAAAATCAGTTATGAAACATTTATGAATTTATAAATTTATATTAAGTGACAATTATTTGTATATCTCAAATCAAACCCAGGTTCAGTAGATGGCAAGAAATCATAAAAATCCAAGCAGAAATGAATGAAATATAAATAAAGGAAGAGTGGGGATATCAGGGTTTTATTCATTTTATGAGTGCTAAGACATAAGGAATAGTGAAGTCATGGAAATGATGATTAGGAAAGGTAGAGGGATGAGAATTACATGAAGGAAAATGAGGTAGGTATATATAGGGGATACTGTAATACCCATTTATTTAGAAAAAGAAGTCTCAGAGTATTAAATATGTGGGGTAACTATAAATGAACCTGCTAGTACCGCTACGTGTTTCAGAGGCACAAGTAAATATCACTCTGCTTTTTTGTGATGTGCTCCTCAATTCTTAGGAAGACAAAAAGGATACAAGAACCAGGACATACAGTGCTACTTTTTACATTACTTGAGCATAATTATGTATGATCTTCTCTACATAGTTTTGATACAGTGTCATACATTGTAACTACTTCTCAAAATATTACCACACAGGATAGAATACAGAAAAATACACATAGATTTAAGTTCATTAAGAGAATATCAATTTGAAAACATACAGACACTGCTTCAGAGAATGTTTTAAAAACAGAGGTGATGATCCAGAGGAACAGAAAAAGAGACAGACTACAACTTACATAAACTTGGAGTTAATGCTGAGGACATAGAAGAGAACTCATTTCAAAAACCCTATATTACCACTGTTGCATAGATGACCATTAATGAGATGGAATGAGGTAAATGTTAAAAGCCTCTGTCACTCACTCCCTGTCTACAAACGCGGTACAGCAACTATTGGGGTTATTAGAATCTTAAATCTCAAATATTCACATGGGCAAAGCAAGCTCAGATACTCTGATCTTGAGTAAGACCTAGCTAGGGAGCCTCTGTGGGTCCCCACAGTGGTTATTAAATTGGCATGAATTTAAAATGTTAGATATAATTAAGTATTTATAATTTTATACCTGCATTTCCTCTTTGAAAGCTTAGTTATCTTTTTCGTGATTTTAGTTTGATAAACAAACAAAAACACACTCACCCATTTTATGAAGTTAAAATCTGTTTATTCTAGCTGGGCGGTGGTGCACAGACCTTTAATCCTAGCACTCAGGGGGGCAGAGCTCAGTGGATCTCTCTGAGTTCAAGGCCACCCTGGTCTACAGAGTGAGATCCATGACAGGCACCAAAACTACATAGAGAAACTCTGTCTCAAAAAAAAAAAAAAAAAAACACAAAACCTATTCTACATATTGTTGGTGGTCTATGCCTATATCTGAGACAAGCGATTCCTTTATCAAGGGTCTTGAGGGATCCTGTATAGGAAGAACTTGTGTATTTAGTTATACGTGTGCTTTAATTGCACTTGATAATCCATTCTGTGAGTTGACTACTAGAAGTGATTTGAGTTCTAGTTTGTATTCTATCACAGTGCCTCTGGTCATTCACAGTATCTGGTATTTATATGCTGGGATTTATATGCTACAATTTGGTGAACTGCATCCTCTTGTCTTTTCCTAACCTGCAAATCTGTTTGACAAGCACACGCCTTTAATCCCAGCACTCGGAAGGCAGAGGCAGGCAGATCTTTGTGAGTTTGAGGCCAGCCTGGTCTACAGAGCGAAAGCCAGGAAAGGCACAAAGCTACACAGAGAAACCCTGTCTCGAAAAAACAAAAAAATTAACAAACAAAAAATATCCAGTGACTTTCACAAACATTTATTACCTCCATCATGTTCATAGTTCCTTTTAGGTTCATTTGATTTTTATCATTTTAATTTGATATTTTCCCTTCCAATTAATAGTTAGTTATGGTTTTGGCACTTAGTTTGTGTACTTATTTAGCATCAGGAGTGGGAAATTGTCTCGAGGGCATTTCACATGCTATCCATATCCTTAACCATTGAACTAAAAACACTACTCATTATTTAGTTTCTCTGTGACCTGGTTACACATAAGAAGCACATGTTCCTGACAATGCAAATGAATTCCATCAACATAGGTGCAATGAAAAGAAAGGTCAATTTGAAAACATACAACTTACTCATTCTATGCAGTACAGTCATATCCTATTTGATAATATAATGACAGTGTGTTGTCACAAAGGGATCTCGTTTATATTGACACTCATCAATTGATGTTTTTTCTGTATTGTTTTCTAATCAAATTCCAGGAGATACTTTTAAAGCATTCTGTGAATTAAAGATTACATCATTGCTATAGATGTTTATTTACCTCAATATTATTTTTCTCCATTTTCATTCATGCCACTCACAGTCAGTGTTATCCTCACATTAGAGGGTCTGCTCAGCTGCACAGACCATCAGCCTCTATCATATATCATTGTCCATACTTTAGGTTCATGAAAATGTCACTATACAAATTATTTTGACATATCATCAATGTTTTAGGTATAGATACATTTTTATTGATTGTTTTGGGCACAAAAAGTAGTGTCTAATATTATGACAGTTTCATGAATATCTAATATTATTGTTTTTATTCTCTGTGTTGTTTGGAGGCCTTGAAATTCCTCCATGATTTCTACATGTTTTATTTTTTATATTTTACTTTTGTTTTTTGCTATTTTCTATGACTTGACTGTTTGCTCTTAACTCTTTCTCATCTGTTGTATATTTCCAAATTGATTTGCTTCTCATTTAATATTTCTCTACCTACCTTACTACTACATTTTGACTTATATCTTTACTGTAATTCATAATTTATACTTTTGTCTATTTTTGTTTAATATTCTCTTTTCAATTTATTTTCAGTTATACTAAGTATTTTTCTTTTTTGTTGATACCTGACTGTGTAGATGAACATTTAGCATATGTTCATGTTTGAACATGGAACACTTTATGATATGGGTTGTGTATAGAAGTTCTTGTTATTGTGTGTATTTTTTACATCAGTAAATCTCCATTAGAAGTATAAGCTTAACTGAGCCTCAAAATAAGAAAACCAAAAATGTATTTCATAATAACTTACTTTATCTGTTGTTGCAAAGACTTCTAGTATAGAAATGTTATTTCTAGTTTATTTTAACTATATAAATATTGATTGATTTCAGCAGAAGCAGATATACATAAAAAATCTCAAAGGAAATGAGAGTACTCAGTTATATGTATGTATTGTTAAATTTGAATTTCCATTTATTATATATTTTTATAAACAATGTACACAGGCTAAATTATGTCTTCTTCTAGAATGCATCATCATGAATAGCATTAAGATTAAACTTTTATTTTAAAACATTTAACTAGTTAGGAATATTGAATTTTCTCAGCTATTATCTACACTAACTCAGAGCTAAAAATTTCTCAGATATTTGTTCCTAATATTTTTTTCTTATTATCCCTTGTATGTCCCTTCATTTTCCCCCTTTATATTCTAGAAACGGGGGAGGGGGCACGGGGGAAGGTGATGGCGCACGCCTTTAATCCCAGAAACAGAATATTCCTAAGCACGTGAACATATGAACAATGTGGCTCTGATGTCCTGTTGTTCTGCTCCTGATAGGCATCCAGACTTTTTATTTCACTGAAAAAAAAAACAGTAGATCAAATCAAAATAATAATCACTGGCATGAACTCAGTTTAGAGTATAGTAGATGTGATTCTAGTTAAAATACACTATGTAGGCATCTGACACTGAACTTGTAATTTGCAGAAAACTGTTAGAAGGACCTATTGTGGGGATAGAGTGATCTGAGCTTGAGTCTCAACAAAGCCATTCAATTCCTTTGAGATTGAATAGTCTTTCAGAAGTTCTTGCCATCAAAGCAGACATAGAAGTCACAGCCAAGTTCTGCTCATTTCCTTACCCTTGACTCATTTTCCATATATGGAATATCTAGGCACTATCAGAAAGTAAGGCAATGAGTATTACAGACGTGTTTATGCTTTTCTTTGATAAAAATAAGTAATCAGAAAACACATCTTAAGTGATTAAAACAAATAATTCTGAAGCTATAGCATTATTGAAAACTACTGAAAATTATTCAACTTTTCTATTACAGTGAAAATCAGAAAAAGTGCAGATTTATATTCAGGATAAAAACCTTTCCTTCTGAAGAAAGACTTTGAAAGAACAGTGTCATAATGGGTAAAGTAAAGAGAAATAATATCTGTTTATCATATAAGTCTTTATAATCCTAGATGGATGAGGGAACATGCATTTAGAGAACCAAGACTATTAGCAACATACTCGAAAACAGACTTCACCAGGAAAGTAATGTGATTTCTTAATTTTAAACAGGTATGCTTTTTAATTTTTTTATTATGAAGAAATTTTTTATTCATTTTACATAGCAACCAAAGATCCCTCTCTCTTCCCTCCACTGCCCCCCAGCATTATCCCCCCAATCCATCCCCTATTCTCTCCTCTGACAAGATAAGGCCTGCCATGGGGAGTGAGCAGAGCCTGGTACATTCAGTTGAGGCAGGTCCAAGACCCTCCCCCTGCATCTAACTAATGGAAGCAGATACAGAGATCTACAGCTAAGCACCAGGCTGAGCTCCAGGAGTCGAATTGAAGAGAGAGAAGAGAGATTCTATCAGCAAGGGGCATAAAGATCAACCAAACAAAGCTAGTGGGAACTGTAGCTGGAGAGTTTTCTTTCTGGGTCCCGCCAAGCCCTGGCAGTCCCTTAACCCACTTATAAAATAAACATACAGAGGCTTATATTATTTAAACTGCTTGGCCATTAGCTCAGGTCTATCATTGTCTAGCTCTTACTCTTATATTCAGCCCATTTATATTAATCTAAACTTTGCCACATGGCTTGTGGCTTACTGGTACCTTACATCTTCCTTGTCCTGCAGGCAGTCTCCTCCTTCCCTTCCTATTCCCTTAATTCTCCTCTCTGTTAGTCCTGCCTATACTTCCTGTCTGACTACTGCCCAATCAGTGTTTTATTTATTAACATATTTGCCATAAAGAACATCCCACACCAGGGAACTCATGAACTTTAGACCCACAGCTGTGGAGCCTTCATGGGACTGGACTAGGCACCCTGCATAAAATGATATGCTTTTATAGTAAGAAATAAATTTATTTTACTGCATCATGATTGTAAATCTTCATGGAACAAACCCACTGCTGATATCTGTTTTACTAGGATACCATGACAGATCTTCACTTACCAGCACAACTAACTTCAATCCCCAGGCATCTTCTAATTGAAGGACGAAAAGGTAAAGATTATGTCATCAGCAAGTCATTTCAAAGACTTTTTATTAAAATTGGGGGAGTAACATATTTTACAAGAACAAAAAGTTGCATATAAAATGTTTAGTTAGTAAGGAATATAACTTATTAGGTTGTAATACACTATTAATCTTGTGAGTTTCCATTAAATTTTAAGTTGAGAGTATCATGATGAAAGCTCAAATGTAACTACATGATGGAGTGTTTGTTATCCGAGGAATTCCAAAGAATAAGCTAGTGGTATGGAAACATGACTGAGAGGTAGGAAAAGGGTGTTATAATTTTTGCCTTATCAATTATAAAAAGACATGAAAGATTGGAGGACTGGGTCTTAGCATAGCTTCTTTCATTCATAACAGATTATAATAAATGCCAATGTTAGCCAAATATACTCACAATTTAATATCACAAATAATGTTGCTCCTTTCATGATACTGATATATAAGCCAAAATGAGAACATCAGGTAGAAGCAAGGGATAATAAACAATGTCATCAGCATTTTAGTTTCCTGAGGTTCCATTTACTAAATGTTCTGGTAGAGCCTTAACTATTACAATCCTATTCAGAAAGCTCTCTCCTGTGTCAACGAGTTCAAGTATATTCCATACTTTCTCCTCTGTCAGATTCAGGGTATCACATCTTATATTGGGGTCTGTGATCCATTTGGAGTTGAGTTTTATGCAGGGTGAGACAAAAGAATCTCTTTTCATTCTTCAAAATAGAGCTATGAAATTTGACCAGCACCCCTTGTTGAAGATGCTGTCTCCTTTTCAATGGCTCTTTGTCAAAAACATATGCATGTAGAAACATGGGCTCATACCTTGTTCCTCAATTCTATTTTATTGACCAATGACTTTGTTTTTAAACCAGTACCACATTGTTTTCAGTGCTATAGGTCTATAGCATAATTTGCAATCTAGAATGCTGATACCTTTATACATTCATTTATTGTTCAGAATTGTTATGGCTATCCAGGATGTCTTGTGTTTTTGTATAGAAATTATGATTAATTTTCTCAACCACTGTGAAAAATTGCATAGGAATTCTGATAAGGATTGCATTAAATATATAAAATACTCTCTTAGTAGCATGGCCATTTTCATAATATGAATCTTATCAAATCTTGAGCATGGGAGGAATTTTCATCTTCTGAAATCCTCTTCAGTTTCCTTTTTCACTGTCTTGGAGTTTTTATTGTGCCAGTTTTTCACTTCAGTATATTATAAGACATTTTATTTTCTTTGAGGTAGCTGTGAATGGAATTGTTTTGCTTACTTCTTTCTTGGTATGCTTGTCATTGTGTAGAAAGGCTACTGATTTTTTATGTTAATTTTGTATTTTGATAATGTAATGAATTTATTTATATGTTGTAGGAGATTTCTAGTGGAGTCTTTTGGGTTTTATGTATAGAATTGTATCATCTGTAAATAAAGATATTTTGATATTGGCCTATATTTGGGGGGGCAGGTGTGTCTCTCCTACTAGTTTTGATATCTGGGTATAATAGGGACTTCATAAAAAGAATTTGAAAAGATTTTTTCATTTTCTATTTTGTGGAGTGATTTGAGGAGTATTGGGTATTATTTTCATTGAAGTTCTGATAGAATTATTTGCTGAGACCATATGGTTCTGGACTTCTTACTGAGAGATTTTAAATTAATGTTTATCTCATTTCATATTATTAGTCTATTTAAACTGTTAATTTCATCTTTATTTAGTTTTGTAGGCCACATATATTCATCTGTTTATTTTAGGTTTTTTCAGTTTGGTAGATTTTAAAGTATGTTGTGATTATCTGAATTTTCCAGATGTCTGATGTAATGTTTGCCCTTTTGTTTCTATTTTTATTAAATTTGAATCTTCTCTCTTTACTTTGTTTAATTTGGCTAAAAGTTTGTCAATCTGTTTTTTCTTTTCAAAAGAACCAACTAATTCTTTTGTATTTTATAATTTCTGTTGGTAAATTTCAAACCTTATTTTGATTATGTCTTTTCATTTTCCTTTTTGAGTGTTGCTTGATATCATTTTCCCTAGGCTTCTGGATACATCATTAATTTATTAAATTCAAATCCCTTGAATATCTGCATGTCCTCTTAGTATAGCCATTGTGCCTTATAGATTTTTTTATGATGTGTATTAATATTCATTCACTTCTAAGAATTTTAAACTTTATTCTTGAATTTAATTAACTATGTTTAGTGGGATCATAACCTTGGAATCATTTAGTCAAATACTTGGTCTTATTTTTACATGAATATTATGTATACTTATGACACAGCTTGGCTACAGCACAAGTAATATGATAATTGACTATATTTCCAAACTCCAGTAACTTTTCCCCCAGAGAAATCCTACATTAATTTACCAGTTTAGTTCTATATGGAATTCTGTCTTATTTAGGGATATTAGCACATAATTGAATTTATGTCTTTTTAAGTTTTTGTAAGCAATACTCTAAATGGGAGGTAATGTGGAATGAACATCTGACATATCTTCATATTTTGAATATGGAACCTTTTGTGATCCAAGTCACTGATGTACTTGCTAACTATATTTTCTGTATATGTGCAGTTAAAGGTTAAGCTCAATTGAGCACTAAAGTTAGAAAGACAAACATTCTTTTCCATAAAAATAAATTTTAAGCTTTATTTTTGGATATACAGACTTCTTTCCAATGCTATTCTTCATTTTGTTTTCTGTCTTTTTTTTTCAAATTCATAAACAATCAACAGAGGCTGAATTACAAAAGAAATCAGTGAAAAGTCAAAACAATCTTGAGAACAATAAAAATACTCAACTATCTGTAAGTCAATGTTAAATTTGAGTTGCTACTTAGATATTTTCTTTTGTGAAATAATTTATCATAGGCTCAATGAAGTTTTCTTATGTATATGCCTTTATATTGATTTGTCATAATTAAAATTAATTTTAAAAATATTTAATTTTTAGAAACTTAGAACTTTCTTAGATTCGTCTTTAAGTTTTTATCCTGTACACTTCCTTTCTTTGAAAATTTTTAATGAGAAGGACATGAATATATGAACAATGAAGTACTTATCATCAAGTTATTCTATAACTTTTTAAAATTTGTGTCTTGTAACATTTTGTATGCCTGTGTTTTTCTAAGTTTGGAAAACATGTTTCTTTTGGTTTCAATAATATTTCTTCAAAATAGGAAATCTTCTATGATAAACTCCTTGAAAAAAATTCATGGAATTCACTATTGATATTTACTTTGTCAGAATAACATCATGGATCTGCAACCAAGGCATAGTCCTCATTCATCAATGAGACTAATTCCAAGATTCACAGATCTTAATTCAGGAGAAGCTAAGACTCCTATGTCATCAGTAAGTCATTGAACACATTTTTTTTTTTAAATCAGGGAACACAATATATTTTACTAGCCCAAAAATTGCATATCAAATGTGTAGTGTGGGTTCAGATTTATTCAGTGATAAGGTATTATACAGCTTATGAAATTTCAGTAACATTTTAGGCTGTTATTGTCAAGATGAATGCTGCATAAGAATTATATGGTAAATTATTTTTATCTGGATAATTTCAAGAAGTAAGAATTTGGATAGAAAATGGGAAATTATTAAAATGATAGCTACAGCACAGGAACAGATGAAGACAGAGCCTCACGCATGGCACACACTAGAATTCCCTAAAAACAACATTGGAAGCCATGATACACAAACAAGACTTGTAGATTAAAAATAAGTAAGTTAAAAGTAAAAAGAAATGTCAGACAAATCGTTCAGAGACAACAACAGCAAAATGTGTTGGCCATCTACTGCTGGGAAGAGGTCCTTGCTTTAAAAAAAGGTTTGTCTGTCCAATGAGAATCCACTGGAGAAAACTATTTTCACTTGCGAGTGGTTGTCAATTGGAGATAGCCTCTGGGTTAGAAATGGTGGCTTACGTCCATTTCTCTCAGTGCTGGTACTCCATCTAGGGCAGACCTGTTTAGGCCCTATGCAAGCTGCCAGAGTCTCTGTGAGTTCACATGTGTATCAGTCCTTCTGTTTTTAGAAGGACTTGTTTCCTTGGTGTCCTCCAACCTCTCTGGCTCCTACATTCTTTCTACCTCCTATTCCACAGGGTTCCCTGAATTTTGAGGGGAGGGAGTTCATGGAGACATCCATGGGTGTTCAGAGGTCTCTCATTCTCTGCATAATATCTAGCTATGGTCTCTATATTTGTTCCCATCTACTGCAGGAGGAAGTTTTTCTGATGATGGCTGAATAAGAACAGATCTATGAGTGTAGCAGAATACTGCTAGGAGTCACTTTGTCTACATCCCTTTTATATTTGGTTTTCCCTTAGGTTCTGTCTCCAGCCTATCTAACTTCAGGTTTTTGATGACCAGAGAGGTATCAGGGATAAGTTCCAGACCACAGAGTGGATCTTAAATCCAATCAGATATTGGGTGTTACTCCCACAAGCTTGGTGCCACTTTTGGACTAGCACATCTTCCATGCATGTCACCATTGTAGCCTAAGGGGTGGTGTTTTCCTTTCTCCTTCAGTAGTATGCAGATTTGTGGTGATATATTGTTCACACCAATATATTGTGTACCTCATAGTATACCCTAATAAACTTATCTAGGAATTAGAGGACAGATTCAGCCACTAGATTAGACACAGAGGGTAGACAGTGGTACCACACACGCCTTTAATCCTATCACTTGGGAGACAGAGATCCATCTGGATCTCTGTGAGTTCAAGGCCACACTAGGAACAGAGCCAGGCATGGTGGCACATGCCTTTAATCCCAGCACTTGAAATCTCATATCTTTGCTTGTTGAAGGACACACAACTTTAATCTCAGGAAGTGATGGCAGGAAGCAGAAAGGTGTATAAGGTGTGTGGATCAGAAACTAGAGGCTTTGGAGCAGCTCAGCTGAGATCTATTCAGGTGAGGACTCAGAGGCTTTCAGTCTGAGGAAACAGGATCAGTTGAGGAGTTGGTGAGGTGAGGCTGGCTGTGGCTTGTTCTGTCTCTCTGATCTTTCAGCATTCACCCGAATATCTGGCTCCAGGTTTTCTATTAATAAGATCATTTAGCAATTTGTGTTTCACAGATTATTTTCTAGTACAATGAACACTAGTCTAATAACTAGCTACATCCTGCATTTGGTTTGATTTTTGACCCAATTTATTCAGTGTTTTTAAGAGATCATGGAATGAAGTCTGTGACAACAAATCACATTACATAATATATACATTATATAAAAATATATATCAGTTTTCATATTGACAGTGTATGTAACTCATCATTATAAACTGTCTTCTGGATTAGAACCTGAAAGTCACATGTAATAAATTATTCGTTCACTAAAGTGATTTAATTACAACTTTTTTCTCACCTTTCCTGTTTCCCTCTTGCATGGATTAATAGTCCTTTCTTGGGTTTTCAAGTTATAACTCACTTAATATTCTTTTTCTGTTGCTGCTCATGTTTCACACTATTCCATCTGCCTAAGTCACTCTACAAATCTCAGCTCTATCTTTCCCTCTTGGAATATCATGCCTGAAAACTTTCACCAATAGCTTTTAATAATCTTAAGCACCTTGCATTTTCCAGGACCTCAGTATTTACTGAGAAAAATAAATAGTGACTATTTAAACTAAGATGATTGCAAAAGTTTAACGTACCTAACCAGGAGTAAAAGGAATAATTTTGAAAAGCAAATAAAGTTTTGCTGGTAAAGCCAAAGTAGAAAAAAATCATGTAAAGCATTAATTTAATTCAAAAGAGAGGCCTAGCATTCAGGGGGAAAAAGAGTGAAGGAAAACTTCTCAAAGTCAACTGAACCTTAAAAGGAGCAAGGAAAGTTAGCACCACAGTGACCAAATGAATGAAAAGTTATATCAGGAAAATGACTGTAGTGTTTAGCAGGCTGTTTAAATTTTCTGTTTTGAAGTAATGAATGGTATACATGGTGAATTCATGTGTGTGTGTGTGTGTGTGTGTGTGCGTGTGTGTTGTTTTTTTACATTTAACTTTAGTTTTAAATTTTTAAAAAATATTGGCCATAGATAGATAGATAGATATGGTGGATACAATTTTGACTAAATCTCCCAATTCTGTTGCCTTAAAGCTAAGAAATATTTGGCATCTGTAAAGGGTTATATTGAAGTTTTAGATAATGGGAATTATCTCCTAAAGTAAAGTTTTCAGCTAAAGATAAATAAGCTGAATTGAAATTCTCAAATGGGAAAATAAAAAAAATAATATTTTTATTGCAGATCTTAGAAAAAATAGTACTTATTATTGCAGATTTAAAAAATTTTGGCTAATATTAAATCTGTGTTGTTTTCTTTAATGTTTGTGGTATAACTAAATACATTTATTTATTACGAACAGTGGCATTCAAGATGATCAAATTATGTGTGATGGAAGCAAAATAACCAGCCATTGGTATGTAAATATTACATTTAAAAGACTAACGTTACAATGTTTTTGTTTTTGTTTTTGTTTTAAATACTGTAGCATAGAGCAAATAGCACTAATGTTTTTTAAACTTCTCCATGGGATAGAAAGGTAATAATTTCATACTTTATTTTAAATATCCTTAAATGATAAATGTTCCTTCTAGAAGAGCTATAGTTACTGTTAGGCTAGAAACAATAAACTTTAAGGTAGGTAACAGGTTATTGTTATCAAATAGATTTAATTCACCTTCTTTGCTTTGTATCCGCATATGTTAATAAGTAGAAGACTGAGTTGTGAGGTATATTGAATCAAAGACAGTAAAAAATATACAGAGGCATTCTTTCTTTGAATTAATTAACTTTACATCCTGGCTGTGGTTTCCCTTCCCTCCTCCCAGCCCCTGTCCCCAACTCTCCCTCTGTTCCTACCCCCAATGCACTCCTCCTCCATTTCTGTTCAGGATAGGGCAGGTCTCCCATTGATATCAACAAAACGTGGCATATCAAGTCGCAGCAAGACAAAGCACCTCCCCATGTGTTAAGGCTAGGCAAGGTGATCCGGTGTGAGGAAAGGAGTCCTAAAAGCCAGTACCAGAGTCAGAGACAGCCCCTGCTATTAGGGGTTCCAAAAGATCATCAAACTATATAATTGTAGCATAAACAGTGCCTACATGAGTCCTGTGCGGGCTCCCTGGTGGTTGAGTCAGTCTCTGTGAGCCCCTATGAGCTCAGGTGACTTGATACTGTGGGTCTTATGGTGTCCTTGACCCTTCTGGCTGCTACAGTCCTTTCTCCCCCTCTTCTGCAGGATTCCCTGAGCTCTGACTAATGTTTGGCTGTGGGTTCCAGAGGCAGTCTTAAAAGTAAAACTATGTTAAGGCTCCCCATCTTCCTCAAAGACATCAAACCACTTTGTCAGCTATACTGTTTAATTAAAGTAGATACTTTGCTGAATTTTATAATTGGATTTTGACTCTATCATGGTGATAAAAATTTCTCGCATTTGTCAAATTTTATGGTGGATCAATGTGAAATTTGGAAATTATCTTACATTTTCCAGTTATTTCAAATTATTATACTTAGAACTCTGAAGTTCCGCTCTCTCCCTTGCTTTGAGCAAACCTGGCTTCATTTTTGTGGGCTCCTTCAGATTTTGGTTACCCCAAATCCCAGTGAAAAAGGAGGGAACATAAAAGACTATATGAGAAAATACCTTAGTGCAGATAGAGGAGACACTCCCCCCCCCCAACACCTTTGTTTTGGAAGAACTAAAAGTTACAGTTCTAAAGATGGCTTTTAATGTTACATATCACTAACAGAGCGTTTCTTTTATAACAGTTGTATAGGAGTTAGAAGTATGAGTTAGCAAAGCATACATGGAAGAAAAAGCTCAAAATGAGGAATGCCCCATTTAAAATTTTAAAAAATAAAAGAAGGCATATCGTTTTTACTTAGAAATAAATGAAACATTTCCCCCTAAACTTTCCATGACCTCTTATAACAAACTAAGCACATAAAGATTTTATGAAATAAGTTCTTCAGTATTTTCAACAGTCAACTCATAAAGACTATTGGGAAAAATAGATCTTTATTATGAAAACAGTTATCTTTAATGTTCAACTCTCATTAAAGGTTGCAGCAAACAGGAAGAAACGTGCAAGCAATGAAACGGAAGATGCAACACACTCCTACGGTTGTGCAGCATCGTCTGCCGCTCCTGGTGTCTCCGAGGCTTCTGTTGTCGCTGCTATCGTTGCTGCAACTACTCCCGCTGCTGCAGCCCCTGCTGCCTCTACTGCTGTTGCTCCTGGTGCTGCACTGGACAGTTCTGCTGTTCCTGTTGTTGTTGGTGCTGCTGCTGCTCTAGACGCTGCCATTGCTGTTCCTCCAGGTACTCCTGCGTTTACTACTGCTGCTGTTGCTGGTGCAGCCCTGGATCCTCCTGATGCTTCCTTTGCTGCACCCGCTGCTGCTGCTGCTGCTGCTGCTGCTGCTGCTGCTGCTGCTGCTACAAAAAGTGGATTGATTTGTAGCTTGATTTTTTCGCCTTGCCCACAATCAGGACAAATCTTTGTCACCCGCCAGTCCCACAGCCGCTCAGACCCAACCAAGTAAACACAGAGACTTATTTTGCTTACAAACTGCATGGCCGTGGCAGGCTTCCTGCTAACTGTCCTTATCTTGCTAACTGTGCTTTTATCTTAAATTAGTCCATTTCCATACATCTATACCTTGCCATGTGGCTGGTGGCTTACTGGCGTCTTCACATGCTGCTGGTCATGGCGGCGGCTGCAGCGTCTCTGGTCATGGCGGCCGCTGCAGCGTCTCCTTCTGCCTTTCTGTCCTTTTATTTCTCCTCTCTGTTAGTCCCGCCTATCTTTCCTGCCTAGCCACGGCAGATCAGGTTTTATTTATTGACCAATTAGAACAACTTGACATACAGACCATCCCCCAGCACAGCCAAGTGCAGACCATCTCAAACAATGCACTCAGGCCCATGGTCCTAATCATCCTCTATACGGACCTGCTGGGTAACGCCACAAGGAACCTGAGAATGGGCTCCCACAGGACATACAGAACATCCCACAGCATTGATTCTACAAGGAAAGCATGTGGAAGCAAGAAAGCAGCAACCCCACGTTGAGGAGGCAGAAGAACATGATGGGTAAACTAGGAAGATTTAAAACTAGGTATTGTTCCTGCCTGTTGAATGAATTCTACTTCTTGATAATTTCCATACCTAACTTGGTTTTACTAGGGATAATCCTGAATGGGAAGACATCAAACAAACAAACAAACAAACAACAACAAATAACTAAAAAAATAAATAACAAAATTATGTACCATTGTGTCCCATTAATATTGATGCATTTTGTTTAAAAGATAATAACCAAGGTTGTCAAAAATGTGAGGCAAAACAAACTTGGGAACCAGTGTGTATAATATAGTAGCAATGATTCACACAATTCCAAAGTATCACTGTTTTTATCTAACAATTTCATTTTGAGGATGAGTTCTTTTAGATTAGGAAAATATTGCTTTTAAACACAACCACAGACATTCTGAAAAACAATATTGTCTATCATAGGCAAAATAGAAAAGATGCAAACATATGTGATACATATTAAACAAAGTTGAAGAATAATATACAGAATTTGAATGCATATGTAGATGTATGTTCAAGAAACAAGGGTATTTATTTAAGCATCATCAGATTATAGTGTTACACTTAAAATAACCATCAGTAAGGAATTAGATTACCAAATCCATATAAAATGTAGTATGTGAATATTTAAGAAAATGAGTTTCAATCTATACTGTACTCACAATTTTGCCAGTAAAATATTCCAGAGACATGGATTTTGATAGCACATCTGAAGCAAATTTTGTTCTAAAACTACATCTGGAGAGTTGCAAAAGGAAGCTGCTTGCTAGAATGGAATTCTACTTCCTAATTAACAAAACTATTAGTTGTTAATCTGTCTGTTTCTTCTCAGTGCTCCTGTGTTGATAATTGAAACCACAAATTAGCCTTGCTGTTGCTGTGAGGATTATACCCAAGGAAAATGTCAATAAATGTTTCTGTTATCTATTATCTGTTGATATGCAATGGCCTAATTTTAGTTTGAAGTTTACTATCAGCTATCAGAGTAGTTATGCCTACTTTCTTTGTTTCTAATCACTTGGTAGGTTGATTTTCACCCTTTGTCCATGAGTTCCTTTACCAGTATTTCATGGAGACCTCAGATCATTGGATGCACTTTTGTTAATGCAATAAGCCAATCTAGATTTTATTTATTGATGTGTTTGGCTTACTTAAGTGTAAAGTTATTGTTGAAGATGTTTATTAATAACTGAACTTTTATTGCCTGATTTTCTGGTGTATTGCATTATTATTAGCTTCATCATTCTCCCCAGTTAGCCTCAGGGCCTGTGCTGATTTATTTTGTGGGACATGATGGATTCATTCCAACTCTTTGTTCAGATACTGCTCCTAAGGTATTTATTCTTTCCTGTGTCCCATAATTGGGACTCCTTCTCTTTCCTCTGTGTACAGTATTTATTAAGTGCAGGCTGTGAGGTCACGTTGAGAAATTAGCCCTTCATATTGAGATCATTCTTTTTGACTCTTTGCTATGCCCTAGATCCTCCACTTTTTCCTTTATCTAAGAAACAGCCTGTGTCTGAGCAACGGAATTACTTTTTCATCTTGGTTTCTAGCTACATTTTGTCGCCTCTTTCAATAATATTATTTTTTCTCTCTCTCTATTTTAACACAATCTTCATTGAAATAAAAGTCCATCACTTTACGCCTCTTTTTCATTCCTCTCTCCCCTCCCAGCAACCCTACCTCAAACCCATCTGATCTCCTTTTAAGTTGATAGCATCTTCTTCACTGCTATTGTTACATACATATATGTATTTTGTATGTATGTATGTGTTTATGCAAATTTATATTGGTCTCCCTTCACTCAAGTGAGCAAACAGCTACCACATTTCTTCTAAGAGCTTTGAATCTCCTTGGAATTCTATTGGAACTCATGCCATTCTAAAAGGAACTTTCAGAAATCCTTTTGAGATGAACTCATTATCTTGGCTTCCCATTTAGGCCAACTATGACAATGTTTTAGACCAGGACTCTAAGGTTCACCAGAAAATTTGTGACCTTGCCTTAGAATTTTCTGAATTCTTACATCCATGGTCCTTTTACGAGTGTGGATTCCCAGTGGCATCTGGGTTTGATCTCATTAGAAGTCATTCACACTGCCATTTTTTTTTTAACAATTTGTACATGGGTAGTGTAAAAACTAGAAACCAGAATTTGCACACAGTAAATGTTGGCTCTTCTGTGTTACATGGATTTTTAACTTGTGTATCAAGTAAATTTAATATTCAGCTGTTAGGTAGCTTCCTCTAAGCTTCATTACCTTTATAATTTCCAGTCAGTCTCTTTGTGGTCCATGAGCTCCCTCTAGCAATAACTTTGGATCTTTTGTGGCTCTTTCTTTTAAAGATACAGAACATATCACATTTAAAGGCTGAAGATGTGGCTCATGTGTTAGAGCATGTACCTAACAAATGGAAAGATCTGGTTTTGATGTCCAAGTGCCTCAGATGTAAACAATTTTGCAAGTCAAATTTTGTGCTGGCATAATACAATTGATACTGATGAAGACTTGAGATTCTAGTATCACTTAATTACTGTATATTTGTATTTTCTCTTACTCACTGACTTAAAACTACAGTCATCAAACACCTGCATTAGCTGAGTACAATTGTTTTTGACATTGTTTTGTTTTGCTTTTAATGTTTCAGGCACAAACAACAACTAAACCATACTCAGAATTCTTGAGAGTCACACAGCTTCAACAATAAATGTGATGGAAACCAAAATTAGAAGCCTTAAATCTACACTCTCTAAATAAAAAGTTAGCAGAGGAGCATTAAGTGCATTGGAACTGGAATGATCTAAGTACCTCCATCATGAAGAATTAAGCATTAGAAAATCACTTCAATATTACCTAAACAAGTAAGGAAAACACATATATGTAGAAAGCCCAATAAGTTTATTCATTTGTCTCTAAAATTAATTTTTAGCAAAGAACTATTTGTGAAATTCCTATAAGAATTGTTTAGACAAAGTGAATGTTAGTTATGTGATATAAATTTGGGAAATAATACTATTGCATAAACTTATTTTTAAATGATCACTCTTATAGATTAGGATATTTGATATTTTCTGCTTTTTATTACACTTGATAATTTCATATACTTAGTCAAATCAGGTATATATTCACCTGTGTATTTTTGAAACTTTCTAATTAAGACAGTGATATTTACATAAAACCTTTGTAAGCATTATCATAAAGATAAATATTGAATGTTGAACTACCTTTAAAATATTATAGCTTAAAAAAAGGGTACAAGTACCACCACCACTACTTCACCAGGCATACATATTCTGACAGTTGGTAGATAATTTTCTTTGCTGTGAACTTTGATTGTACCACTAGAGGGAGCCAGGAGACAAACTGTTCTTTCGAGTTTCTTTTTTTTTTTTTTCTTTTATTTTACAATACTATTCAGTTCTACATAACAGCCACAGATTCCCTTGTTCTCCCCCTTCCTGCCCCCTTCCCCTTCCCCCCAGCCGCCCCCCCCCATTCCCACCACCACCAGATCAAGGCCACCCCTGAGGACTGAGATCGACCTGATAGACTCAGTCCAGGCAGAACCAGTCCCCTCCTCCCAGATTGAGCCAAGCGTCCCTGTATAAGTCCCAGGTTTCAAACAGCTTTCTCATGCAGCGAGCCCGGGACCTGGTACCACTGCCTAGATGCCTCCCAAACAGATGAAGCCAATCAACTGTCTCGCCTATTCAGAGGGCCTGATCCAGTTGGGGGCCCCTCAGCCTTTGGTTCATAGTTCATGTGTTTCCATTTGTTTGGCTATTTGTCCCTGTGCTTTATCCAACCTTGATTTCAACAATTCTCGCTCATATAAACCCTCCTCTTTCTCGCTAATTAGACTCCCAGCACTCCACCCGGGGGCCTAGCCGTGGATGTCTGCATCCAGATTCCTCAGTCCTTGGATGGGGTTTCTGACACAACTATTAGGGTGTTTGGCCATCCCAAGTTTCTATACTCTTCACAAAGGCATTCTGTGGTATAGGGAAAGACTAATATGGGGGAACGGTGCAGAAGAAAGCCTAGATCAGAAGCAATGTTTAAAAATTGTTGAGTGTGAAGATATTGGAAGCTATATTGGCGATTTCCACTGTGCTGCCTTGGTGTTGAGGAAATGATGTCACAGTGTCTTAAGCTTCTTTGGTTCTTTTTCATTAACAGCCCCACATCACATTCTCGTAGGAGTTTGTTGTGAATTATTCCCCAGTGCCAAATGTTTAATTATACTCAGCTAATACATGAGGTGCACATAAGGGAAAGCAAATCTTTTCAAATCATGTCAAAAGGTGATATTTGTAAAATCTACTAACCGGTTTACAAATATCGTATGACCTCTTCTTGGAAGGCATGAGGACTGCAGTGATGACACACAGATGACCATTCTACTCATCCCAGCTTTGTGGGGCAGTGAGTGGAACTGGTGTAACTTACAGGAGCTTGAGTAAACTCTTACTCACAGTAACATGGGGAACTTACAGGGAGCTACAGCAACCACAAAAAAAGATTCTTTCTCTTTGTGCAATGATTAATTGTCTATACGTTCTCATGGAGAAGTAAGGACTCATGAGGCCCCAACTCCATATGAAAATAAGGGGCCCGGTGTGTCAACAATTCTGGTGCAGATAATTACATCTGCTAAGAGTTTAAGAGGGCAAAAGCCATATCTTGTTCAAAGGACAGAGTGGTATAATAGTGAAATCCACATATTCCTAGATGTTTCCTATTAGCTTGTCAAGTGAATATGTTTAAGCATGACATCATGATGTTATCACAAATTTTCATGTAATAAATCCCTTTAATAAAAAAAAGTGAACATCCAGGACCTTATGTTACTCTTTACATATTTTATTACATATTTCAATAACATCATGAAGAACATTATAAACATATTTAGTCTTGATAAAAGGAGTCTTATTGGTCAAGATGCACATCATTGATGGCTATACCCATCCCTCCTTCTTTAAAAATCTAGTTTCATATTTGGAATACCTCTAGAATCACATGAACTATCTTTGGGAAAATTTCATGCCCACAAATGCATACAGTTGGTACACTCAGCAGCACCTTCACTGTTAGCATGGCATTTCCATGAAAATTTAATTTAGTCTCATGACAGTATTGTTAAAATGCAAGTAATGTAATAGACCTTCAGGAGAAATGGCAGCTTTAAATTTTACTCTTTCCAATCTTTGCAGGAGTAATGAGAATTTAGAGAAGAACAGGAAAAAGCTTCACATGAAAATGCAGCACAGCAGATCTACAGGAAATGCACAAAGCTTGAGGCCGTTCACAGAGTGCTCTTCTGCTGGTTATTTTGATAGCATCCCAGGACCCAGAATAAGTCTCCTCCGGGGAGAAAACCTGACAGCATCTTCCTCAGACTCTCCACGATCAACCAGGGACCTGGAAGACTGCCTAGGAATGGTTAGCTATGCTTCCCGTTGTACAGTTCTGTGCAGTTCTTGTTTTCAACTTGGTTAACTATTAGGCTTTGCAGTTGACCCCTCCTAAGTTAAGACAAGAGCAAATCATGATAAAGAAGAAAAGTAGAGGGATTAGAGAGAGGGCTCCACTGGGAAACTGTGCTAATGTGCCAGTGCAAGGGCATAAGTTCAGATTTCCAACACCCACCTAAAAGTTTGGCATAGTGCCTGTCACTGTAGTGATGGAGAATGGGTGGAGACAGGGGGATCCTGTGGTTCTAAGTCAGGCTAGTCTTGAATAAACTGTGAGCTCTAGGTTCAGTGTGGAACCTTGTTTAAAAAAAATAAAGTAGAAAAGTGAGAGAAAGATAGTGGAAGTAAGCTACCCCTACAGAAGTACATGCACTGATGAGTGCCACCCCATACATTATTAGTACACACGTATGTAGTGGGTAGCCATTCCAGCTTGGATCTGGAAGTTCCAACCCCCATTGAGACTCTGGCAACTGTCACAAATACGAGGCGGGGCGAGGAGAGGCGCCTGGAGACCCAAGAGCTGGATGGGCCAGCGCTCTCTCTGTGCACTCTCTCTGTGCCAGGATGCTGAATGGTGAAGATGGACTGTGCAGAGAGAGTGCACAGAGAGAGCGCTGGCCCATCCAGCTCTTGGGTCTCCAGGCGCTTCCCCTCGCCCCGCCTCGTATTTGTGACAGTTGCCAGAGTCTCAATGGGGGTTGGAACTTCCAGATCCAAGCTGGAATGGCTACCCACTACACACGTACACACACACACACACACACACACACACACACACACACACACACACACAAACATACACACACATACACTACATGGAAAAGAGAGAGAGAAAGAAAGAGAGAAAACAAAATTAGAATAACTTGGAGATGTCTTGGTGTTCTTATTTCTATGAGACATCATTTACAAACTTTATACACATGTAAGTGAATTTAAACATTTTTAAATGTATGTAAAATTGGAATGCAAATTGCTTTTAGGAAATGATTATTCCTAAACAGACGAATTGGCTCAGTGTGTAGAGGCCTGTGTTGTGATGTCTGATGACTGTTCAATTTTCAAAGCCCACATGTGAAAGGAGAGAACAAGTTGACCCATCAGTTGTCAACTGACCTAGACAAATGCTCCATGACATGTGTATGTGTACACCCAGATACAGATACACACAAAATGAACACATAGACACACAGATGCATAAATGAACAGACATGAATGAAAGGGATGATTCCTGCACATAAGTCTACGTATGCTTTGACATGCTGTGGCTTACTTTCTAAGCAACTTTTGCTTGGCCATGCAACATTTTGCTGAATCTTACTTTTAGGTTTCATGTTCCAGCTTAATTTCAAGATGATGTGTCCTATGCACTAGGAGCCATCATATACTTTTGTTTTGTCCCCACTAGATGTTATGACCTTGCAGTTACAAGTTATGTACCTAACATGAGGAGATATATCTTTAGGTTCTGTGTATAAAGAATCATTGTCTGATCACTGAAAAAAAATATATCGTGCTGAGAATTGAGGATATAATCTGTTGTTGTAAGCACACTCTTCTGCCACTGAACTAGAATTATTTAATTGATGTAAAGGTTATAAATGACATCTGACTTTTTTTCAAATGCAACATGAGTCCCAATTGAATCATAGAGAAGCAAATAAAGCAAGATATGTTGCCAAAATGTATGAATTTAGTTTAATAGATTTTTGAAATAAAATTTAAATAGTAACTGGCTTTCCCTTTATTTTGCTTTTTTTTTTTTTTTTTTTTTTTTGGTTTTTCGAGACAGGGTTTCTCTGTGTAGCTTTGTGCCTTTCCTGGAACTCACTTGGTAGCCCAGGCTGGCCTCGAACTCACAGAGATCCACCTGGCTCTGCCTCCCAAGTGCTGGGATTAAAGGCGTGCGCCACCGCTGCCCGGCTTATTTTGCTATATTAACTAGTCTTGTTACAGACACTGAATGAATATATAAGGTGTAAACATTCATAACGTTCTCATTATTAATCGTCTACAACTTTTAAAAGCATCTACATTTTGGAAAGAAAAACAAAGACATAATTGCTAAAACACAAGGTACTGAAGACACAAAACAACAACACTGAAAATAAACAACACAATTCTTGCCAGTAACATGCATAAATTTCAGTAGTAACTTTAACTATTAATGGCCTCAACTCTCCAATCAAAACATGTGGGCTGACTGAATGGATCAAGAAACAAAATCCATATATTTGTTATCTAAAAGAAATACATCTTATCTTGAATGATAGATACCTTAATGATAGTGTAAAGGTATGGAAAAAAAATACTCTGATCAAACAGGACCAGGAAGTAACCAGGCATCACTATCTATCCCAATATCTGACAACAGAGACTTTGATCTAAAACTAATTAGAAGAAATAAAAATATATACTTCATTCCATTTAATGGAACTGCCAACCATCCTAAATATACATGTACCAAACTCTGTTGCACCAAAATTCATTTAAAAAGTTGTATCACTAGATTTAAAGACACAGATAGCATTGACCCATGCATTGTATAGTATGCATACTATATCCAATAGATGGATCATCTGGACCAACAATAAAGAGAGAAGCATCAGAATTAAGTGAACCACACATCAAAAAGACGGAACAGTTAGCTGCAGAATATTCCACCCAAGCACCAAAGAATACACATTTTCATTTCTACCATCCCAATGAAACTGACACTTGCATTTTGAAACTATTCTTAACAAATAAAAGCCTTTTCAGATTAACTTTTTGAATTCCCAGACTCATTTAATAATTCTTGTTTTAAATTTTCAAACCTAGTGAAAGTATAACAAAGTTTCTGTGGTTGTGAGATACCATACATATGCATGTGTGTATATATATATATATATATATATATATATATATATATATATATATATATATGTGTGTGTGTGTGTGTGTGTGTGTGTGTGTGTGTGTGTGTGTGTATACATATATATATATGTGTGTGTGTGTGTGTGGGTATATATATATATATACTCATTCTATAGACTGTTTCTTAATAAACCTCATTTAAACTAATACAGTGTGAATAGACATGAGATGAATGAAAAGGTCCTCTTTCTTTGATGCTGAGTATGAGACAGTGCATGTGATTATAAAACAATGGTTTTCAATTTTATTTAAAGTGATTGTCATTATATTTTTCAGTCATTTGGGAAGTTTGGTGAGCCTCCTTCTCTGAAAGGCCTAACCTCATAAATTGTAAAGGAACTGATAGATGAGTTGACTATCAGCCTATCTGGCTCCATGTTACATTCTCCTTCCTCTTTCCTATATTTACCTTAGTACTAGCATCGAGATGCAGATCATATGAGGGCAATTCAGAAAGTCATATTTAGTAGTATTTTAACCCATGTATCAAATCAAATTCTGCTTAGAAGACCAACTATATCCCAATACTTAGCCATTACCTTGCTGCTACCATGAGATGTGGTAGAGGAGACTTCACTTACACGTCTTAGACCCAGAATCATAATATATGTAAGAGAAGAATATTCCATGAAAATAATTAGTATACCAAAAATGAATATCTGTTTTAGACCTTACATTTATTATAATTAACAACCATTTAAAGAGCTATTTTGAGAAGAGTATCCCTGACTGGCCTGGCACAACAGGATGGCCACAAACACTCAGAGGTCCACTTGCCTCTTCCTCCTGACTGCTCAGATTAAAAGTTTGCAACACCACACAAATCTTGAGGGTATTTTGATTCTTGTGGAGTTTTCTATTTGGTATCCCTTTCCAACAATCTCTCTTGTATTGTTCCTTGTGGCTGGTTCTAGTGCCTGTTTTTTTCTGTAATTTTTTGCGAATATTTCTATCTTTCCGGCTTTCCATTTGGTTCTTTCTGAACATTATTTATATTGACTATATATTTTCTGTTTTCATATGAAAGTAGCAAAACCGCAAAGAATTTCAGCATTCCATGGATTCTTAAAGACTAGTCAAAATGCTGCTCACTTCATGAACTTGTATATCCTGAGTAAAATAGTAGTTTTTATATAAAATGGTAAATTCAAAACTTTTAATGTGCCTCTGAGAACATAGTAAGCATACATGAGGTTTACACTAACATCCCTTAATATAGGAAGATTCCTCTGGGTGTTTTCATAAGAAATTGAAAGATTGATGTATGTATTACAATGAGAAAAGAATCAGAATGTGTTTAGCAAGTGAACCCAATTGTACAGGGTAAAAATGAATTATCAAGAGAAGGGGAGATTTAAAAGAACAACACTGGGTAGGATATAGATGTTTTTGGAAGGAGACTTGTAACTGGAATTGTAGAGAAGCTGTGTATACACAATATATGAAATAAGGATTCAAGATATTGAAGCTTACCTGTAAATGAATTTTAAATTTGTGAGATTGAATGATTATAACAAATATTTTGCTTTCTTATCTTTGATTGTAGGAACTGACAACCAACAATATTTTTATTGACAGATATTAAACAATTGGAGGAGTTTCTATGGCAGATAAGAATATGGATTATTTACTTTTTAACAACCTCTCTCATGAGCATATGTGTGTGTGTCTGTGTGTGTCTGACTGTCTCTCTCTCTACCTATTTGTATCTATGACATCTATATATCTGTTTACAAAGGATATGTTATAGATCCTCTTATACAGGGATCTAAGTGTTGCTGAATTATATGTATGTGTGACTCAGCTCAGGTTAGATTTATCCTATACATCCTTGCCTCTCACTGACATTTTCATGACAGACATGTGTGGTAGACAATAGATAGGGCCCCTTGCACCACATTCACAGAGCTGTATCTACACAGATGTCAGCATTCATACAGAGACAATAGCTGGTTGAGTCTACATTTAATCTGATTTGAAAAAAAAATAGGGAAATTGAGAACACCTTAAGGACCACTATCCAGAAATTAGGTTTAATATTTAAATATCAGACATGTACACTGATCCCACTGAAGTGGGAGAGCAGGTAGTGAGTTGTCATAGGAAAGACATATTCTACAGACATACCAAACAGATAGTTTAGAAAAAATACCCCTTAATAACAATGTTGTTCTTTTCAGTGAATATTTTACTCATATTGAAATGTAAAGATTTTTTATATCAAATAATTCTCTAAAATCTATTTTATTTTCTACTTTATAATAATCATATTTCAGTACTGAAAGACTGTTATCTATCATATATTATATGTGATTCATAGAACTTCTTACATAAATGTATGAAGAAACTTCTATATTGGGTAAAGTAGAAGAAGCAAGAATTGTTGGCATGACAATATTCTGAAAATAATAAAATTGTTAAAGAATTTTTTTCCAAAACTGTGTATGTTCAGTATAGCACACTCAACTGTATATTAAATGTGTTATTAAATATTCCAGATTTAGCCATTCTGACAGGCGTAAGGTGGTATCTCAGAGTTGTTTTCATTTGCATTTCCCTGATGACTAGGGATGGTGAGCAATTTCTTAAATGTCTTTCAGCCTTTTGAGTTTCCTCTGTTGAGAATTCTCTGTTTAGTTCTATAGCCCATTTCTTAATTGGACTGTTGGTCATTTTGATGTCTAATTTCTTAAGTTCCTTATATATTCTGGATATCAGTCCTCTGTCAGATGTGGGGTTGGTGAAAACACTGAAGACACTTTATGCTGGAAAGGATGTGGAACTAGGGGAACTCTCCTCCACTGCTGGTGGAAATGCAAGCTTGTACAACCACTTTGGAAATCAATATGGTGCTTTCTTAGAAAATTGGGAATCAATCTCCTCCAAGATCCAGCTATACCACTCTTGGGCATATACCCAAGAAATGCTCAATCATACCACAAGAGCACTTGCTCAGCTATGTTCATATCAGCATTGTTTGTAATAGCCAAAACCTGGAAACAACATAGATGCCCTTCAACTGAAGAATGGATAAATAAACTTTGGCACATATACACAATGGAATACTACTCAGCAGAGAAAAACAATTACATCATGAGGTTTGCAGGCAAATGGATGGATCTAGAAAAAAATCATCCTGAGTGAGGTAACCCAGACTCAGAAAGACAAATATGGTATGTACTCACTCATAGGAGGATACTAGAGGTGGAACAAAAATGACTGGACTGCTACTCACATTACCAGGGAGGCTACCTGGAAAACAGGACCCGAAGAAAGACATGAGGATTGCCCAATGATGGAGAAATGGCTGAGATCTACATGAACAACCTGGACATAAGTGGGAGTAATGCAGGGCGAGGGTCGAGGGAAAGAGAGCCTGTGGGAGCGGGAGATCCCAGCTGGATCAAGAACAGAGAGGGAGAACAAGGAATAGGAAACCATGGTAAATGAAGACCACATGAGAAAAGGAAGAAACAAAGTGCTGGAGAGAGGCCCACAGAAATCCACAAAGATACCCCCACAATAGACTGCTGGCAATGGTTGAGAGACAGCTGGAACTGACCTACTCTGGTGATGGGATGGCCAAATACTCTAATAGTCGTGCTAGAAACCCCATCCAAGGACTGAGGAATCTGAATGCAGAGATCCACAGCTAGGCCCCAGGTGGATCCCCAGGAGTCTAATTAGCGAGAAAGAGGAGGGTTTATATGAGCGGGAATTTTTGAAACCAAGGTTGGATAAAGCACAGGGACAAATAGCCAAACGAATGGAAACACACGAACTATGAACCAAAGGCTGAGGGGTCCCCAACTGGATCAGGCCCTCTGAATAGGTGAGACAATTGATTGGCTTGATCTGTTTGGGAGGCGTCTAGTCAGTGGTACTGGGTCCTGTGCTCATTGCATGAGTTGGCTGTTTGAAACCTGGGGCTTATGCATGGTCGCTTGGCTCAGTCTGGGAGGAGGGGACTGGACCTGCCTGGACTGAGTCTACCAGGTCGATCTCAGTCCTCAGGGGAGGCTTTGCCCTGGAGGAGGTGGGAATAGGGGGTGGGCTGGGGGCAAGGGAGTGGGGCAGGAGGGGGGAGAACAAGGGAATCTGTGGCTGATATGTAGAACTGAATAGTATTGTAAAATAGAATAAAAAGAAAAAAAGGGATTCTAGAATTACTGACTGAACTCAGTTTTCTGTATTTGGTAAAAAAAATAAACTTCACATTTTACTGAAGTGTTGAAAGTTTGTACTCATGATTTCCTGATCTTTACAAAAACCTAATGTCTCAGATAATCATTTCAAAAACTATCAGAAGAATTCAGCTCTGTCCCAATACTTCATGAGTTTGCACTAACCATAGAAATAGTCAGACTGAATTGCTTCTATTCCTTTGTGGTTTTTTTAAGGGCTGAGAAAGGAACTTCCTTAAAATTTAGAGTTTTTACATTTTGACTTAAATTGTTCAGTACATATCGAGTAAAAGATACAATATTTAGATTACAATACAAGTACTATCTTCATTCAAAACCCTTCCAGACTACCACTGAAATGAAAGATTCCAAAGGAGAAATGACAGTGCCCCAACGAAACACATTGTTTAAGGGGCTAGAACCCAAACCCAGCAAGAATATACAGTAGAGGGAGCCATAACACTAACAAGGAAACACATTGTTTAAGGGAATAGGACCCAAACCAAGCAAGAATATACAGTAGAGGGAGCCATAACACTAAAAAGGAAACACATTGTTTAAGAGAATAGAACCTAAACCAAGCAAGAACGTAGAGTAGAGGGAACCATAACACTAAGAAGGATAGTGTCAGGATAGTTGACGAGATAATATTTGCTGTAAAGAATCTGGACTCACAGGTAGGAGGATTTAAGGCAGCAAGAATTTGATAAAGAGTATGCTTAGTGGCTTGATTTCCATTACAATTTTGCTATGAGAAAGACAGTAGTGTCAAGTAAGAATGTATTTACTTGTTCTAATGTTTCTGAGGGTTATTCATTTGCTTTAGATAGATCTTTGAAATGTTTCTGTGGCATGAACCTCATGCATTCTAGTTTTTGTCCAAGTGACAAACATGTTTGAGGTAATTAAAAGTATTTTAGAAAATATGAATATTGAATTAAATGATAATAGTGTTTCAGCTTAAGTGAAAGTTTTATTGGAGATTTTAAAATACAACTTTTATTATCAGTATTTTAAATATTTCCCATCAATGCTTATAGATAGTATGTTCTTCTAACAGTTATCATGTTGTTTGTAATAATATATATATATATATATATATATATATATATATATATATATATGGATTTATCAGTAGAACTGAATGTTAGGGTGTTACCAGAGGAAGATAAAAAATGTTGTGCAGGCAGACATTGGTATATAAAAAAGCAAATTTCTCATTTAATATTGTCCTGTTGAATATTGTAGTAGAGACTCAATAAAATAACTCTTCATACTACAAAACTAACCAAATAATCATAATTTAATATTTGATTCTGAAATAGTTTTACTATTCACAAAATAAAAAACTCAATTATTTCTACATACAACCAAATCTATACATAAATCAATTTTAAATGTGGATCTGTGGAATAACAGTTTCAAATTATTGAATCCATTTTGGTTGTCTCTGTAGGTTTCCCTATCATAATCATGATGCCTCTTGCTCATAGAATCCCTCTCTTTGACTGGACAATTCTTAAAAGAAAATATCCATAAAATGATTGAAAATATAAGAATTTGGACCATATATGTAGGAGTTATTTTGGAAAGACAATCAATTTCATCAAGAAAAAGGAAAGATGTAGAAAAATTAACTAAGAATTGTTTTTTAAAAAAAATGGTAAGCAATGTTTAGAGACCGCATTGAACACAAAGATTGGTTTATTGTGTCCACGTAACTAGAAGTGAGGGGAAATAGTAGAATTGGTGCAAACAGTAGCCCATCATTGTTGCACATTAGTCTGTGGCTTGGAGACATAGTTCATGATCATCCAGGGAGTTGATGAAGTTAATATGAATACAGAATATAGAAGCACTTGTTAACTTCTAAAATACCACATTTAATTATTTGTTTGTTTTATAAAAGTTTTTGATGATGAACATTGTATATAAAAGCAATGAAATTTTAGAGCAAAGGTAAAATCATTTGTGAATGGCAGCTCATAATCACATGCAAAGGTTCCTGAAATATTTGAGTGTTCAGTACATATTTTCTTTTTATAGTCATGTCCCATTACTAAAATTATGTTTTACATTATTTTCCACATGTGATTTATCTAACTTCTCACATCACTGGATTAAAAATACTTAAACATTACTAAAATAGAAGGAAGAGAGATATGACAGTAGCTTGCATGGGTATCGCAAAATTAATATTTTACAAACATTGTTCTGTAAGTGTATTTCAAAGCTAGCACATCAGAATGTACAATACATTTTCTGTAATGGTACAAATGGTTTAGAGGGTTTCATTTGAACTAATGCTTTTTATTCCCCATGAATATATTCAGCAATCTTAATGCCTCCACAAGACCATGATTTTCTCTCCTGCTTAGAGACTATTTTCTGTCCCTCAGACAGCAAGTTCAACACTGATTTATGTTTATTTTCTGTTATTATTTTCATTAGAATGATCGTATCCTTTCAAAACCTTAACTTGATGCCTTTTACTTGATATGTCATGCTTGGTTGAAACCCTTAGGAGGCCTGCCCCTTTATTAACAGAAACAGAGAAGCAGTGGGTTCTGGGGGAGAGAGGAGGGGTGGAGAGAGGGTGAAATAAGAAGAGGGAGGGAAAACTGAGTCAGTATGTAAAATAAATGAGTAAATTTCATTAATAAAGATTCGTTTTCTTTTTTTTTCATTTTTCTTAAGAAATTTTCTACTCACTCTACGTATCACCCACAGATTCCACCTCCTACCTCCTCCCATCTCCCAGCCCTCCCTCCCAACCCCACAACCCCATATCCTTCAAATCAAAGTCTCCCATGGGGAGTCAGCAGAGCCCGGCGCATTGAGTCTAGGGAGGTCCAGGCCCCTTCCCATTGTACCAAGGCTGCCAAATTCCCAAATTCCCAGATTCGCAAAAGCCTGCCCATGCACTAGGGATGGATCCCGATCCCCCTGCCTTGGTGTTCCCCAAACAGTTCCAGCCAAACAACTGTCTTCCATATCCAGAGGGCCTAGTCCAGTCCCATGGGGGCTTCACAGCCACTACTCTACAGTTCATGGACCTCCAATAGTGAGGCCAGTAATCTTTGCATGTCTTCCTTTCATGATCTCGACATTCCTTGCCTGCAGAATCACTGTCTCTCTCAATTGGATTCCCAGAGCTCAGCCTGGTGCCTGGCCATGGATCTCTGCATCTGCCTCCATCTGTCACTGGACAAAGGCTCTATGATGATAGTTAGGGTATTTGTTAAACAGGTCCAGAGTAGACCAGTCCAGGCACCCTCTGGACCACTACCAACAGTCCAAGGTGGTGTCATCCTTATGGGTTCCTGAGAGCCTCCCTGGCACCCTGCCTCTTCCTTTTCCCATGATGTCCTCATCTATTATGGTATCTCCCTCCCTGCCCTCCCACTCTGTCCCCATTCCAGCTCAACCCTTCCATTTCCCTATGTTCTCATTCCCCACTCCTTGCCCTCTGCCACCCTCCCCACACACCCAGGCCACTCATGTAGATCTCATCCACTTCTCCTTCACTGGGTCATCTATGTGTCCCTCCTAGGGTCTTTCCCTGTTAGCTAGCGCCTCTGGAGTTGTGGGTTGCAGTCTGGCCATCCCTTCCCTCACATCTGGTATCCACTTATGAGTGAGTACATACTATGTTTGTCCTTCTGAGTCTGGGTTACCTCACTCAAGATGATATTTTCTAGTTCCATCCATTTGACTGCAAAATTCATGATATTGCTTTTTCTACTGAGTAATATTCCATTGTGTATATTGCCACATTTTCTTTATCCATTTTTCAGTTGAGGGGCATCTAGGTTGTTTCCAGGATCTTGCTATTATAAATAGTGCTAATATAAACATAGTTGAGCATGTGTCCTTGTGATAAAATTGAGGATTCCTTGGGTATATGCTCAAGAGTGGTATAGCTGGGTCTTGAGGAAGACTTATTCCCAAATTTCTGAGAAACTGCCATACTGATTTTCAGAGTGGCTGTACAACTTTGCATTTCCACCAACAGTAGAGGAGTGTTCCCCTTGTTCCACATCCTCTCCAAGAAAAGCTGTCTTCAGTGTTTTTGATCTTAGCCATTCTGACAGGTATGAGATGGTATTTCAGAGTTGTTTTGGTTTGCATTTCCCTGATGACTAGGGATGTTGAGCAATTCTTTAAATGTCTTTCAGCCATTTGAGCTTCTGCTGAGAATTCTCTGTTAAGCTCTATAGCCCATTTATAATTGGATTGTTCAATATTTTGAAGTCTAGCTTTTTGAGTTCTTTATATATTTTAGAAATCAGCCCTCTGTCAGATGTGGGGTTGGTGAAGATCTTTTCCCATTCTGTAGACTGCTGTTTTGTCTTATTGACCATGTCCTTTGCTCTACAAAAGCTTCTCAGTTTCAGGAGGTCCCATTTATTAATTGTTGCTCTCAGTGTCTGTGCTACTGGTGTTGTATTTAGGAAGTGTTCTGTGCCAATGCATTCAAGACTACTTCCTACTTTCTCTTCTATCAAGTTCAGTGTAAATGGACTTATGTTGAGGTCTTTGATCCACTTGGACTTGAGTTTTGTGCATGGCGATAGTTATGGATCTATTTGCAATCTTCTGCATGTTGACATCCAGTTATGCCAGCACCATTTGTTGAAGATGCTTTCTTTTTTCCATTATACAGTTTTGGCTTCTTTGTTGAAAATCGTATGTTCATAGGTGTGTGGATTAATGTCAGGGTCTTCAATTCCATTGGTCCACATGTCGGATTTTATGCCAGTACCAAGCTGTTTTTATTACTATAGCTCTATAGTAGAGTTTGAGGTCAGGGATCATGATGCCTCCAGAGGTTGTTTTATTATACAGGATTCTTTTAGCTATCCTAGGTTTTTTGTTTTTTCCATATAAAGTTAAGTATTGTTCTTTCCAGGTCTGTGAAGAATTGTGTTGGGATTTTGATGGGGATTGCATTGAATCTGTAGATTGCTTTTGGTAAGATTGCCATGTTTACTATGTTAATTCTACCTATCCATGAGCATGGGAGATCTTTCCATTTTCTGATATCTTCTTCAATTTCTTTCTTCAGAGACAAAGTTTTTATCATACAGGTCTTCCACTTGCTTAGTTATGGTTACCCCAAGGTATTTTATATTATTTGTGGCTATGATAAAGGTTGATGTTTCTCTGATTTCTTTCTCAGCCCATTTATCATTTGTATATAGGAGGGCTACTGATTTTTTTTAGTTAATCTTGTATTCTGCTACTTGACTGAAGTTTATCAGCTGTAGGAGTTCCCTGGTAAATTTTTGGTGTCACTAATGTATACTATCATACGTCTGCAAATAGTGAGTTTGACTTCTTCCTTTCCAATTTGTATCCCTTTGATCTCCTTTTGTTGTCTTATTGCTCTAGCTAGAACTTCTAGTACTATGTTGAATAAGTATGGGGAGAGTGGAAAACCTTGTCTTGTTCCTGATTTTAGTGGAATTGCTTTGAGTTTCTCTCCATTTAACTTGATGTTGACTGTTGGTTTGCTTTAAATTGCCTTTATTATGTTTAGGTATGTTCCCTGTATTTCTGATCTCTCTAGAACCTTTATCATGAAGGGGTTGGAATTTGTCAAAGGCTTTTTCAGCATCCAGTGAAATGACCATGTGTTTTTTTTTTCTTTCAGTTTGTTTATATGGTGTATTTCATTGACTGATTTTCATATGTTGAACCATCCTTGCATCCCTGGGATGAAGCCTATTTGGTCATGGTGGATAATTTTTTTTATGTGTTCCTGGATTCAATTGGCCAGCATTTTATTGAGTATTTTTGTGTCAATGTTCATGAGGGAGATTGGTCTGTAATTCTCTTTCTTTGTTCTATCTTTGTGTGGTTTGTGTATTAGGGTGATTGTAGCCTCATAAAAGGAATTTGGTAATGTTTCTTCTGTTTCTATTATGTGGAACAATTTGAAGAGTATTAGTATTAGCTTTTCTTTGAAAGTCTGGTAGAATTTTGTGCTGAAACTATCTGGTCCTGGGCATTTTTTGGTTGGGAGACTTTTAAGGTCTGTTTCTATTTCCTTGGGGGTTATCGGTCTGTTTAAGCAGTTTATCTGGTCTTGATTTAACTTTGGTATGTGGTACCTATCCAGAAAATCATCCATTTCTTTCAGATTTTCCAATTTTGTGGAGTACAGGTTTTTGAAGTATGACCTGAGGATTCTCTAGATTTCCTCATTGTCTGTTCTTATGTCTCCCACTGAACCAAGAGTATCGATCAGACCGAGAGAGCCTCCCTCAGACACAGACATCACTTCCACCAAGTGGAGAAAGAGAAGGGTAGACAGTAATGCAAAAATACAGTGAACAACAAAAAACTCACCATGGCTCCATCATAATCTACATCAGTAAGACCTGAACATGCCAACACAGAAGAAACAAAAGAAATCAACCTTAAAAATGACCTTAAGAAGATAGAGATCTTTAAAGAGGGATTGAAATTTTTCCTTAATAAATTAGAGAAAAGTCAAACAAAAAATGGGAAGCAATCAGTAAATACCTTAAAAGCCAAGAGAAATCAATTAAACAAATGAGGGAAACAGCTTAATATTTGAAATCTGAAGTTGAGACAATAAAGAAGACACAAACTGAGTTAATGCTGGAAGTGGAACATCTGAGTAAATTAATAGGAACTAGAGATGCAAGCATAAGCAACACAATATAAGAAATGGAAGAGCTTATTAATTTACATTTAATATATATACTTCTAACTAATTTCTTTATTTGAACTTTTGTAGGTTTAATTATGCCCATGTCTACAGGATCTTCTGTTTCTGTAAAGTATCCAAAGGCATAAAATTCTTCAGAATTTTGAGGATTTTATTTCTATAATACAGGCACGTATAGTACACAAAATTTGAATAAGCTTTTGTATTGTTGGTCTTGTTGACCCATTTGAAATAAATTATTCCTCAAAAAAAAGGGATGGAAAAGCAGATCTCTGGTGTTGAAGATACAGTAGAAAAAAATCAATTCATCAGTCAAAGAAAACACTAAAGTCAACAAAATCATGCCCCAAAATGTCCAGGAAATTTGGGACACCATGAAAAGACCAAACCTAAGAATAACAGGGATAGAAGAAGGAGAAGAATACCAACTCAAAGGCACAGAAATTTATTCAACAAAATCATAGAAGAAAACTTTCCCAACCTAAAGAAGGAAATGACTATAAAGATACGAGAAGGTTACAACACCAAATAGACTGGATTAAAAAAAAATCTCCCCTCGCCACATAATAAACCATTAAACATACAGAATAAAGAAAATATATTAAGAGCTGCAAAGGAAAAAGGCCAAGTAACATATAAAGGCAGACCCATAAGAATAACACTTGACTTCTCAATTGAGACTCTAAAAGCCAGAAGGTCCTGGGCAGATGTTATGCAGACGCTAAGATTCATTTCCTTTAGTCTGTTTCTTTAATATCACACCTTAACGAGAATGCAGTAAGATAAGGAAATGAAAAACCACCCAAACCTGAAGTCTAAAGTAATCATTTCCAAAGCTAAGCATGGAGAGACTAGTCCATACTACTTCTGCTTAAAAGTATAATTCGCGTTTTAATACTCACATAAAATTGACTAAATGTGTTTAGTTTTCTAGAATCTGCACAGGAAGAGCCTCAGTTGATGGTAATAACTTTGAATCATTTATCTGAGATCATTATAACACCAATGGGTGGAATATACAACAGTAACCAAATGTCTTCTTTCATAATTCTTGTAGAATATCACTATCATAAAATAAGCCATTAACAATTAAGAAAAAGTCAAGATTCAAATCAGGTAAATTTTGCACAGAAAATAATTTGAAAAAAGTACTTAAAAGTACTTTAAATTCAGTCTTCACAACCCTACCTCTTTAATATTAAAATGTAATTTTGAGCATTGACCTAAATAGTTCAAATGTATCAAACTTCATTCCTTTTTCTCAAGTAATAAGTAAAGTCCATGTCTCTGTAAATTGTCATTTGTATTCATTCTATAAAGAGTTTCCTCCAGTAGGCACTAATAATTGTATGACTTAAAGATATCTAGGTACATTCCTTTAGTTATGACTTGTGCCATGCATAAGTTTTCCCTTTGCTTTTTCCTAAATCATCTCCCTGCAATTGAACCCATCTGAGTCAGCTCATTATTCTATAATGGAAAGGTTTATATGAAGTCCTATTTAAAATGCTAATGATATTTTAAGAGAAGTATAAACTAAAGAAATTAATGACCAAAAATAAAGATCTATATTACTGTTATGGAATAAGGAGGTGCTTTCTGATGGTTCTGAGGTCTGTTCCACAAGAGGGAATTTCTTCTTGGTACTGAGGACATGATGTTTGAAGCCTGGCTAGGAAGTCAGAGACATTGGCTGGAATCTATTATGATATTTATTTTATTTATTCCCATAGAATAATGCTACTCTCATCCTTCATCATAGACAATTCTACTTCTTTTCTGCAGTTATGGTAATGACTGTTGAGGGACCAACTTCAAACCAGACATCTCTATCACCCTCCCCAGGACTTAGGAGACATTGTGGAAGAGAGGGGTGGAAAGCATGTACATATTAAAGGGTGAGAAGGGGAGTCATTAGTAAAAGTTTTATTATATTATTATATATTATGTTATTGTGTCACTATATATTATATATACATACATAATACATACACACACACGTGTGTGTGTGTGTGTGTGTGTGTGTGTGTGTGTGTGTGTGTGTGTATGAAATTTGGACTCTAAATATATATATATATATACACACACATATATTTATATACATATATGTGTGTATATGTATATATAAATATATTTATATTTTTATATAAATATATATATATTTATATAAATTTTTCCCTGGAGCTCGCTCTGTAGTATAAGCTGGCCTTGAACTCACAGAGATGCACCTGGCTCTGCCTCCTGAGTGCTGGGATTAAAGGTGTGTGCAACCACCACACAATGATTATATTTTTAACATTATGTTTCCAACAGGCAGGAAGGTCATTGATAACAAAGCATTCTATTCTTTAATGACAACACAAGAGTAAGCGATATATGTTGAGAATTAAAATACTGTAGAGTTCTCACCATCCACTTAAACATGTCACTCTCCTACTAGCATTGTCAAAAAGCACTCAGCCATTCTGAAGAGTCTCTATCATCTTTGCTTGATTGATAGTAGAACCACTACTACTTCTGTAGAAGTTGACACATGATGTGGAGGCTAATCTTGATTGGCAACTTGGTTAGATTGAAAATTACTGAGCTATCAGGCACACCTCTTGGTAACCTTTGAAATTATCTCAGGAGAAATAAAGGCTTTCACCTATTCACTGAATTAATTACTTAATGGACTCTTGGTATGATAACATTACTGGGAGATGGGGACTCATAAGAAATATGACCCATGATATAGGTAATGGGATATTTCTTTTTCTACTATGGTATTCTAAAAAAAATCAATGTATTGCCTATTATCTGTCCCATATCTTCCATGGTTATTTTTAACCATGAGTTGAATGGCTAAACTCCATGGTACATAATGTTCTGTACCTAATCTATATTAAGTCTCTCTTTGTCCCACCAGCCAGCTTCCAAATAATGACATGGAGACTTATTAATTATGAAAGTTCAGACTATAACTTAGGCTTGTTCTCCACTGGCTCTTAAAATGTAAATTAATCCATTTCTATTAATCTACATTTTGCCACGTGGGTTTTTACCTTTCTTTCATTGTATGTCCAACTGCCTCCATGTATTTTTGGTATTTCCTCTGCAATTTGATTATCTCCTCCCACTTCCTCTCTCTAACAGGAATTTCTACCTATACCTTCTGCCTAGCTATTGGCCATTCAGCTTTTTCTTAAACCAATCACAACAATATCTTTTTTTATATACACAGTGTATAAATATCCCATAACACTAATCTAAAAGACAATCATTGTAGCCAAAACTCACAGATTGAAATATATAAAGGATTTGTGTAAAATGAATCCTTCCTGAAGTTTTTTTTTTTTTTTTCCTGTTAGGGCTTTGGTCAAAATAATGTGAAAAAATCCAATTCTGAGTCTGTATTCCATTCTGCCTCCAAGAATTGCATGTTATTTTAGCATGAATCTTAAATGGTCTTATTAATAAAACAAACCCAGAGTCAGGTATTGGGGTGAATGCTGAAAGATCAGAGCAGCAGAACAAGCCATAGCCACCTCACCTCGCCAATTCCTCAGTTGATCCTGTTTCCTCAGACTGGAAGCCTCGGTGTCCTCATCTCAATGGATCTCTGCTGAACTGCTGCTCTAAAGCCTAAAAGCTTAACCAGGCTCTAGTTTCTGGTTTTCATGCCTTATATGCCTTTCTGCTTCCTGCCATCACTTCCTGGAATTAAAGACTCTTGTTACCATGCCTGGCTGTTTCCAGTGTTGCTTTGAACTCACAGAGATCCAGATGGATCTCTGCCTCTGGAATGCTAGGATTAAAGGCGTGTGTGCCACCATTTTCTGGCCTCTATATCTAGTGGCTGCTCTTTTCTCTGACCCAAGATAAGTTTATTAGGGTGCACAATATTTTGGGGAACACAATTTCACCACATGTTATTAAAATTCATAGAAACCTGGACTATACAATTCAAAAGTTCTGAAATCATGACAATCCCTCTAATCCCTCATCATGCAGAAGTCTCATAAGTAGTCTTCAATATAAGTAGTGTTCTAATCTTTGGACTGTGGTAAAATAATACACAGAAGCGCCAACAAATGCTTCATTCATGGGTCCTTGGAAATTCTACAACCATACAATGGAGAAGGGTTTCCTTCAAAGATCCTTCTCTAGCAGTTTTTTTTTCAGTTCATAATACCTGGACTTTCATGTATACCCTTTAGACAGTTCCATAATCTCGTGCTTGCTGATACTGTCTGTAGTCAGTGGTAATGCCCAGGTAGATCACAGATTTATCAACCTAAAAATTCACCATTTTATGTGTGGGTATTTTTGCCAGAATGTCTGTCTATACATGTGCTTTCCTGTTGCCTCAAAGAGAAGAGGGCATTGGAGTCTGTGGAATTGGAGCAACAGGTATTTGTAAACCACCATGTGGGTACTAGGGATCAAATCCATGCTCCCTAAAGAAACAGCCAGTGATAGTGTGTGTGTGTGTGTGTGTGTGTGTGTGTGTGTGTGTGTGTGTATGTGTGTGTGACTCTAAGACCTCATGGGATGGCTTCTTATGGGGAGTAGTGAATTAAGCAAGAATGCTTAAGCTTGAAGTTAGTCTATCTGAATTATATTCTTTTTTTTTTTTTTTTTGGTTTTTCGAGACAGGGTTTCTTTGTGTAGCTTTGCGCCTTTCCTGGAACTCACTTGGTAGACCAGGCTGGCCTTGAACTCACAGAGTTGATTTAATTTAATCCCGAGTGCTGGGATTAAAGGCGTGTGCCACCACCGCCCGGCTCTGAATTATAGTCTTAAAACAAGGAATATACACAATGGAGTACTACTTAGCAGAGAAAAACAATGACTCCATGAGGTGTGAAGGAAAATGGATGGATCTAGAAAACATCATCCTGAGTGAGGTAACCCAGACTCAGAAAGACAAACATGGTATGTACTCACTCATAGGAGGATACTAGATGTAAAACAAAGGATGACTAGACTTGATACTCACAACTCCAGGGAGGCTACCTAGAAAACAGGATCCTAAGAAAGACACAGGGGTCGCCCAATAAAGAAATGGATGAGATCAACATGAACAACCTGTATGTGAGTGGGGGTAATGAATGGCAAGGGTAGAGGGAAAGAGAGCTTAGGGGAGCGGGAGATCCCAGCTGGATCAAAAACAGAGAGGGAGTACAAAGAATAAGAGACCATGATAAATGAAGACCACACGAGAGTAGGAAGAAGCAAAGTGTAGAGAGGTCCCCAGAAATCCACAAAGATACTTCCACAATAGACTACTGGCAATGGTCGAGAGAAAGCCCGAACTGACCTACTCTGGTATGGCCAAACACCCTAACTGTCATGCTAGAAATCTTATCCAATGACTGCAGGAACTGGATGCAGAGACCCATGACCAGGCCCCAGTGGAGCTCCAGGAGTCCAATTGGTGAGAAAGAGGAGGGATTGTATGAGTGAGAATTGTTGAGACCAAGGTTGGAAAAAGCACAGGGACAAATAGCCAAACTAATGGAAACACATGAACTATGAACCAATAGCTGAGGAGCCCCCATAGAACTGGATCAGGCCTCTGGATAAGTGAGACAGTTGATTAGCTTGAACTCTTTGGGAGGCACCCAGGCAGTGGGACTGGGACCTGTTCTTAGTGCATGAGCTGGCTGTTTGGAACCTGGGGTTTATGCAGGGACATTTCGCTCAGCTGGGAGGAGGGGACTGGACCTGCCTGGACTGAATCTACCAGGTTGAGCTGAATCCCCAGGGGAGTCTTTGCCCTGGAGGAGATGGGAATGGGGGGTGGGCTTGGAGGGAGGCGGGGGGAGGGAAGGAGAGGTGAGGACAGAGGAATCCATGGCTTATATGTATAATTAAGCTAAATTATAAAATAAAAAAAAAAAAACAAGGAATGAGAAAATTTGAACCTGCAAACAATGGTCCAGATTTTAGTGTACAATCTGAGCTATTCACTGGTGATGCAGTTGGTCTTTGGGATTTTGTCAATGAGATATGCTTCTGTGACATACCACCTGGGTGAGTTTTAGCATTGATCTTCTTGGATAAATTTAGATGACAATACTGTTTAGAACTTGAGAATTTGGAGAAGCTGAACTAATACCCAAACGTCATTAGTGTGACACTGATTCTACTTGTTTCTTGTGGTCTAGTATGTGTTTCTAGTATCAAATTCTTTGTCTAGTGAAGTTATCCAATCAGTGAGTAATTGTGTATTAGTCATGTGAGACATATGATGGAGAAATTTCTCAATTTCTTGATACTTTACTATTTTACCATTCAGATTAAGATAAAAGAGCCTGAATTTATTTCAATGGTATTATATGAGATAGGGAATAAACATGGGAGGCAAAGAGTCATGCCGAAACCAGAATAGTGTTTATGATTGCATACAGTGTTTAAGATAGTAAAGTATCTTAGACAAAGGGAGTCTATTACTTTGCTTATATTTGTAAAACTGTGTGTAATGAGCTATAAATATATAAAGAATTGTGAAAAACAAGGATACTATTCTTGTTTTAAAATGTAGTTTCTGTCTCCTTAAAGTTTAAATTGGTTACAGTGTTTAACTATGTTAAAATGATATAAATAGTATAAAAATAGTCTTTTAAGCAGTGTAACAGATTGTCTAAATTTAGCATGCCATAGGAGAGTTTACAATTCAACTTAAGTTTACAAATGAAAGAAGAAAAAAAGCTCAGAATTTATGGGAACTACTAACAAGTGAATGATTACTGTAGTTACAGAGATAAACTGATCCACATTGAGAGAAACATAGCTGTTGCCTGGTTAACTAAACAGATTTCTGTGTGACATTCATCACCACATTCTGTTTGCACCATAAGAAGAAACACTTGAAGAGACTGTGGATACCAAGGAAAGGGCCTTTGTACATTTACAATGATGTTTCCTGAAGCCATTCTTAATAAAAGTGTTAGGTGCCATATCTTAGTTTCCTTTCCTGTTCCTGTGACCAAATACCCTGTAAAAAAACAAATTAATAGTGAAAGATTTTATTCAGCTCAAAACTACAGTCCAACATGATGAAAAGGTCATAAGATTCGGAGCTTGGAACAGCTAGTCTCCCTACAGCCACAAGAATGCAGAGACACAATTGCAAGTTTGTGCTTAGCTAGTTCTCTCCATTTTATACAGTGGACCCTGCCCTGTGTATGGTTCCACCCACAGTTAAGATGGGTCTTTCCACATTGATATAATCCTTTTTGGGAATTCCCATAGGCAAATAACCCCTTATATGGCGGAGACTGAAAGATTGTCTTCCAGGTGTCCCCAGATCTTCGAAACTTGACAGGTAAATTAACCATTACATTATGTCATGGAAAATACCCAACAAAAGGTACAGGATCATTTGAACATGGATGGAAGGGTCTGAGCAGAGACCACGGAATAGTGAGATTCTGAGTATCTGGTTCTTGAATATCTAGTATAGAACTAGAAGTTCTTTGTTTCAAACACTCTAGAAGCTTCATAGGATGTTTGCTTCTAGGATATCAGTAGAAAAACTGTAATATTTTTTAGTGATTTTTCATCTATCTTATGCTTGCCAGTAAAATCTGATTCCTTATTGACCATAGAAAAATAATTTTCAATTTATGGATACATGTATTATATTATTATCATATAATGATTATATGTAAGTTGTAAATTCATATACACTAACAAAGGTCATGAAGTAAATGAGTAGCATGTGTCACACATACATGAACAAACTTTCTAAAGTATATAGATGTGATTTATAAAATTTAATACTTAATGGAAGGATTTATGGTTCAGATGGATGGACTTGAGTGTGTCACTGTGAAAGCTAGTTAATGGCAGAGCTAAATTTAAAAGAAATAGATTTATCCAAAGAGAGAAACACAGGAAGAGACTTGGAAGTGAAAAGAAAAAAGGAAATGCCAGAAAGACTAATGATGAAGCATGGCAGTCTGATCAGAGCCTCAGCCATGTTTCCTTTGATTAGAGGAGAGGCCTCAGAATCCACTCCCAAAAGGTATGTCAGAGGAAGGCCAGGCAGTGCCACCTTCAGGACAAGCCTACAGCTCTCATGAGACTGTAGCTATGGGTGTTGCTGAGACAGTGGTTCCTCCTGGGAGTACTCAGCAGCAGAAAGAATTTCTGTTTTATCACTCAGTGGGAGTTTGAAACAGAAGCCAGGGGCCATCTTGAGAATCTATTATGAACTACACTGAAAGGTGGGGTTGTGGAGCTGAGATCAGGAAACATCTACAGACTGGAGAAACTCACTTTGAACCACTAGAGCTTCCCGGTGAGAGAAGATGGGGACAATTAGTTGTGGAGGACTAGAGGGCTGCAAGCTGGTAGGCTAAAATGTGGAGTTGGGAGGGGAAAGGAAGGGGTGGTTTTGGTTGGAAAGAACACAGGGAAAGATACCTTTACTCTTGACATCTGAGAATAGGTCTCATCATCTGGAAATTAAAATGCCCTGGAATTTGTAAGCTCCGTGCCTATGTTGGCTAGTTTTATGTCAACATGATACAAACTAACATCATCTGAGAGTAAGGAACTTTAATTTTAAAAAGTGCTTCCATAAGATTAGACTACAGGCAAGCCTGTATATAGGGCATTTTCTTAATGACTGATGTTGAAGAGCCCTGCCCATTGTGGGTTGCACCATTCCTAGGCTCGTGGTCCTGGCTTTTATAAGAGAGCAAGCTGACCAAGTCAGGGGGACTAAGTCAGTGAGCAGCACTCCTTCATAGCCTCTGCATTAGTTCCTGCTTCCAGGTCCCTGCATTGTTTGAGTTCCTGTCCTAACTTCCTTTGGTGATGGACAGTGATATGGAAGCATCAGCCAAATGAACTCTTTTCTCCCCAAGCTGATATAAGACATGGTGTTTCATCACAACAATAATAACCCTGATTTAAGACCATGCCAGAGGCCTCAAAAAGATCAAATTATGAATCTATTTAATAAAAATAGATTCTATTGAGCTGAAGATAACTGAAAATCCAAACATGTACATAATACCCATAGTGTCAACCCTTCAGCAGGGTAATTAACACAAAGAAGGCCTTGGAAATATAAAGGCAGATCTTCCACCTATACCACTGTAAGTCCTGTGATTGCTACATATACTCCACATTTTAATGTAACATGAATATTAAATCATCTTATTAAATAAAAATCTCAGAGCCAGGTATTGGGCTGAATTCTGAAAGAACAGAGAATCAGAACAAGCCACAGCTAACCACACCTCGCCAACTCCTCATTGGATCCTGTTTCCACGGATCTTCAGACTGAAAGCTGCTGAGTCCTCACCTGAGTGGATTGCAGCTAAACTGCTAAAAGCCTCAAAGCTTAAAAAGCCTTTAGTTCTTGGTCCACACACCTTATATACCTTTCGGCTTCCTGCCATCACTTTCTGGGATTAAAGGTGTGTGTCACTATGCCTGGCTGTTTACAGTGTGGCCTTGAATTCACAGAGAACCGGATGGATCTCTGCTACCCAAGTGATAGTATTAAAGGTGTGTGTGCCATCATTTTCTGGCCTCTATGTCTATCTAGTGGCTGTTCTGTTCTCTGACCTCAGATAAGTTTATTAGGGTACACAATATATTGGGGTATATGATATCACAACATTTGGGAGTCACCCCTCACGTAAAGCAGTCATCTTAGGAGCATAACATTGGGGAATCTTGGGAGAGTGAGAAAATCTTTCCTAGCCATCCATCCATAAAGCAAAGTGATCAGAAAAGGTCACTTATATGCAAAGAAGATAATTGCCACTGTGTATAGATGCCTGATAGAGATAAGATTATTGCCCAATAGAGATTCAGCAACCACATAAAAGGGAAATTCACAATTACTAGTTTCTCAGGAATATCCCTAGTAGTCTCCAATTTCAAGAACCCATGAAGAGGCTGTACCCAAAATCTATTTTGTTTTTGTGATTCCTTTCCCCTCCCCACATGTTCAGTAAGGTTATTACTGTACTGTATTTTATTTTGAATTCCTTTTGTTAAACATAGATTCTTTTCTCATGCAATAGATCTAAATACAGTTCCCCCTCTACTCCCAGTTCTCCCCCACCTTCTTTTCCATCCAGAACCACTCCCTTTCTCTCTCATTTTAAAAGAATGGGCTTCTAAAAGATAATGAAATATAACAAAATAAAGTATAAGACAAAAAAACACCATTTTGAAGTTGGAAAGACAATTCAATAGAAAAAAAAGAGAGCCAAGAAAAGGCACAAGAATCAGAGACCACTCGTTCACATATTCAGTAGTTCCATAAAGGTACTAAACTGAACTCTATAGCATAGATGAATAGGACCTGGTGTAGACCTATATTGGCCCTGTGATGGCTGCTTCAGTTTCTGTGAGTTCATATGAGCTTTGCTCAGTTGATTTAGAGGGCCTTGTTCTCCTGGTGTCCTTGGTCCCCTCTGTCCCCTCTGTCTCTTTCTGCCTTCCCTTCTGTGAGGTTCCCTGAGCTCTCAGTGGAGGGATCTGATTGAAAAATCACACTTAGACCTGTGTGTTCCAAGGTCTTTCTGTCTGTCTGGCTGTAGACCATCTGCTGCAGTTAGAAGCCTCTCTGATGATGGCTGAATAAGGCACTGACCTATGAATATATCAAAATAGTATTAGGAGTCATTTTACTATTCCTTTTCCCCTCTTGTTTTAGGCCAGTAGCATTGGATTTTACCCCAGAGCTCTGGGCTAAATAGTCTCTAGTTCTTGGCCATACAAACAGTGGCAGGATTTTATATCAGGGAATGGGTCTTAAGTTGGTTACTCCCACAAAGTTTGTGCCACCATTGCTCTAGGATATTTGCAGGTAGGACAGATTGTAGATCAAAGGGTTTGTGATTAGGTTGGTGTTTACATTTCTCTTTTGGTTGCCTGTGGAGTATCTTTCCATGTCAAAGACACTTGAACATGGGGTGAAGGGTCTATATAGGCACCAGCTCAACCTGTCCATGTTTCATGACTTGTGTGGGGGTTGTCTTCATCAATGAAGTCTTGCTGTCAGTTTGTGGAGAGAAAACTATTGCCTTGGCAACAGCCTGGGTTGATTGGGGATTTCTATGGGACCCTTTTGGCCTACAGCTCAATCAGATAAAACCCAGCCCCAGTACTGGAAGCTTCATTTGGTGATAAGAGATGACCAGTAGGGGTTCTGTCTCCCCCACTATTTGAAGACTTTGTTGGGCTTGCCTTCATATCTTGTAGGAAGTTTCCACTGCACTAGGTTTCCACACAGCCCCTCGACTGCCCTTCAATTCTATCTCTCCTCTCATTTCTCCTATCAGTCCCATTTCCCCTCTTCCTTCCTACCTGATGCCTCTGTTCTTGTCACTCCCCAGCCCCCAGCTCTAGTCCACCCATAAAATCTATCCTATTTCCTGCTCCAGGGAGATCGTGTGTCCTTCCTCATCTCTTCCTCTATGCCTAACCTCTCTGGGTCTATAGATTGCAGCATGGTTATCTTTTAATGGCTAATATCCAGATATAAGCCAATACATATCATATTAATCTTTCTGGGTCTGGGCTACCTCACTCAGGGTTTTTTTCTAGTTCTATCTGTTTGCTTGCAAATTTCATGATGTCTGCTTTTTAACACATGAGTATTGCTCTATTGTTCAAATATACAACATTTTCTTTACCCATTTTTAGGTTGAGGGACATCTAAGTTTTCAATTTCTGGCTATTATGAATAGAGCATCAATGAAATCACTGAACAAGGTTGAACAAGTGTCCCTGTGTTGGGTGAAGTGTCCTTTAGGTATATGATCAATAGTAGTGTAGCTGGATCTTGAGGTAAATTTATTTCGATCTTACTGAGGAACAGACATACATATTTCCATAGTGGCTATAGAAGTTTGCATTTCCCCCAGCAATGGAGGAGTGTTTCCTTTTGTTGGGATGATAGCAACCTTTGCTGTGCAGAAGCTTTTCAGTTTCATGAAGTCCCATTTATTAATTGTTGATTCTAGTGCCTCATGTTAATGGGGTTCTGTCCAGAAAGTCATTTCCTGTGCCAATTAGTACAATACCATTCCCCACTTTCTTTTCTGCCATGTTCAGTGTATCTAGTTTTATGTTGAGGTTTTTGATCCATTTGAAGTTGAGTTTTGTGCAGGGTGATAGATAAGGATCTATTTGCATTCTTCCACATGCAGACATTCCGTTATACCAGCACTGTTTGTTAATGATGTTGTCTTTCTTTCCAGTGTGTGTTTTGGACTTCTTTATAAAAAAAAAATCAAGTGTCCATAGGTGTGTGGATTTAAAGCTGGATCTTCAGTTTGATTCCATTGATTGATGTATTGGTTTTTATGCCATTATTAAATTTTTTTTATTTTTACAATTATTACATTATCTTTATTAATAGAACTATGTAATGTAACTTGAGATCAGGAATTTTTCAGGATTGTTTTAACTATCCTGGGATTTGTGTGTGTGTGTGTGTGTGTGTGTGTGTGTGTGTGTGTGTGTGTGTGTGTATGTGTGTGTGTTCTCATATGAAGTTGAAAATTTTCCTTTCAAGAACTGTGGATTGTGTTGGAATTTTGATTGGGATTGCATTGAATCTGTAGATTGCTTTTGATAAGATGCTCATTTTTACTATGTTAATCCTATTGATACATGAGCATGGGATATCTTTCCATCTTCTGATATCTTCTTCAATTTCTTTCTTTGAAGATGTGAAGTTTTTTTTTTAATCATACAAGTCTTTTACTTGCTCAGTTAGAGTTTTAAATATTGAATTTTATTTGTTACTATCCTTTATACATCCTCTAGCTTTATACATTTTTTTCTATTTGTGGTCATTTTATTTATATTTTAAACACATTTATTATATTTATCTAATAATGGTTTTTATCTATAAGCATTCCTTTTTGTTTTCATGTAATTTTTCAATCTCATGATTCTTGCTCCCTCTATAACTTTCCTCTCCACTGCAGTTTTTCTTCCACTTTTCATCTACTTCAGCCCCCTTCTCTTTTGTTCCTCTCTTCCTGCCCCCTCCTTTATCTCATTCAGTTACTATGCCCATTGTTACACTAAATCACTTTGACCTCCATAGCACAGTCTACAGTACTTTTATCATTTTTAGTTTTATGGCTACTTCATAAGTGTAATCTCTAGTGTAAATCTCTACCTCTTAGGGTCTGATATTGCAGCTGCTATAGCAATTTCTTCTGCAGTGAGCGACTCTGGAGAATGAATCTTCAACTGCAGGCTGTTCAATAAGTAAACCTTCCTTGAAAAAAATCCATAATATATATCAAAACCAATATATTTGCAAATAATCCAAAAATGCTTGAAACATAAAAGAGGAAGGCATCAGGGATGTCTCAAATTATCATGATTCCTCATGACTGAACTCTAAGTCAAAACTGGTAAAATTCCAAATGATGATTTCAAAAGTTAACTAGTAAAAATGAAAAAAAAAAAGTCTATGTAATGATACCCAATGATATTTTGCTATACTCATAGATTGGTGACTACTCCAATTGTTATCAGAGAGCCTTCATCCAGTAACTTATGGAAACAGATGCACATTAGCCCCAGCTTGGGAATCCTGCTGAAGAGAGGGCAGAAGGACTCTAGGAGGCAATGGACTCAATGACATCACAATAAAACCGACAGAAACAATTAACCTGGCTCATAGGAACTCATAGAGTCTGAACCAACACACAAGGGAGCTTGCATGTGACTGACCTAGGCTGTCTACATATATATTACAGCTGTATAGCTTGATCTACTTCTTGTGGGGCTCCTAACAATGGCAGCAAGGGCTGTCCCCAAATCTTTGACTGGCTCTTAGGAACCTATTCCTCATACCAGATTGCCTTGTCCAGCCTTAATTAAAAAGAAGGTGTTTACTCTTTCCTCAACTTGATATGTCATACCTTGTTGATACCCATGGGAGGCCTGCCCCTTTCTGAATAGAAACAGAGGAAGAGTAGATGCGGGGGGGGGGGGTGCGGGGGGGGGCACTCGGGCAGAATGGGAGGAGAGGAGAGAGGAGAAACAGCAGTTGGGATGTAAAATAAATAAATTAAATGAAAAATCAAATAAGCAAATGAAAAATGATCAGTGTCCAAAAGAGGACATAGACAAACACATGATTTCAATCCAGGTCCCAGAGAAGAAAAAAAATTGTAGCTATATGAGCTCACAGGAAAGTTACTCCCACAAATCTTTACAATGACTGCCTAAATAAGACCTGAACAATGACAACACCAATAGACATACTAACATGGAGGGAAAAAATATCACAAGGCCCTACCCCTAGACAAAAAGCTATTAGCAATTAAATACTGTCAAGAAAGAGAGAATTAGTCTTCCCTACAGATGAGTCCTCTAATTAACAATCCAACACTTAGTAGTCTGCCCTGAAAACATATACATATAATTAATCCTAAAAGGACTCAGCTGGTTGCCTTTGTATACTAATGTGGATTGTGTGTGTGCATGCTTGTGTGAATAAGGAAAAGAGGCCACAAAGGAGTGAGAGTGGCATGAGGAAGGAGTGGTGGGGAATGTCACAATTTTAGTTTAATTAAAAAAAAATATAAACTGCTCTGTGATTTTATGTCACCCTCCAATTAAACTGGTGGTCATCAAGAAATAAATGGAAAAATTCTGGCAAGGATGAGAAAAATAAGAAAATTTCCACTGTTGGTTGGAGTATAAACAAGTGCATCCATTTTGGAATTATGTGTGGAGACTTTCCAAAAATATCTCACTAATATTACTTCTATATTTATGGGACTCCATACCTTTCTAGAAGGTAGTTGTACATTTCTGTTTATAATTGCTGTTTTCACAACAGAAAATAAATGTAATTATCATAGATATCCATAAACAAATAAGTGGGTTATGAAAAATAATATACTTATGAGCAATGACATTTTATTCAAGCATAAAGAAAAATAAAAATTTCAGGGGAAAAATGGCTGAATCTGGAAATCATATTTGGGTAACACAGGCTCAGAAAGACAATTGTTATACACTGTCTTGTTTATAGATCCTAGCATCTAACTATTGAATATATCTAGATGGGAGTATACATAGGTAAAGACCAGAGAGCTGAAACAGGACCACATTACAATAAAAAAGGATTTAAATTGGCAAGTGAGGAATAAGGTAGAACAAAATGGATGATGAGTATACAAGGTGTGAGGGCAAAAGAGTACAACAGGGAAATAAGACATGCAGATGGGGAGAAAGCAGGGAGAAGATGATTAATCAAAATGAAATATATAAGAACATCACAATGAAACATGTATTTTAGAAAGATTTATTAAATTGAGTTACATGATATTGGTTTGATATTCTAACAGTGGCTGCCAGCACTGGAGAGGTTGAGAACCTGGTAGCTCTCAGTCTACATGCCTGGAAGCCCTAGCCGTCACTGTATGGTGCTGAAGACCTGGAGGATTGCTGGAGAGCTGCTGGTCTTCAGTACATCCTGGATCCAGAAAAAGCTAGTGTGGTGGTATTGTGTTCCCCAAAATATTGTGTACCTTAATCAACTTATCTGGGGTCAGAGAACAGAAAAGCCACTAGTTAGGCAGTGATAGCACACGCCTTTAATCCTAGCATTCCAGAGCCAGAAATGCATCTGGGATCTCCGTGAGTTCAAGGCCACATTGGAAACAGCCAGGCATGGTGACTCATGCCTTTAATCCCAGGAAGGAAGCCTTTAATCCTAGGGAGTGATGGTAGAAAGCAGAAAGGTATATAAGGCGTGAGGACCAGAAACTAGAAGCATTTGGCTGGTTAAGCATTTGGCTGGTTAAGCATTTGGCTGGTTAAGCATTCAGGCTTTTGAGCAGTAATTCAGCTGAGACCCATTTCGGATGAGGACACAGAGGCTTCCAACCTGAGGAAACAGGACCAGCTGAGGAATTGGCAAGGTGAGATAGCTGTGGCTTGTTCTGTCTCTCTGATCTTCCAGTGTTCACCCCAATACCTGGCTCAGATTTGATTTTATTAATAAGAACTTTTAAGATTCATGCTACAAGCTAGAGTGTAATGTCAGTAAAGCATGACAACACTGGTAGTAGCAACAAGGATATGTATTCACATAAACAAGATTTGAAGATGGGTAGGCAAAAGCAAAACTGCTTTTATCTCATATATCTTTATATCTGGGGGCACTTTAAGTAGAACTTCTGTCCTGTCAGCAACTCCCAAATATCTGGCAGCTGCTTCGCAAATCACCACATAGATGCTTATATTAATTATAAATGCTTGGCTAGTAGCTCACGCTTATTACTAACTAGCTCTTATACTAACCAATAATTCTTGTCTATATTCATCTATGTGGCTTGGTATCTTAATACTGCATTCTCATTTTGTTTTGTCTGCATCTGGCTGGTAACTCCTGACTCTGCTCTTCTTCTTCCCATCATTCTTAGTTTGGTTACCCTTCCTATACTTCTTGCCTGGCTACAGGCCAATCAGTATTTTATTAAACGAATTAGAGTGACAAATCTTTAGAGTATGTTAAGAGGATTATTCCACAGCATGTCCTACTTTTTGTCTAATTAAAATGAAAGGTTTTGACTTTAACATGGTAAGATTACATACAACAAAAACAGTTATTAAGTAAGAATTACAATAACACTATCTAATCCATTTTTATTTGGCAAAATTAGAGAAAATACTTAATATCTATCATCTTGATAGTCTCAAGTTTTGTATCTAATTTACTTTCTTTTATAACTAAACTAAAGTTATAACTATTTAGTCTTCAACTCCATCAAAGACCCCAAAAGGGTGAAATGTTGACAGAGGCCTCAAGCTGCCTGGACAGTCACCTAAAATTCCTCTTCAATGTTGGGGTACCGACCTTTGGCCTACAGGCCTAGAATATCTGACAGACTTATCTTTGAAGCAGGAATTTTGAAGGACTGCCCTACCTTGTCTTGACAAAGTTCTGCAGTTACATTCTTTTGTGTCTTGCTTGTCCAATTTGGACAGCATACTGTCAGCAGTCAAGACAAGGGCAGTTTCTTTGTACACATGGCTAGCTTTTGTCATAAAGAAAACAAACTCCATATGGTGTTTCTTTGATGCCAATCATCCTCTTTGAAGTAATTGGTGTTACCAGGAGCAGACATATCTCTTCGTGGAGAAAATTCTAAGTTATTAAGACATTTTAAATGGCATATTCTGAAGGTCTTTGAAGTGTTTGAAAACTGCCTATCTGAAATATATCTCTGTATGACCTTGAAAATATACCTAACATGACTATAAGTTTACTATTATAGATGACCATTGATCTATATTTCTTAATTATATATTATATTTTTAAATGAGTTGGATAAACATAATACCCTAAACAAGAGTAGAAATACACATACAGTATAACTAAATTAGCTTTAAATTTGTATCAATAAACCAAAATCCATACTAATGTAAAATATGTAAGATTTATAGTTGGTTTATTTGGATTAAAGTAGATTCAATAATCTATCCTTTTTTCCTATCATTTCTAAATATCCCCTTTTCTTTTCAGAACAAGATGCCTGAATCTAATCTTCTTTGTTTTGCTTTTTTCCTGACCTTTATCTATAACAACTTGTAAACAACCCCCTAAACAATGATAAATATTCATAATTTATTTTTGGGAATGAGGTCCATAGTTCTCTAGACTACTTCCTGCTAATTGAGGGCACTGGTAGTCTTTGGGGGACCTTGAGAAACTTCAGGATTATGGTGATGTCCTGACTGGAGAATTCTGTGAGTCTGAATCATCTCAGACAGCAGCATGGAAGCTCTTCTCAATGTTGTGTCACCAGGGCCATCGTTTTCATTGCTGTCTGATCCCCTTGCTCTGACAATATACAGACTTTTAAAGGTAACATACATGTCTGTGTTAGTACAAGTATAGATTGTGCATTGTACACAAGCCAGCCAAAGATGATTTTTTTTGTTTTATGTTTAAGCAGGTAAAATGTACATTACATGTCTTATAGTTACTTTAAGTTTACTTTTTCATGCCTGTAGTTAGGATGTCTTCCTTGGTCAAAGCTAATTTTTCTCAATCTAGAATGAATCTATAACCTCTCATTTCCCGTGGAAATAAAAGCATAACCTCTTTTCCAAAGTAACATATCTTATGACTTAACTTTTGAAGTCAATATATTTTTAAAATATATAGGTTGTTTTAATCTAGCAGCTTTCATAATCAAATGTCTTTCCACGGTTATCATTTGTTCATTAGCCATCAAAAAATTTAAAGACAACACAACAACATGCAGTATCTAGACTCCCCATGGCTCTATTTCTTTTTAAAGGACTTTTTCTATCCTTTTTTCTTTTCTCTCCAAAATCTATGTACATTTTTAAACATACTGTAAATGATTTAGTATTTGTTTTGTTTGTTTTTGTTTTTGTTTTTTTGTTTTGTCTGAATCTGTCTTTACTACATATCTCTATTTTTCTGACCACTTGAGTGGTTAAACTGCTAAGCAGGTGTGACTAAGACTATAGCAATGGTTTTGGAGGCTTGCTCTGTCCAGCTCCTTGGTCTGTGAGAGCTTAGCTTCATGGCAGAGATATTGGCAGGAGCCATATTTATTGACCTAACTCTGGGGAATTTTTGGATCCATCCTGTCACCAAGTAGAGCACAGTTCACTGCTGCTCTTAAATCCCATTTAAGTGTTCAATAGAAGGACCTCCCAAAGGAGCCATTTGTGTTGCCAGCATGAACAAGGAAGCCACATCTCAAAGGACCCATGTCACTGGTTACCACCACCAAACAGAGCCCACACAAGAAAATGCCATGCTTGATTCTGCTCTTTTGTGTGTTTAGAATCCTTTTTTAAAGCTTTTTCAGGTTTTATGTGGAAATTGTTGCCAAACGTATGGGCACAAGATGTAAACAGAAGTTTCTGTGCCATCAGCAACTCCCAAATACTTGGTAGCTGCTTCCAAAATTACCACACAGAGGCTTATATTAATTCTAAATGCTCAGCTGATATCTCAGGCTTATTACTAACTAACTCTTATACTTATATTAACCAATAATTTTTATTTATATTTAACCATGTGGCTTGGTACCTTTTCTCAGTATGACATTCTCATCTTGCTTCTTCTGTGTCTGGCTGGAGACTCCTAACTCTGCCCTTCCTCTTCCCAGCATTCTTAGTTTGGTCATCGCATCTATACTTCCTGCCTTGCTACTGGCCAATCAGCATTTTATTAAACCAATTTGAGTGACAAGACTTTACAGTATATAAGAGGATTATTCTACAGCAGGTCACCATAAATGTGTTTTACTAATTTGGGAATACTGCCCTATGATTTGCTGATCAGGTAGTCACCAGTATCTCCCAAAACATATAGGTTATTATCATTGTTCTTGATTATCCACAAGAGCTAGATGGTAAGACTTTGTTGGTGACGATAACACAGACTTTCAATACAAGACACAGAAAACAAGCTGGAACTAAGTTAGAAGCTTCCACCTAGTGGACTGGTGCTCACAGTGTTAGATGTAGAGACTTGCAGTCGGCCTAAGTGCTGAGAGTTAAGTGACTGTTGTATGTTCAACAATAAATGAAACATCTAATACGCACACACACACACACACACACACACACACACACACACACACACACATTCATGCATGCACAAACTCACACCACCTCGCAAGGCTGGGTAACATCATGAAATAGAGAAAAAATGAACTTAGGCAAGTAGTCAGGAGTGGTATAATAGTCATATGATAGTTTTGTTTTCCTTTTTGAGAAATCCATACTGGCTTCAATGAATCTATATCAGTTTACAATGACATCTCCAGTGAATTACAGTCATTATTGAATAATCAGCAGGGCTAAATTCTGAGACAGGAAATGCCATTTGCGATTAACTTCCAATTAAATAATTTTTGTGATGAAACGCACAGTAGTAGACACACTTAAATTTCTTGAATAGTCTTAGCACTGCTCAGGTGATCTCTTTTCTTCAAAAATGTAAATGAGAGCTTGCAGAACCAAATTGAAAGCATCAGCTGTAATTCATGGTATTGCACACCTGTAATCTCGGAATTCTGTAGGCAGAGGCTGAGGATTGAGGAAAATTTGACAGCAGCCTGGTCCACATAGTGAGACTTAGACTAACCTGAACTATGGATAGAGACCTTGTCTCGTCTCAAAGAACAGAACACAACAAAGCAGATGCAGCATCTCTTCCTGCAGCTTTGCAGGTCTCTTCTCTCAGCCCATTTTATTTCCACTGCAGACTCCCTTGAGAGGGGCTGAGTGCTGCTATCTTTTAAAAGCACAAGATATATCTAAGGAAAGCAACTCTAAAAGCCATCTATCCTGTGGAAGTCACTTGCCTAGGAGAGATGTTAGTATAAAAGCTTTCATCAATCTTATAGATCTTTCTTATTTCTCTTGGATTTCCAAGTAAACATAATTGCAAGGAAGTTGAGTTTCTATTGGCCAGAATGGTAATTTGTCACTCTTTCCACTGATTTTTTAAGACTTCAGTCGTGTGGTCTTGCTTTATGCAGCTCCTTGAAACTTCTACGATGTCGGCTGGAAAATTTGAGCTGCATAATCTTTCTCCCAAAGTCTTCAGACATGAACGGGCTTCCAACACTGATTTTACTTTAACCAGTCTGACTGAGCTCTCTAGTGACTCCAGTCAGTGGGAACTCCAGCAATCTGCTTTTGACACCACAGGTAAGTCAAACTTTAGATTGCTATGTACGATAGCTGAACATATACCTGTAATTCCTTACTAGTAAAGGCATGGAAGGTAACAGCTCATGTCATCTAATTTGTGACACTACAACTAATGTAATTTTAGGTTCTTCTGTGTCTTGTTCTTCAAAGTGTACAAGTGGGTTTTGAAAAAGAACAGGAGAGGGTGTGGGTGGAAACTTGCTTTACAGTTAAGTGTCAAAAGAAAAAAATAGCAGGCTTAGAAAAATTGAGAACAAAGGTATAGATTTGTTCTATAGGTGCTCTGCCCTATCCATGCTAAATTTTCCATGATTGATGAAATCAGGCATTTATACTTAAACTGAAGACCATAAGAAACAGTATCTTTCATGCATCTCTTCTATTCCTGAGTCATTTAACATTTATGTGATGGATACTCTATTTTGTATTTTCATTGAGAATAAGTGGTTATTCCTGTTGCGTATGTTTTGACATAACCTGGTATATATGAGAAGGTATTGCAAAGTTGATAGATGTCAGAAGGAAAAACAAACTGGAGACACATAGGAATGATTTATTTAGAATCTCACATTTTTTTTTACTTTCTCTGATATTTTGAGGGAATTATGCTCTTATAGTTTGTATTCATCAACATTTTTCAATTTCTGAGACTATAATATAATTACAACATTTTTCCATTCCCATTCCCTTTCCTCCCTTCAAACCTTTCCATATACCACTTTCCACTATCCTTAAAATTCACGGTCTCTTTTTTCATTAATTGTTATTGCATGTTGATTGCCTAATGTTAAATTGTCAAGCCTGAAAACACACACACACACACACACACACACACACACACACACACACATACACACACATATATATATATGTAACATTATGCAGACAGAGAAGATTATATTTAGGAATATATATGTAAATATACATACATGCATGAACTATTAAAGAATTTGAATTACAATGAAGAGTTTTCAGATACCAATGGATTGATTGTTCTTTGTAGTTGGCTTTTTTTTTTTGCACTAAATGGATACATTTTACGTGCTGTAAATTAAAATCACATTATGATTGCTTTCCTCAAACAGGAAAGTACAAATCCAAATGGTCAGAAGAATTATTGGAACTCTGGTTGTCATTAGATATTGATCTTCCCCATTGTGAATTATTTTGGGAGATTAGACATTCAGTTTCACAACCAGAGGATTGTTCTGAGAATTTTGCTGCATGTTCTTCACTATGGATTCATTAGCAAGAAGTTTTATATGAGCAATAAATAAGCACTCATATTGGATGACTTGTTCATAGTAAATGGCATTCTGAAGCAGTAAGATAAGACATCCTTTGGAAAGATTCTTCCAATGATGAGAAAAGAAGTCTACATGCTACTTCCCTATCCTTAAATCACAGGGCTATTTCTTTTTTCAGGGACTTAAAGTTCTTGTCATATAGGTCTTTCACTTGCTTAGTTAGTGTTACCCCAGGATATTTTATATCTTTTGTGGCTATTGTATAGGGTGATGTATCTCTGATTTCCTTCTCAGCCTGTTTGTCAATTATATATAGGAGGGCTACTGATTTTTTTGAGTTGATCTTGTATCCTGCTATGTTGCTGAAGGTATTTATAAGCTGTATCAGTTCCTTGGTTGAATCTTTGGGGTCACTCAAGTATACTATCATGTCATCTGCAAATAGGGAAAGCTTGACTTCTTCCTTTCCAATTTATATCCCCTTAATCTCCTTATGTTGTCTTATTGCTCTGGCTAGAACTTCAAGTACTATATTGAATAAGTATGGGGAGAGTGGACCGCCTTGCCTTGTTCCTGATTTTAGTGGAATCGCTTTGAGTTTCTCTCCATTTAATTTGATGTTGGCTGTTGGTTTGCTGTAAATTGCCTTTATTATGTTTAGGTATCTTCCTTGTATTCCTGATCTCTCTAAAACCTTTATCATGAAGGGGTGTTGAATTTTGTCAAATGCCTTTTCTGCATCTAGTGAGATGATCATGTGTTTTTTTTTTTCTTTGAGTTTGCTTATATGGTGTATGACGTTGATGGACTTTCATATGTTGAACCACCCTCGCATCCCTGGTATGAAGCCTACTTGATCATGGTGGATAATTGTTTTGATGTGTTCCTGGATTCAGTTGGCCAGTACACCTAATTGTGCTAGAAATCTTATCCAATGACTGAGGCACCCGGATGCAGAGAGCTCCAGGAGTCCAATTGGCGAGAGAGAGGAGGGTTTGTATGAGCAAGAATTGTTGAGACTAGGATTGGAAAAAGCACAGGGACCAATAGTCAAATGAATGAAAACACATGAACTATGAACCAATGGCTGGGAGGCCCCCAACTGGATCATGCCCTCTGGATGAGTGAGACAGTTAGTTGATCGGCTTGAATGGTTTGGGACCGGGTCCTGTCCTCAGTGCATGAGCTGGCTGTTTGGAACCTGGGGCTCATGCAGGGACACTTTGCTCAGCGTGGAACGAGGGGACTGGATTTGCTTGGACTGAATCTACCAGGTTGAACTCAATCCCCAGGGGAGTCTTTGCCCTGGAGGAGATGGGGGGGTGGGCTGGGGAGGAAGGTCAGGGGGGAGGACAGGGGAATCTGTGGCTGATATGTAGAATTGAATTGAACTATAAAATAAAAAAAAAAATTTAAAAAATCACAGGGCTAATTGGGTACTGATCCAATTTTTCAAATTTAGGAAAAAATTAATTCTCTATACATCAGCAAAGCCTCATAAAAGTGTATTTGACAGCTTAAAAGCAGTTGGGGTATTCTATGTCTCACTGTGTTTTCCCATTTTTGTTGGGGCTGGGAATATCTGATCATTTGTCAGAAGTGAGCCTTTTCATAGACTTGGCCACTGTCTTTATGTAGCTGACTTTCACCTCTTTCCCTCGGGTGTAATCTCATTCCCAGTGCTGTATACTATAGAGAGCCTGGAAGACATGTTTACCCCATTATTTAGGTGGTACATCAATTCAATGCAAATCAGCTGAATTTACTAAAATTCGTGTCTTATTCTTCACTTTATGTCCTTCCTTTTGTCAGTGACCCCAAAGTTAGCTTGACTAATCCTTAGCACTTAGTGTAATAAAACACATATATTTATCTATGTGTATGCTAGTTTATTATTCATCTTTCTGCATCTTTGTCTACCTTGGAAATTTGAGTACATAGTAGGACATGGAGCAATAAAATCTTCTTAAAAGTATACTTTGAGAAATAGTTTTCCCCAGAGATGAGCATACCCATTGCTTATCCAATATCAAATAATCATCTCTGAAAACATACATACAAGCAATGCAGCACAGACTGAGAAGGTTATATTTATGAATTTTGGAATGTATTTAAAAGGGGGCAGAGAGTTTGGAAGGAGAAAAGAAAATAGTAAAATGGTGTAATTCTATTCTAATCTCAAAAAAAATAAAATAAAATAAAGGAACACAAACATTTTGACACATATACTATCTTTTTGAGGGACTGACTGAAAGGCTAATCCTCCACTCCTCCCAACACAAGCACCTATGCAGTACTCTAATTGGCCTCACTTCTCTAGGATTCTGCTAACAACCTTCCTGCCCCCGATAGTCAAAAACATCTTGGCACCACAAGACTCCCCCACCTCACCTTTGTTCATTTCTACATCTCGGTGAAACTTGTGTTACTACCTACCCTATTGCTCTGAAATATACACTCTCTAAGTCCCCCTACCAATTTTTTAAATTCCTGTGTAGCCTGCACATATTCTATAATAAGAATAAACTGCTTTCTTAAGCTACTGCTCATATTATTCTTTCAAGAAAATTCCCATTTGTCCTGCCCATTACCACCATTTATTACAATATCACTGTAATCAGTATTATCTTTCCTAATGCCTGTGGTTAGCTCTCTGTCTAAAAGGCTCCGTCTCTGTTACTGATCTTCTACAAAGATTGTCCTTATGGAGATCTTTACATTCTAGATTTTTCAAAAACTGCATATACCCATGACTTCTTGCCTAATAGCTGATTTTTCTTGTGACTTACTTCCCTCTCATGAATGTCTGTAGTTTGTGCACAATGCACACGCAATACAAGTGATTAATAACACATCACTGTATATTTTAATCAATTTTCTGTCATGAAAAAATTCTTTTAAATTAATTAACAATTTTATTTACAAAATACTACATATCGCCGGGCAGTGGTGGCACACGCCTTTAATATCAGCACTCAGGAGGCAGAGCCAGGCGGATCTCTGTGAGTTCGAGGCCAGCCTGGACTACCAAGTGAGTTCCAGGAAAGGTGCAAAGCTACACAGAGAAACCCTGTCTTGGAAAACCAAAAAAAAAAATACTACATATCAATCATCACACAAAATATTACCTGATGATACTGTTGTTTTAAACAACATTTATATGAAATTACTCTTTCACTTAAAGCTTTGTGAAGTATTGGACACATCAGACTGTATTCTGCATGTTGCTTCTTTTGCTTCATTTTCAAATTTTAGTTAATCATTCAAAATATGTTTATTTAATATTTATGGTTGGGTATTAGTTGCTGGCAATAAGAATATGATGAAAGTTGGGGAAGAGCTGTACCCTTTTAACCTTGACATTATAGCGTTTTGTTGGTAGGCTATTGCCACATATATATTCCTAGAATGAAAAAAAAAATAACAGCTGAGGTCAGAAGAAGTTGAGTGATATGTCTAAAAATAAGCTTCTCCTAGTCAGACAAGAACAGTATGCACAGCCTTCATACATATAATCATTAGATGGCACATAACTCTGAACAATGGCAATAATTCTTACAAAATTTTTGAAGTAATGATCATTTATTTTTCAACTCTATTTAATAGATAAATATCTAAATTCTACAGAAGAAGACTGAAACCATGCCATTCTCTTTACTGTGTGTGGTTTTATAAGTGTTTCATGGCCAATGAGAGGAAGGTGTAAAGCTCACAATCTGTTTTCTCAAGAAAACATACTTGCCTTTTCCTCCCCAATGCTAATTTGCAATTAAGTTTAAAAAACAGTGAACCAAGCCGGGCGGTGGTGGCGCACGCCTTTAATCCCAGCACTCGGGAGGCAGAGGCAGGCGGATCTCTGTGAGTTCGAGGCCAGCCTGGTCTCCAAAGCGAGTTCCAGGAAAGGCGCAAAGCTACACAGAGAAACCCTGTCTCGAAAAACCAAAAAAAAAAAAAAAAAAAAAAAAAAAAAAAAACAGTGAACCAAAAAAATAGTTCTTTGTATTACAATAATGTATTTATTCATCAATTATAATAATCATACAGATGTCCTCTCTGGATTTTGAAATGTTCTTTAAATGACTTTTAAGGCCATAAGCTGTTAACCATCATAACATCCATTCTGTTTTAATGAAAAACATATATGAAGTGTTTTTATGCATCACTGAATGTCTTAATTGGTAACTACAATGTAGAACTATAAATTGTAGGTAATATTATGTATACAATATTATATATTTTATGTAATATATATTTTATATATATATAGATAGATGATAGATATACAGATAGACAGTAGATAGATAGATGGATAGATAGATGGATGGATAGATAGATAGATAGATAGGGAAGATATTCACTTAATCCTCAAATGAGAAGTTTATTCCTATGCAGGATCAATAAATATTAATTCCATTTTAGGAGAGCATAAAATTAATTCTAGTAGAACACACAGGTAACAAAGACTATTTATTTTCAAATCCATTTTAATCCATTTTCAAATCCATCTAGTTTAGATCTTAATTCTTTTATATGTTCAACTAACCATGCCATTCTTTAATAAGGATATTAAGTATTTTTTGTAGATCAATGAGCCATTTTTCCTTTATAAACAGTGGGACATATGTTTAACATAAGTATAGCCAACTTTTGTTTCCTAAATAAATGATGTAAATAGACAAAAGTGCATGAATATAACAAACATCTTTAATATTTTACAATAATTTATTATGCGTTTATCATTCATCATCTGTTGAAGATGTGACATCTGTAAGTTTAATGGTTGTTTGATTATTGGCTGTCCTATAGATTTAAAAGTACCAAATTAGGTGTAGACCTGTGTGAGCAGAGATGGGTATAGTTTTAAAGAATATCCTCTTCTCTTTTCTTCAGCATTACTTTTATAATGTTGACATTGAGCTAGTACAATGCTTGATCTTTAAAACTTTACTAGTTCCTTGATGTTTCTGAATAGTAAACTCTAGAGACTTTGGCCTCTCATTTTTATTCTCATTTATTGCTATTAACTTTAGTAGTCAACCATCACTTAGCTTTACAATATATCTATCACACTTACAGAGTAACATACAAAGAACAAATCATGTAATTGTAAAAAAAGTGTACAAATATTATATTGAGACAAATTGTTGACAACAAATATCAAGTTGGATAAGTGAGTTTATATTTAAACATAATAGATCCTACTTATATAGATATTCAAATGAATGGTGTCCACTGTGGTGGTACTAAATATACAGGTTGATGACAAGGAATTAAATATAGTTTAGTCTTTCATTCCTTTTAGCTTCTGAAAGAGATGTGTCCCAGTGTTAGTACTTCAACTTACAGTGTGAAAAAGCAACATTTAAACCAAGGTATGTTCCATACACATCACTTAGCTGTAAGTCTTTAAAACAATTAAATGGTTAAAATCTTTTGAACAGACAGGGCATGAAGACGCATGCTTATTCTCCCAGCACTTTGGAGGGTGATGAGGGAGGATCATAGAAAATTTGAGGCCAGCCTGGACTACTTAGTAAAATCCTGTTTCATAAGGAAATTACTCATAATGTACATTATAATCTATTCCCATGGTTTCCTAACAGACTCAAGTATACTTAAAATAGAAATAAGTAAGCATGATAGATTTATTTATTTAATTTCATTAACTTAAACTAGAATTCCATGTATTTACAACAACAGATCCTTTGTATATAGGATATTTCCCAAAACTCTTCAAGAAGGACTTTTTGTGCCATTGAAGAAGTAAGGTGACTATTCTAAAAGTAAGTAAGAAATTCCTGCTGTTACCACAGGTTGTGCATCAGCTTAGGCAAGGCTGTGATCTTCTAGCTTAGTAATTTTCTCTATCTCAGTAAGTCTAGATTAAATTGATCGCAAAAGCCACATAAATCTATATTAAAACCTCACCAAAGCAATTTTGATGTATAACATTAAGTTAATTAAAATCTAAATACAAAGAAGCATATAAATAACAAAGTCTCTGATAATAATATAACACTGCAATTTATAAGGAATTTCTAAAGGTTTTTACACACGATTTTTGTAACAGATTCCTAATATTCCCACTCCTGAAATACTTCAAGCACTAGCCTCCCCATTACTAGTTTGCATGGCACTGTGGTACCAGTGAGAAAAGCAATGACAAATATAACTATAATCCTTTGTAACTGCTAAGCCAGATAATTGACATTATAATCTAACTTCATATTATTATAATCACCTATTATGTTTCAATGTAGGTTTACATATAGTTAAATCACATATTGCCATACATTGCTTACGACTTCATAAAGTGGCCCTTGCAGTAATTACTTCTTGTTTCAATATATTAAGAGCCTATCCACTGAGGATATTTTCTGCTTAATACCAAATATGTGCTATTTTTCCAATATCAATTGTTCAACTCTCCCAGATTAATTAGACAAAGTAGAATTTGATTCTCCTATAACACTTACACCTAGAATTAGTTTGAAATCACAGATTTAAAGGTTAAGTCCCTCAAGACTTCTTCCATTTCAGCCACCCGAGGCAAATACTGAATTCTCAAATTATTTACACTTTTGTCAACATTGTTACAAAGTTGGGGGTTCCTACATTCTTCCCAAATTTCAATGTCTTCCAGAAGGATTTAATTAATTTGTAGAAAAGAATACCTTTATTATACTTTATTATTGAAAGTAAGAGTGAACAGATCATAGGATAAGATGGGGAAAAGTCTAAGCCATGTCCCTCAGTCTTCACAGAATTAAAACAAGCTGCCCAAATCTATCTATGAGTGATTTTTTGAGCCAAGAAGATCCCAAAACTCATAATCCAGGAGCTTCCCTGCATATTTCATTATACAGATATGACTTTCACGCAGCTTCAGCTCCTGTTCTCTCTCTTGTTGCTGAAAGGTGAAAATTTGCAGTTTAGGCTTGCCTTGGGTTCTGGTGAGCAGCCTGTATCTTAAGGCTGGCTATGGGTTTACAAAATGACAACTCTTGAGAGCAGCAAATTCCTCACTAAATTCCAACCAGTTACATGCCAGAAACCTGGGACAAGGTCTAAATATAACTCTGGTTGTATCAAAGCATTGAAGGATATAAAATAAAATTCCAAAGAATGGATTCTAATCTCTGACCCTTGAATAGAGACTGAACATTAGACTAACTGAAGCCCAGAAGATCACATCTGCCTAAAGAGCAGAGGCCACTGCATAAACAATTTTGTTCAGAAAGAAGTTTGGTGGTAGTGTGTTCCCCAAAATATTGTACACCCTAATAAACTTATCTGGGGTCAGAGAACAGAACAGCCACTAGATACAGAGGCTAGAAAATGGTGGCACACACACCTTTACTCCTAGCATTCCAGAGGCAGAGATCTGCCTGGATCTGAGTTCAAGGCCACACTGAAAACAGCTAGGCATGGTGACTCACACGTCTTTAATCTCAGGGAGTGATGGCAGAAAGCAAAAAGGTATATAAGGCGCGGAGACCAGAAACTAGAAACTTTTGGCTGGTTAAGCATTCAGGCTTTTTAGAAGCAGTTCAGCTGAGATTCATTTGGAAAAGGACTCAGAGGCCTCCAGTCTGAGAAAACAGGATCAGCTGAGGAACTGGCAAGGTGAGGTAGCTGTGACTTTTTCTGCTTCTCCGATCTTCCAGCATTCACCCCAATACCTGGCTCCAGGTTTGATTTTATTAGCAAGACCTTCTAACATTCGTGCTACAAAAAAAGTATTCAGGAGTCCTAATTTCTGAGATGCTCAGAGCACCAGTTATCTGTTTATATTGAATCTGTCCCTGATTTGGTGTTCTCTCAGCAAGCTATAGTCATTACATAAACATTCTGGCATCAGATTTTAGAGCATGTATACACATATTCTCTGGAAGAACCCAGGAATTAGCAGTTCAGAAATTTCCTGTTATGTTTAAATACACAAAAATTTGAAAACAGTTGCTCTGGTAACAGTTATAACTGGCTAAACAGGAAAAACTCTCTGCAATGAAATCTAAATAATAACCTTTGCTTTAAATGATTTCTGATGGTAATAGCTGTACTCAGCTATAGCCTTTGGTCATTGGGCTTTTATATAATCACATAAATGATTTACAGACATCCATTTAGACATTATCCAAAGATTTTTTTTCTATTTTCTGTTTAGATGTTAACTGCAGATGTACTCATATTTTACATGCCATATTCACATCATTTCTTCACAATAGCACATTTACATGCCTCATTTATAGTGATTGCCCAGAATGACCAATTTGATACCATTGATAATAAAAGGAAAGTTTTATTTCCTTTTAATTCCTAAATTTAAATGTTTCAGTCTTTAGGTTTTATATTTGGTTTTCAGTGTACTGTCTTTCAGCTAAGAATGGTATTTCATAGGGTCATAGGTATGGATTACTTCACTCTTTCCCAGGGAGAGATCAGCAGAGAGCACTGTAAGTGGAAGAAACCAAATCATTTGCTATTAATATGACTTAAAATGGTGGATCAATGGATAAAATCCTTCACGACCTCTAAATTTAAAAATCCAACCCATCTCCTAATGTCTCTGTCTATGGCTGTTAAACCCATTCTCTCTTATGAGCAATCTCAGCTCATATAAAATGCATATTCTAGGTGCTGTGGTAAAATAAAAAGTTAATGTTAAAGTGATGCTGTGAATGTAAAGTGCAATAAACTCCCAATAAGCATCATTTTGTTAAATGCCTGCAGAAAATATTCTGCTAGGAATTGAATGGATCCATTTTACTTCAAGTGATGAGATAATATGTTCTTTTCTGATAGTCATAAGCAAGGGGTAAAAGAAGTATTGGCAGATAGCCATTACATTACAGTTTCACCCAGATGAATTTCGATAGATGTATAGAGATAAAGATAGATAATGACACAGGTATGCATACAGATATAGCTACAGATAAAGTACAGGCACGTGGACAAGAGATGGCTCAATGAGTCATATCCCATGCTGCACAAGCACTTGACCTGAATATGAATGCCTAAGTCCAGCTGGAGTAGCACTTGTCTGAATTCCAGTGCTCCTATGGAGAGATGGGAGTTGGGACATGAGAATTCCCCAAAGACTAAAGTCCATTTAGCTTGGCATGCACAATGGCAAAACAAAAGACCGCATATTAAGGTGAAGGTAAGGACTGACAATCATCAAGGTTGTCCACTGACCTCCACTTGTGAGCCATGGCACAACCAACAATTACACATTAATACCCACCTACAAAATATACACAAAGATTTTATGTGTAGATGCAGAGATATCTCCCTCCAAGCATTTCCTCATGTCATATTTTCCTCTTAACAAATGAGTAATTTGAAAATGTTTTTGTAATAGAGACTGAGACTTCAGTTATTTCATATATCTGTGAAAGAAAGAAAAGATCTATGGTAAATGTTTATGGTGAAATACTTAAGTTAGAATTATAAAACGTAGTCATGCCCTTTGCTTCATAAGGCTTTTTCCTGGAAACAAGGATGACAAACTCTCAAAGCACCGGGTGTGTTCTCATATGCAGTATAGAGTTCAGATGAACTGAGAGTGATTTATAATTGCAGGAAATGGACTGTAGAACAAATTGCAAGTATCATTCCCTTAAATGTAAAATGTTTAAGAATCTCTCTAGTCAATCAGTCTCATTTCTTCCCAATGCATGTTCTAGTTGGGATATAAAGTAAGAGATTACAGCTACATTTAGTTATTATTTATTCTCCTTACATTTCAATAGCTTTGAATATAGAATTTAGAACTAAAATTATAAACTAATATTCAGGGATATAAACATGAGACAAAGGGTAATTGGGAAGACTGTAAATGAATATAATTTGTTATATTTCAAATAGCTTTCAACTCATAAACAGTCTTTCATTCATAGATTCTACACTGAGAAATTCATTTCATAAAAATCAAGTGTGAGTGTAGTAATATTAGGGAAGTTTAAGAAAGTGCATTTTAGTCACAGATGGTTGGATATCTAAGGATTGATTTTGAAGTGGCCCATCTTCTTGAGTCACCTTCTGATACTATCTGAAGAAAAAAATGACTTATTAGGTATTGGGACATATTGCTCTTTCTCCTAGAATTATTAGCCCTAGTGCTTAATATCATTGTCATTTAGAAGTATTCAAATTTAGAATGTTGTTCAGAAGCAAACAAATAGCAATTTTTCAAAGACAATCTGCAAATGGCAAACAACTAATTAGTTTTGGCTGAAATATAATATTTGAGTGCCTTAATACTATGCCATCTCAATTCTCTCTCTCTCTCTCTCTCTCTCTCTCTCTCTCTCTCTCTCTCTCTCTCTCTCTCTCTCTCTCTCTCTCCTCTCTCTCATTGGTTGTTTTCATTTTCTTTGACACTATAATTACATAATTTCCACCTTCATTCCCCCTTCTATCCCCTCATATACCCTCCCTGATCTTTTTCAATTTCCTGGCCTTTTTTCATTAATTGTTATTATACACACACACACCAAAGTTCTACATATGTGAGTTCAGCCTACCCAGTCTTTATAATGTTTCTTGAACTAATATATTTTCTTTTTTATTTTCCTTTTTTTATTACTATTAAGAATTTTTTTTATTCATTTTATATACCAACCACAGATTCCCCCTCTCCTCCCTCCTCCTGCCCCTCAGCCTTCCCGCTGCCCAAACTACCCCCCATCCCAACTCCCCCAAGGCAAGGCTTCCTTTGGGGAGGCCCCTGGAAGTGGGCTTAGGATCGGTCCCTGGTGCATAAATGGGTGTTTTGGAGCCTAGTGCCTATGATGCAGGAGGGAGGGGCCTGGACCTGTCTCAACTGAACTAATACATTTTCAAGATTGACCAAATGGTATTCGATAGACAATTTGATGCTTTTGCCTAAACATGAGATGAATAGGCTAAACTAGAGGAGACATGCTAAAGTAGAAAAGGAAAATCTCAGAAGGCCTCAACCTATACAAGAACTATAGGAAACTGAGAAGGAAAATAGTCCTCATTTTCTTTAACTGTATCATCTAAATTATGTGGATATTGCTGATTGGAAGACAATGGCTCCTGTCAACTAAGCTTCAAATGTCATTGCTGCCACAGTAGTAACCATAGTGAACTAAGTTATATTTTGTAGCTCATTTCACTCACAGGAATTTCTCTATAGTCCTACTTACTGCTACAATCTGTCACAGGAATGAGAAAGATGCACTGAAGAAAGATTATGGCTCACTGAGATAATTTTTATATTTTTACTTCAACTATTGATTTATTTATATAGATATTAAATAAAAATAAGCTATCAGACATTGTTATGAAGGAGGGATACACACAGAGGAAGATGGGGAAGTAATTTATATTAAAGGAATATGATTTTAAGTTACTGTTCATAAAAAGTGTCAGTCATGTAATTTAAAAACCAAAGAAATGGTTTGGAAAAGCTCTGGTTTATGTTTACCTTATTCATATCAATGAATTGATGAGTAATTGTCTGTATGATATAATGCCTTTTATGTTTAAGCTTTAGTCACCACATTTGTGAGACTGGTCAGCATAAAAGACACATAAATCTGGACTTAACTTTTAAGCAGACATATTTGGATGCAGGCTCCTGAAATGAAATACAATGTACCAAAAATGTTTTATTTAATGGGAATGGCCAAATCTACTAAGACTAGTAGAGAAAATAACACTGTATTTTATTTATATGTTAGAGTATTTCATGAATACAATCTCCTATGGTTCTTTAGAGAATGCTAAAGACTTTCATTTTCAGTGCACTTTTTAACCAAGATTAAGTGCCTGGCTTTCTTTTGACTATAAATGCTGAGTGTCTACTTTACAAAATCATCCAAACACATCTGTAATCTGTAAGCTGTAATGTGTTAAAAATTATTTCCCAGTGAGACAAAATTATTATGATTATTAAGAAAAATAGCATAAAATAATTTTTTCTGCTTTAGCATTTTCCTAGTTTGGTTTCTATTGAGATAAAAAACATGACCAAAACCAGCTTGAGGTTGAAAGTCTTCCTTTGGCTTACATGTCCTATTACATCTGTCACTATGAGAGAAGCCAAAGCGAGAACTAAACCCGGGCAGGAACTGAAAACGAGGCTATGGAGGAATGCTGCTTATTGGCTTGCTCTACACAGCTTGCTTAAGTTATTGTAATGTTCTTGCTGACATCTAACCAATAACTGAGGAAAGACATACTGTCTATAATAAATAAAACCTAACCAATGTTGGAACACTTTCCCTCCAGATAAACGCCTGGCTTGTGAAGAGTCAGAGGAAAGTTTGAAAGTTGCTCAAATATTTTAACAGGATTGTACATGATGGTTTTAACAAAGAATAGCCAGTCTTGAATAAACCCTTTATTTCACAAGTTCTGGGCAACAGATGGAGAAACCATACATATTATACTATACAAATTATACAGAAGATTTCTGCCCCCCCCCCGTGTGTGTGTGTGCACGCGCACACACGCACGTGCACACACAGGTATGCTCACATGCACTAAATAGAGTTATGCCACTTGGCTTGTGTTGACAGTATTCTCCACAAGAGCCATAGATTAACAAAACTCAAGTACCTAGTTCAAGAAACCTACATTCATGTTCTTGGTCAGGATCATCCAATTGACTTTCAGAAGAGCATAGGCTATTGGTGTTGCCCTCATTTGCCTCTCAGACATTGAAGGTAAATCTCCAGTGCTGAAGATACTGCATACTTTAGACACAGGACTCAGAAGATTTGATAAGGATCAACCTGGAAGCCTCCTTCTTGACGTCTAACATTCATAGGATCAGAAAGTACTCTGTAAGCTGTCAAAGGAGGGGAGCAATAAATAGTACCAACCAGATGTGATGTCCATGACATATGTAAAGATGTAAAGGTTCAGATTTGGCATTCATATCTTTGTGATAACCAGCAGATGTCTGATTTTAATTAAGATTGTTCAACAGGAGGGAAATTATAGCTGGTACTAGAAACCTGGTCAAATACTGGGGCTAGTGAGGTAATCAAACTTAAAAAAAGAACCTATTGCTTCCACTTTACTAGGCAAAAATAATTCCAAAGTACATTCTAAAATTTATCCATATGCCTACAGATAAGTATAGCTCTCACCTCTCATCAATGAAGCTTCACTTGATGGCAAATGGAGACAATTACAGAAAACCACAACTAGCTATAATACAGAGATCAAGTGATCATGAGAATCCCAGCTCCAACTGATAAGTCTACATCAAATTTCCTGTACCTAAGGCTCGGGGAACACTGAGGAATCGGGGGCAGAGCAGAAAGACTGTAAGAGCCAGAAGCCTGGGGTCTTCCATGAGATTGTGTCTCCTGGAAATGACAGAAAAGCAGCACCCGTGATAGCTGTCACAACAGTATGCCTGCCTAAACAAGACCTAAGCAATGTGAACTGACATGCTAATGCATATGGGTGAAATATCCTGGGGTCTTACTTGTAGACAAAGAACTGCAGTTAACTAATGACTGCTGAGAAAGGGAGAAATAAACTATTTATACAGAGTGATATCCACAGCACTATCCCATGGAATAACCCCCAAAGGAGTTATCCAATGCAAAACAGACAACACTGAAATCATATACATCTGAGCCATGCTTAATTACTCAGCACACTGTATTTATATATATAAGCATTTGATTGTGTAGGAATACATTTTTTTGAAAGAGGCCATCAGTTGTAGAGGGAGTTGCTAAGACAGGAGAGGTAGGAAGTAGCAGAGAGAAAGGGGGAAGTGATGTAATTTTTTTTAGTTTAAATTTTTAATTAAAAAAGTAAAAGAAAACTGGGCAGTGATGGTGCATGCCTTTTATCCCAGCTCTTGGGAGGGAGAGCCTGGCCGATCTCTGTGAGTTCAAGGCAAGCCTGGTCTACAGAGCAAGTTCCAGGACAGCCAGTGCTACACAGAGAAATCCTGTCTCAAAAGGAAATCCTGTCTCAAAAAAGAAAACAAAACAAAAAAGGTAAAAGAAGTAGCAAACTAATATAGCATAACTCCTAGTTTGTTCCCCAAATCTTTAAGAATTACCTACTTTGTTTGACAGGAATACAACAGATTAAATCACATTTCCCAAAGTCAATTTCATACATCTATACAAGCCTTTACTTCTTTTATGTAAGATAAAACAGTTTACTGGATTCCCACTGATGTTTTCACTCTGGAAGTACTCTCCAACAAAATGTTAACAATCTTCATGTATTTAATGTCACTTACCTTTGGATTTTAATGGATAGTGCTGGTCAGTTGGCTTGCAAATGGTGCAAATGAAATCTCATCTAACACCTGGTACATTGACCTCTCCTTTCACCACAATATTTTCTCTAGTCTTTGATGAAATTACCCTTATAGTTCATTTCTGTGAATTAAAGTAGCAGCAATTACTTGGTTATAGCTGAAGCAACCCTGCCCTCTACTGGCTGCCCTTCAATTTGCACAGCAGAGATTTGCTCCTCTTTTCACTTGGTTCGAGTCTGGCAATCTAAGTGAGAAAGAAATCCATGCACAGTAATTAATTGTCTCACAGTTTCACCAAGTAATAGTGTTCATACTTGGGTTAATTTTCTTAGGATAATTTTGAATGTCTTGAAATAAATATAGTCTCAATTAAAAATGAAAATTAGTGGAGTAACAGAGCAGGAGCATTGGAGGAGAGACACAGAACAGGAGGGGAGAAGAGGGTAAGGGACAGAGGTGCTAGGGAACAGAGGAGGGGTCAGAGGGGAGAAGGGGGATGAGAGAAGAGAAAGATGGTTAAAGGTAAGTTTTCAAGATCTGGAATGAAGACAGCCTTCAGTATAGATAGATCCCATTATGAAATGCTTCAATAAAGTAACATTAAAGATTCTGTTTTGACTCCCTTGGTGCCTCTATCTTAGATCATATGGATAACAGGCTAAAGCATAAGTTTACTGGCAATCTAGAAATTATTCATTCAAAATCCAGCTACAAGCAATCCTTTTCTTATCTCCTATGACCACTTTTCACATATAAAGGTTTTAACCCTGTGGCAATACAGACGGAAGACACCTTCTCAGGATATTCTATCTCTAAACTGATAGTTTCTAAGCTTTTGACTAAAAAAGCTTTTCACTGACACAAAACTATAAGAAATTTTACAAATTTCAAATCTAAAATATATGTAGAACTCATACAACCCTCAAACTAACTGACAAATGAAACCAAAAGTCAGGTAAGTGATTTGAGTAGACATTTCTGCAAAATAGATGGACCAAGACAATAAGCATGTGGAAAGTATTGCTGCCTGGGCAGGGGCAGCATCCAGCAGCACTGGGTTCAAAGGTTAATCCACCAAGTTGGCACATACTAGACTTTCTTATCTGAGTGGGGTTAAGGGAATCAGACCCTCACTTTTCCTTTTTTATTCTCTATTCTTCTGTGATCTTTCTATTGTACACTTCTTTTTCTACAGCTTACATACCCCAACAATGTTTTTTCAAGCAATATAGGAATTACAATGTGGTTACAGTCTGTTTTTTCAAGTGAATGATTTACAATGAATACAAAACAAACAGTAAAAAAAACAGCATGTTTTACATATCCCTTACATGATTAAACGTTTTAGGTATTACATGTGAAAAACAAATTTTTCCAAGAACTCACATATATTTGTAACCAAGCAACTTGTTATAGATTAACCAGTTACAAAGAAAAGGCCAGTTACTTTATTATTTATATTGAAAGATAACCTTATAAGGAATCACAAACCTAAACTTTTATATGTGAAGAAGAATCAGTCAACACTACTTTAAATTTTAAGGTACATACCCACTCATCAATAGATTTTTGTGTCAGGATATTGAGGGCAAAAATGGGTACAAGATATAGATCATCATTTTTGTTCATCAACCAATCCTAGGAAGAAAAGTGCTTCAGCTAGTAATAATTGGGCTACTTTGTTCTTGTTCCTTGACCTTAAAGAGTTCAGCATTCAACTATGTGCCTTTCTGAAACTTTAGATTATCTTCTTGGGTTTTTCACCTCAAAGCTATTTGACAAAACATCTTAGTCTAACTTTAAGTTATTTTCAAAGCTTGGTTTCAGTTGTGATGCACTCTGTAACCTATGAACACATCTCCCAACATTAAGGCTAAAAGAATTTAAACTAGCTAGCTAACTGAGACTCAATTGTTTTTCTTAATCATTAACCTAAGCCACAGTCTATACAGCTCCTCAATAGAAACTCATGTGTTCTAGCTGTGTGACACTTCCTTGTTTTATTTTTTACCATCAAAACTCTATTTAAACTAATGTTACTATTATCAATTAGACAGTACAGCTTAGGAAGAAATCATCTTCATTATAATCCACACATAAAAATGTTCGGTAGGATGGGATGTTTACATAAGATAAACAAACTATATTACAGGCAGTGAGGATCTCCCCACACCCATTCACACCATTTCAGAGACCATAGAAAGATAACAGCATTGAACATATTAAGGCACAGCAGAAACAAGACATTCTAGGGTCTGTGGTCTTGGGGCCTTGCCTATCCTAGATACACCCATCAGGGATTTTCCTATTGGTGGGCTGACACCTGAAATTCAATTGCCCTCTGCTGCTCCTCTGACATGAACACACTAGTAGAAATAATACGTGTCACCATTTGTCATTTTGCTTTGTGTGATTTAAAAGACAAGGCAAATGAAGACAGCCTTGCAAGGAAAACAGAATCTTCTAGAGAACCACCAAACATATTAAATGATGACAAGTATCTGGGGATAAACTGTGGATTTACTGAGTTCCATTGGTGGATTGCCCAACTTCATACCTTCAGAGTGGTGGTGGGCTGTTCTATTTTAGGGCTCCTGTAGTGCTAGAGAGAATGTGATGGGAATAGAGCATGTCAAAACAACTGAAGCTTGCTGATTTTAGTTTAGCTATTTTTTTTCTAGAATAAGATCCACTTGGATAGCAGTAAATCTTTGTTTCATTCCCAGAGAGCTAAAAACAGTATCCACTCCCCCAACCCCACAGTGTTTTCCACAGGATCTGGGCTCACCTCACTGGTTCTCAAGGATGAATTTTCCCAGTTGTTAACTCTTACAAAGGCAGCACAACTGGAGGTGACGAGATGTCTCGAACGTTATGACTGCTTACTCCATGTATGGCGAGTGCTATTACGGTGTCACAAGGGTTTTCCTGCTACATTCTATAGCCACAGCTACTTTGAGAGCAGTTACTACCTGTGGTGCTAAAATGTGAAATTGTGAAGTATTTTTATTCTGTTTTCAGGCCCACTCTCTCAGAACAGGAAGGACTTCTAATCTGTCCAGAATTCACTATAACATGTCAGGAGAGTTCCTAATCTCTGTACAGCTGCAGAAATGCCACTCCCATATGCTTTATGGAGACTAGGACCTGACTGACTGATTCTTGTTCCAAAGAAACTCAAGAAGAGTAGAAAATGCCTATGTCCTTCACTGGACCACACAGTCACTATCATAATAAAGTTCAGATTTTTTTATTGTTTACAAAATTTTCAGCATGTTTTGGACAAGAATCTAGGTTTCAAACTCTTTGGAGAGAGGAAATGTGTGGTGATATTTTATCTGTGTCCCCTAATAAAATTTATCTGAGGATCAGAGGAAAAAGCCAGACACTGTATTAAACATAGAAGTCAGGCAGTGGTAGCACACACCCTTAATCCTATCATTCGAGAGGTAGAGATCTGTCTGGATCTCTGTGAGTTCAGAACCACACTGGAAACAGAGCCAAGCATGGTGACACATGCCTTAAATTCCAGCATTAACCGTAGAGGTCTGGAGGTCTGGACAGACAGACAGGAAGTGATGTAGGTGAGAGGAGAGAGGAAATGAGTTAGCATAATAGAAAGGAAAATAGGCATGGGTATACAAGAAATAGGTCTCTTTGAAAGCTGAGTTATTGGTGAGGTGAGATTAGCTTGTGGCTTTTTCTGTTCCTCTGATCTCTCAGGTTTTCACCCCTATATCTGGCTCCATGTTTTTTTTATTAATAAGACTATTTAGCAATTTGTAAAAAGAAATGCAAGCAAAAAATAAATTCATAATATTCATAATTTGGCAACAAAATAGCTGTAATTGTAGTAAAGCAAGAATCTAAAAATGTTTTATCAAGCAAGGTATGTCTTATAAAATGATGGGACTATTTCTATTGTTACAATAATTCATATACTTATTGGCTGTGTCTTATTATCTGTGTTGTCACTATTTTTTTTTTTTTTGGTTTTTCGAGACAGGGTTTCTCTGTGTAGCTTTGCACCTTTACCTGGAGCTCACTTGGTAGCCCAGGCTGGCCTCTAACTCACAGAGATCTGCCTGTCTCTGCCTCCTGAGTGCTGGGATTAAAGGCGTGCGCCACCACCGCCCGGCTTGTCATTATTTTTAAAGAGCATTTAAATTACTTTTTTTTTTGAAATAGTTAAAAGTTAGCATGTAAATGTCACCTCCCAATCTATGTTTTTATAAGGTCATGCAGTGGGCACACGTTCCAGGTGCCATGTTAATGATTTTATGTGTCTAATCTCGTTTACTCATTCGCATGGTGTAGGAGTGTGGGTTTCAGATGTGCCGCATAAAGAGTGATGCTGCAAGGTCCCTTCTCTTTGCATGCGCTGATTTACAAAATGCACTTGGATGGAAGCCACAGTGCCCTACTACGGTCTGTGTGATGCCTTCATCACTCAAAATGGAGCCCCTAAGGTGGTGGCAGATGAACGCTCTCCAGTGAAGCATGTGTTTCTAATTTGGGATTGTCTTCCTGCAGGGGATCTGACATCAAAGATTCTGTGAGTTCTGAAAGGCCTTGAGGTTTCTCATTTGTTGTCTTCTCACATGGAATGATGTGGCATACACCACCTTTTGCTTAGGATATGATCATCCTAACAGATGGCTGACTGCTCAGCCTACTGGGAGCTCTGCTTTCCATCTGGAGACAGTCTGGTTAGTCCTCCAAAGCCTGAGCATGCTTGCCATGGGGCAAAGTTCAGGGGTAATGAGGACATGCAACAGCACAGTAAAGAAGAACACACAATCCTTACTGTATACATTTTTATCAATAAATGTTCAGGACTCATCTAATCATGGAAAAACTTAGAGTAAAAAAAAAGTTTAACCTTAAATATTAAACAAGAGGATGAGATCATTTAATACTTCTATAAACTACTAAGTCCACACTATTCTCCTATCTCCTTTTGTCTACTAAGATTAAGGAATTGTCAAATAATGTAAATTGTTAACCTCTGAAGAGTCTTAGAATGACCCTCTGTGGATCCACATACTTTCACTTCCAAAGTCCCATGGGGATCTGCTCTGCAGAGGATAGTGTCACCACTGTCTTCATCGTGAAATAATCTGGAAAGCAGACAGTGGCACTCTTTCCTATAAATAATCTGAATATCTGCAAAGCCAAGGGGCAAAGCTCCTGGGGATGGACACCCAGGAAGCCTGGGAGGGTCTGATACACCAACTCCAGCAAGGATGGGTCAGTGTGCTTAGATGTAAAACTATCCATGTTTTCTTTCATAGTTGCTTTGAAGATGAAGTCAACATTGACTTCATGGTTTTATCATTTTTGATAATCTGAGACTGGCTATTGAGAAGGACACAAATGGATCCCGTTTCAGCAGGTAGAGCAGTTTTTTCCATTTTCTGTTTTGTCGGTTCTGAAAATGCAACTTCACATGAAATTACAATCCGAACCCTTTCGTGATTGCTTTTCAGTGAATGGCTAGCAAATAGAACTAATGCCAGAAGTAAACTAAGGTGGATGAGTGAAACCTGTCTTTCAATTTCAGACCAATTCTACTGTCAAGTTAGTGTCTGGAACAAAAGGGCAAGAAATTCCTAAAGTAGACACATCTTTATTTCTGTACATCTTTATTTCTCCCCAGAAAGCAGCAGGGCTGGAGAGAGAGGAGTATTGCTTAGCCAACTGGATATATCACATGAGCCAACACAAATGTTTTTGAAATTGAGAATATTAAATGATCCCTGGGTCTGGTATGTAGTACCTATTTAACAGTAAATGGTACACACACATAAATGACAATAATTTAGACACTAAGTTTTGCAATGCTCAATGATACTATATAGTTAAAAGTTATTGCTATTTCTATAAGACAGATAAAATCATGTATTTATATAAAAACCCAGGTGGTAAATAAGTACCTAACATCAATATTAACTAACAGATCAGATTGAGGTATTTAAAGGTTCTTAGTAATATATCTCTCTGATTTCTTCCTGAAGATGTTATTATTTGGAGGTATGTCTGAGAAACAGAATTCTTTGAGGTAAATACTTCTCAGGTCCTCCCCTTGACATTTTACATTTTGTGTTCTGAAGAAACTGTCTAACTCAGAATGACTGCCTCAAATCATTGTGTTATTTATTCATGACCTTGGGAATTCTCATGGGATAAGTAGGCTCCAGTGTGAACTGAAAGGGAGATGGTTGAAACACCCCATGTAAACACAGATACCATCACTATTGCTTATTGCCTGAGTTGTCTTGCTATAGGTTTTTCAAGCAAAGAAATGCAGACAACATAGTTTAGTATTCTTTATAGGGTCAGGAAAGTGGTTCATTTGATAAAGGAGCCCGCCATCCAGTCTGACGACCTGAGTTCAATTCCTGGAACCAACACGGTGGAAGGAACTGACTGCTGAAAGTTGTCCTTTGACTTCCACATGCACACATGCATTGCCTACCCAACCCCCCAAAACACATGTGCATGCACGTGCATACACACACACACACACACACACACACACACACACACACACAAATAAATAAATAAATAAATAAATAAATAAATAAAATTAAAATGTTATCCTTAATAATTGGCATTAAATAGGGAAATTGTTTCTCCTTTTTGTTGACAACTGATTTTATGTGCAGTGATTTATGTACAAAAATTATTCCAGGTACCTGAGGTAAATGTTTCCTCTTTAAATATGAATTTATTAAAACCCTCCTGTAACACTAACTGCTACATAGTCTTATAAATAAAAAACATGGAGCGAGATATTGGAGTGAATGCTGAAAGATTAGAGAAACAGAACAAGCTACAGCCAACCTTACCTGGCCAATTCCTCAACTGCTCTTATTTCATCAGACTGAAAGCCTCTGACTCTTCACCAGAATGGATCTCAGCTGAACTGCTCAAAAGCCTCTAGTTCCTCAAAATTAACATGACCTCAGAATGTGGTTCTACCAGCTAGACAGATTGGTTACTTCTATAACCAAGATTAGTTTTATCATGAAACTTGAAGTTTTAAAAAGGTTAGGAATTATGAGGAAAGAGAGAGTGAGTCATTCTATATGGAGTGACAAAAATTATCTCATATGTGGAAAATTATAGATACCTCTAATAATTTGCTATAATGAGTAATTAAAATTGATGACTGATAGCAAAGACTCTGGTTTGGGAAACACCCATATTTCTAAATCCAGTGTAATTTTTAAAATTAAAAACACATTTCTATAATTTGTATATTTGTGGAGTTAGCTTTCATTATGAGAGCTATTACCTTCTAAGCTGCATAATCTCAGGTTTACTCTGCGCCCTTGCATATCACTCACTCAGCGCTTTAAACGGACACTTCTCCACATCACCTACAACTTCCACTGGGTACCTCCAGAGATAGGGAGCCATGATCAAGGCAGTCTTATTCACCTGCTTATCATTTTAGACAAGTTTTAAAATTACTTGATTCAAGCCGGGCAGTGGTGGCACAAACCTTTAATCCCAGCACTTGGGAGGCAGAGGCAGGTGGCTCTCAGTGAGTTCAAGGCCAGCCTGGTCTACAAAGCCAGTTCCAAGACAGCCAGGGCTGTTGCACAGAGAAACCCTGTCTCAAAAAACAAAAACAAAAAAAACAAAAACAAAAAAAAATTACTTGATTCAAATATTTATAAGGTATGTTTTAGGAGATAACTCTTGAGATTTCTTTGTACAGATTGAGGGTGGAAATAACTAACCACTGTGTTCTTACTTGTCAAACATTACCAGTTCACTGACTACTTAAGCTTGCGTGTTACCCTTTCTCCTCTTTTCTCAATATGTGCATCTGTAATACCCCCTTAACCTTGCAGATATCTATCAGGACTGTCATTTGTGAGAAATTTTATTTTTAAGGAAGTGTGTATTGGTCACTATTAGAAATAACCAGTGGGTGTCAGTGTTCCAACACAGAGAACATCTGGCTGTTCTAAGAGTCCAAAAGCAGCTTGTGGAAGGAATAAGCAATGTAATTATGCAAACATAAGTAGTGAGCTGGAAGAGTCTGGGGTCCTCTTAATCCACCCACATCAGCTACTGTAGATAGTTTGGACAGATTGTCTGGCATCTTTTTGTTTTTCACTTGTCTCCTTCAGTTTCAAAAGATTTTTTTCTTTTATATTTCTGACATACATTACATACCAATTTCAATTTCCACTCCTCCACTCTGCCCAGTGTCTTCCCAAACACCCCCATCAACTACTCCTCCATTCCCCTTTAAAAAAAATGCCTCCAAGGGATATCCACCAAATACGGCCTAACAAGTTACAATGAGACTATGCATAAACCCTTATATCACAGCTGGACTAGGAAACCCAGTAGGAGGAAAAATGTCCCAAGCATAGGCAAAAGAGTCAGAGACACCCCCTGCTCCCACTTTTGAGAGTCCCACAAGAACACCAAGATGTACAATCCTAAGGTATATGCAATAACCTAGTTCAGACACATATAGGGACCTTGTTTGTCTCCAGTCTCTGTGAGCTCTTATGCACTCGGTTTAGTTGATTCTGTGAGCCAAGTTCTCACGGTATCCTTGCCAATCCCCTCTGGCTCCTACAATTCTTCCTCCTCCTCTTCTAAAGGATTCCCCTGGCTCCACCTGTCATTTGTCTGTGGGTCTCTGTATCTGTTCCCATGTTGCTTGATGGTGCTCCTCTCATGATACCTGAGGTAGGCACTGATCTATGAGTATAACAGATACCAGAATATCATTAGGAATCATTTCAGTTCCTTTATTGTTCTTTTGCCAGTACAGTTTGGTTCTATCCTGGTTCTTTAGGCTGTCCTGCCTCTGGTTCCTGGCTATCCAGTCAGTGTCAGGCATGGGTCCCCTCTCCTGGCCTAAGCCTCAAGTTGGATTCCCACAAGTTCTGTACCACCATTATCCCAACACATCTTGCAAGAAGGACAGATTGAAGGTCGAAGGTTTTGTGGCTGATGAGACTTGTCTTGTTATAGAAGATGGCCAGGTTGAGCTAATTTGTATTACAAATTACTAGGGACTTCACTAGGATCACCATCATGGATTCCAGGGAGTTTCCACTGCACTAGGTTTCTACATCACCTCTATGTCCTCCAATTGCAGTCCTCTCCCTGAGTACTTTCTTCCTCTACCTCCTCACACCTCCAAACTGATCTCTCCTGTTCCCATCCCAACTTGCCCTCGGTCCACCCACAAAATCTATTTTATTTCCCCTTTCCAAGGACATCCACATATTGCACCTTGAGCCCTTCTGGTTACTTAGCCTGTCTGGGTCTGTGGATTTTAACATGGTTACCCTTTACTTAACAGCTACTATCCATTTATAAGTGAGTACATAACATATTTGTCTTTCTGGGTCTGGGTTACCTCACTCAGAGTATGTTTTATAGTTCTATCCATTTGCCTGAAAATTTCATGATGTCATTGTTTCTATCAGCTGAGTGTAAATGTACCACATTTTTCTTAACCAGTCTTGGGTTAGAGGACATTTAGGTTATTTGCAGATTTTGGCTACTATGAATAAAGCTGCAATGAACATGGTTGAGCAAGTGTCCTTGTGATAGGATGGAGCATCATTTGGGTATATGCCCAAGAGTGGTATTGCTGGGTCTTGAGGTAGATCAATTCTCAATTTTCTGAGAAACCTCCATATTGATTTTCACAGTAGGTGTACATGTTTGCATTTCTACCAGCAATGGAGGAGCATTCCCCCTTGATCCACATCCCTGCTGGAACAAACTGTCACTAGTATTTTTTTTTATCATAGACATTGTGACAGGTGAAAGATGGAATCTTAAAGTATTATTGATTTATATTTCCCTGATGGCTAAGGATGTTGAACATTTTTTAAATGTTTTTCAGTCATTCAAGAGTCCTCTATTTAGATCTGTTCCCCATTTTTTTAAAATTGGATTATTGCTTTGATGTTGCCTGGTTTCTTAAGTTTTTTAAATATTTTGGATTAGTCCCTTGTTTAATGTGAAGTTGGAGAAAATATTTTCCCATTCTGTAGGCTGATGTTTTGTCACTTTGACAGTGCCCTTTGCCTTACAGAAACCTCAGTTTCAGGAGGTCTCATTTATTGATTGTTGTTCTCAGTGCCTGTGCTATTGTTCTGTTCCGGGAACTGTCTTCTGCCTAGTGAGTTCAAAGCTATTTCTCACTTTCTTTTCCATTAGGATCAGTGTGTCTGGTTTTATGTTGAGGTCTTGTACTTGTACTTGAATTTTGTGCAGGGCGATAGATATGGATCAGTTTGCATTCTTCTAGACGCTGACATCCAGTTAGACCAGCACCATTTGTTGAAGAATATTTCTTTTTTTTCCCATTGTGTATTTTGGGTTCTTTATCAAAAATCAGGTGCTATAGGTGTGTGCATTTATGTCTGGGACTCCACCGATGAACATCTCTCTTTTTATGTTAATACTATGAAGTTTTTATTACTATTGCTCTGTAGTACAGCTTGAAATCCAGGATGGTGACACCTCTGGATGCTCTTTTATTATACAGGATTGTTTTAGCTATCCTGATTTTATTGTTTGTTTGTTTGTTTTACAGATGAAGTTGAGTGTTACCCTTTGAGATCTGTAAAGAAAGAATTGTGTTTAAATTTTTATAAGGATTGTGCTGGATCTGTAGATTGCTTTTGTTAAAATGATCATTTTTACCATTAATTCTACCAATCCATGAACATGGGAGATCTTTCCATCATCTAATATCTTCTTCATTTTTTTTTCAAAGACTTGAAATTTTTTGTAATACAAGTCTTTCACTTGCTTGGTTAGAGTTACCCCAAGATTTTTTTTATAGTATGTGTGGCTATTGTGAGAGGTATTTTTCCCTAATTTTTTCTCAGCTCATTTATCATTTGTATAAAGGCAGGATGCTGATTCTTCTTAGTTAGTTTGTATCTAGCCACTTAACTAAAGATGTTTATCAGCTGTAGGAGTTTCCTAGTAGAATTTTTGCAGTCATTTATGTATACTATCATATCATCTCCAAATAACAATACCTTGAATTCTTCATTTCCACTGTTTAACCCCTTGATTACCTTCAATGGTTTTATTGCTCCAGCCTAATTTTCAATTAGTATACTGAATAGATATGGAGAGAATGGAAAGCCTTGTCTTGTTCATCATTTTAGTAGAATTGCTTTGAGTTTCTACCCATTAAATTTGATGTTGATTATTGGCCTCCTGGAAATTGCCTTTATTATGTTTGGGTCTGATCCTTGTACTCCTAATCTCTCCAAGACATTTATCATGAAGTAGTGCTAGATTTTGTCAAAGGCTTTCTCAGCATCTAATTAGGTGGTCACATATTTTTTTAAATTTCAGTTTGTTTATATGGTGAATTACATCTGCTGATATTAGTATGTTGAACCATTCCTGCATCTCTGAGATGAAGCCTAATTGATCATGGTGAATGATCTTCTTGATGTGTTCTTGGATCCAGTTTGTCAGTATTATATTGAGTATTTTTGCATCCATGTTCATGAGTATAATTGGTTTGTAATTCTCTTTCTTTGTTGAATCTTTGTGTGGTTTGAGTATCAGGATAACTGTGCCCTCATAATATGAATTTTGCAATGTTCCTTCTGTTTGTATTTTATGGAATAAATTGAGAAGTATTGGTGTTAGCTTCTCTTTAAAAGTTTGGTAGAATTCTGCACTAAAACCATCTGGCCCCATTTTGTTTGTTTTTGTTTTTATGACTGCTTCTATTTCCTCGGGTCATATGTCCATGTGTCTGATCTTGATTTAATTTTTTTAAGTGGTATCTATTGTAAAAGTTATCCATTTCTTTTAGATTTTATAATTTTGTGGAGTACAGGGCTTTAATGTATAAAATAATGATTCTTTGAATTTCTTAGGTGTCTGCTGATTTTGTTAATTTGGATATTCTCCTCTCTCTCTCTCTCTCTCTCTCTCTCTCTCTCTCTCTCTCTCTCCTCTCTTCTCTCTCTCTCTCTCCATCTTTTTGTTAGTTTAGATAATGGTTTGTCTATCTTGTTGATTTTTTTTAAAGAATCAACTCTGTTTCATTCATTCTTTGTATTATTCTCTTTGTTTCTAGTATATTGATTTCAGCTCCAAGTTTAATTACTTCCTGCCTTGTACTTCGCTTGGGTGAGCTTGCTTCTTTTTTCTCTAGTGCTTTCAGCTGTGCTGTTAGATTGCTAATATGAGATCTCTCCATTTTCAAAGAAAAATTCATGTTGTTTTCTTTTCAAAATTTAATACTGGCCATTTGCTGAAAAACGTTGCTTCCACCATTCAACATTGTGTAGTTCTTAAATATAATCTTTCTCCTTGATTTCAGTTATTTGCTCAGTGGGTTATTGATAAAAGGGGAAGACAATAATTCTTGCTGTACACATTTGTATCAGGCTTCTTGGTAGGCATTCTATGAACATCATTTACTCTTTAACAAACTAGTAAAGTATTCATTCATGCCATTGAATGGATCTGGGAGAGAGGTAACAAGAAATCAAATAACTTCACTCTATATAAAGCATTCCAATAAGTAAGAGAAATTGTGTTAGAAGTCAAAATGAATGGAGTCTCTGTCTTCCCATCATATCCTTCTTGCTTCAGGCTATACCTAAAAAAAATCAAGGCCCTTAGAATCAATATCCCTGTTCTTGAATGTGTTGGATTTTTAACAGATTCAATAATGGTGTCTCTTATTTCATCACTTTGATTCTGAACAATTTTGAAGTAGATACAAGAGAATTAGGGATGGATATTTAAAGACTATTTGTGTAACTGACAAAAACTTTAAAGTATATGGCCCATTGACCTTATCTACTTCCCTCTCTTATCTCTGAATCTGATAAGAGTTGTCCATCTATAACCAACACAGCCAGGAAAGCCCAGGCTAGCCACACAGGCCATTTTTCATACCACGTGTCTAGAGAGAACAGAAGAATATAGAACAGAAAAACAAAATTGGCAAATCTAGCATTCCAAAGTCATTTTCCCCTGTTTTCTTTTAAACTAAAATATTATATAATCCAGATAAAGCAATATTTCCTCCAAGTAAGAAGAGGCCTGTTGTCTATATTGTCACTCCCCATGAAAACATGAGAGAGTAAGAGAACTGTTGACAAAATACCTGTGTTTTAATATTTGAAATGTCAAACAAGATTATGTCAAACAAGATGTAGTACTTTCTCTAATGTGGTGGTTGTCTGGAGTTGGGATGTATGTAAATAAAATTCATCGACTCTAAGTCGATGAATTTTAAGATGAACCATCATATTGGCTATTCTTCATATGTTAGTACTAACACACACAAACACACACACACACACACACACACACACACACACACATATATATATATATATTCATAAACATAGAAAGAGTACCATATTCTTCATGCATGTAATAATGGGGCTTCTGAGATGAGGAAGGGAACCAGCAGGAATGAATGGAAGATAGAGATTGGAGTTGAGAAGAAAAATTAACAAAGACAAAATGTGTAAGAAAATTTCAGTCAAACCTGTTATGTGGTATGCTGCACTGAAAAAAAATCAAAAGCAAATAAAATGTAAAAGCACATGGGAGGAGTCTAAAGGACTAAATGGAAAGGGAGAAATGAAGCAATTTTGTTTTAATTAAAAAAAATAGAGGACAGAAAATGGGAAATCAGTGAGCTGATGTTTCGGGGTTGGTGAGTGAAATAGAAACATTTATACAAGGAGAAGAATTGGTCTTAGTAAGGAAATAGTTGGTCTCAAGTAGGTATGAGATGGTGGGATATATCACTACAGATGTGAGTAGGTGTGTGGGGACTGGAGGTTTCTTCACAGCACTTCAAGTGAGACAGGAAGCAACCATCAGCTGACTGAGATTTAGAGAGGCGGTGTTGAAAGACAGTGTTTGAAAGTGAAGAAGATGATAAAATTGTCTTCTAGGTAAATAAGAGAAAAAGTGTGTAGGGGGAATACATTTTCTCCAGTGGGCAGCCTTTATGGCCGGCTTGAAGTCTTTATAAATCTGAATATATTTAGTGTTAGCTTTTTTTCTCATATAGTTGTGCACTAGCTGTACAGACATGAACAAATGCACACACACACACACACACACACACACACACACACACACACACACCAGATACAGAAATACAAACATACACACAGAGAGACTCACATACAGATACACACACCCACACTTCTCATCCCCCATACTTTAAAAGAAGAATTTTATGTTTTGTAGACTCTTCAAAACATCCTTTGATTTAGTGCTATATTCATATTACAGTTATAGTTGAAAAACTATTAAAAATAAGTTCACGAAGAGTGGATATGATACATAATTGTAGGCTGGTCTACACTCCTTCTCTTCTTCCTCTCTTCCTCCTGTTCTTCCCACCCTCCCTTCTCCTCCATCTCCACTCACTCTCCTCCCTGTTGGCCCTCTAAATTCTGAAAATTGCTCTTAATTGTAAAGCAAATAAAAATATGAACACAAGCATCCAAACAAGATAAGTAACTAAATATATAAAAACTAAAACTCACTTGAGAAATCACTCTACCCACTCTTTACACACAGGGTTACTGAGGATCAAGGAGAAGGACTAGTCAAAACTTTTCCAAATTTCATACATTTCTAACCAGCCATGCATTTCTACCTTGTCATACCACAGCTTGTTTCATTTGGGATACTTACTATTTAGCCTCTAATAATCATTTTAATTAACCATTTTGAAATAGTATAGATACAGTAGTGATGTCCAGTATAGTTTAATGTATGAAGAATTTATGTGTAAAGATCCTTCATGGGTTACACTAATGCCATAATGCCTTTTTATATGTTAAATTCATGATAAAGTATTTATGTCTTAAAACTAACTTTATTGTGCCATGGTGATCATTGATGTGGTTTCATAAGTTAGTAAAGGCAAGAGGATCAGGGAGCTTGTTGTGAGACTGTGTCTCCTAGTAATGTCAGAAGCTATATCCACAAAGCCTCACTGACTTCACTAAAGAAGGACATGAGCTGAAGAAGGATAATGGCAATGGGCATTCCAAACTGGATGGGAAAGAGCTCATGAGGCCTCAACCCAATACAAAGAACTATGGGCAACTAAGGAATACTGCAAGAGGAAGAGGTGGTCTTCCCCATGGAAGAAACTCAACAACTGATAGTCTAGTACCAAATAGTCAGCCCTGAAAACATACACAAGCAAGGTCATACAGACTAAACAGAATTTATATATATATTTATATTTATTATATTTATATATAATAAAAATTGATTAAAGAAAGAGGTCATGAATTTGAAGGTGAATGGGGCAAGATATATTGAGAGTTTGTAAGGAGAAAAAGGAAGGAAGAAATGTTGTAATTACATTATAATCTCAAAAAAAACCCTAACTTAATCACACTACAAACACTGATTATGACATGGTGAATTGTATTCCAAAAAGTGTAAGTTCTACTAAATTCTCCTCACAAAAATATTCCCCACAAAAAGCTACTCTTATGGTTTAATATCCATACTTTTGCTTATATTTCCTGATTTATGCATCATAGATAAGTAAAAATGGTGAAGCTACAAATAATCCTTTTACATTTCTGAAGCTTTCTTCTTTATGTAATGTGTAGTGATATCTTTATACATCCACACTATAATACCACATCGTTCATTTTCTAATGTCTTCATTTGTACAAAAATATTTTAAGATTTACATTCAATTTTTGGTATTATATATGAATTGCAACATACAACATTCTCCTTTGATTATTTTGTTTGTATATATGTTTTATTAAAAAGATCGTAGCAGTAAATTTTTTAGTTAAAAGATGCATATTTGGGATTGAGCTGATGCCAATTTCTCTAGCAATAATGTAATATATACCCCACTTCTCTAGAGTCTCAACTCTGTCTATCATTGTGTTTTGAAAAATGCTGAGAACTTGCTGGATAAATGGCATTTTTAACTTTATTTACTAGTAAAAGTCGGTACCCTCTTCTTTGAACAATGTTTATATATATCAAGGTATGATGTCAATCTAATTGTATTTTGATTTCTCTTGCATTCAGATTTAATAATGAGCTTTATGAAACTCCTGGAATTGATTAATAATTTTACTGAATTATAGGCAGACAATAAACTCAACAATGTACTCCTTCTGTACCATTAAGTAAAAAAAAAACTTCTGTGTCTACCTGCTTGACAGCCTGGGGATGTGCAATGATTTATGCGAGCTTCTTCAGGTACTAACAAAGTCTAGATGGAGATTGAGCTACTCTTTTTCCCCAATCAATCACACAAAAGTATATCATACATGTAGCTGAGGTTGTCTCATGCTTTCTATTTATTGAATTCACATTTTTATATAATTACATAAAACATACACACTACTATTTTTGAGCAAGCAACCTGACTGTCTTCTATCCATACTTCTCAGAAGCTTTTCTTCCTTAAAAGAAGAATTTCTTTTAGTTTATTTTTTTATAATTTTGTATTTATTTTCCCATGTAATCTATTTCCACATAAACTTAATAGTCACACTCATTGTTTTACTCATATTTGTATCACATATTCATGTGTATGTGTATGTTACAGATCTATGATCTTGGGTAGCAGAAGTGATAGGAATATCATTCTGTATGCCGTGAATGTGTGTTTCTCTGATTGGTTGATAAATAAAATGCTTATTGGCCAGTAGCCAGGCAGGAAGTATAGGCAGGATAAGCAGAGGAGGAGAATTTTGGGAAGAGGAAGGCTGAGTCAGGAGACACCACCATTGGGCATTGATCTACATAGACCTAAGAAAGCTTAAAGATTCTAAAATCACACAAAAGGAGCCACAGTAGGCTTCCTAGTCTCATAATCTCAAGCCAGGAGTAGTGCAGACTTGTCTCCTGACAGCTGCCTGCAAGATGGAACTGGCCACCAGCCACCATGAGCTAAGTGGCATGGCTGTGGATTCCTGCCACAGCAGTGTGGTGCATGGTGGATTTAGCCTTTGCTAGTACAAAAAAAATGTTTCTGGACTATATGCTGCTTTAATGAAGACATAGACCCACTGTTTCTGAGAGTTGATGGTATTCATGGCTCCCAGAGCTGATGATAAATATACCACTGCCATGTTAAAAAGTTGAGGTGGGGAGTCATCAGCCAAGGCCCAAACCACTCTGCAGTTTAAAGCAATAGATTCACAATAAGACAGTTCCAGATAGAATAAAACTCTACACTGTTTACAGTGTCTGTAAAAATGTACATAGGCTTGGAAGAGAGAGCAAAAGGAATATGGACAGTTATATAATGAAATGGATATTTAAAAAAATAAAGTCTTTAAAGAGAAAGTAAAAGTACTATAAAATAATAGCCACATAAAATGAAAATTACACAGAGAGTCTGGATTATATTGTTGTTGGAATTTTTAACTTCAGAAAGACATTTGATTATAAAAGCTGTTGAGTTAAACCAATATATATATTTTAAAGATATCTTGATTTCAAAATCGATGTCTAAGGATACATTGCTTTGGAAAAGAGGTTCTGCTTTTGTTTCCACAGATGATGATAACCTGTGGATTGCTTCCAGGATAATAGGGCTTGTCCAGCCAAGACACCCTGAAGGTCTCCAATAACAACATACCCCAGATCATCCAATATCCAAAATCAACTTCAAGGCAACTTGCTCAGAGAATATAGCCCCACACACTGCTCTAGCCAGAACTTGACCATAATCCTAAAACTTTCTTTGTATCCCATAAGAATACAGTGCCCCTTATTAGCAGGAAGTAGCCTAGAAAACTACACCCACATTCCCAAAAAATGGATTATAGATGTTTGTCTTTGTTTAGGTTGTTGGTTACAAATTGTTATTGGTCATAGTCAATATCTTTCTAAAAGAAGAAAGGAAGATATGACATAAAAATTATAGGATATAGGTATGATAAGATAAAAGGGTGGATTGTTGAACCTACTTTTAAACAGAAATTTGTTTGAAGTGTTTTACATTGCTATAAATTTTAGTTTATTGATACAAATTTAAAGTTAATTTTGTTATACTGTATGTATATCTCTACTCTTATTTAAGGTGTTATGTTTATGTAACTCTTTTAAATTGTAATGGATAATTAAGAAACAGATTAATAATTAGTCTTCTATGATAGTCAAACTTATAGTCATGTTAAGTTTTCTAGGTATACATAGATATAATTCAATTAAGTAGATAATCTTCAAACACTTCAAAGACCTACAGAATATGGCATTTAAAATGCTTTAAAAACTTAGACTTTCTGGACAACAAGGTACATCTGCTCCTGGCAACACTGAATTACTTCAAAGAGAAAGATGGGCATCAAAGACACTCCATATGGAATTTATCCTCTTCTTGGGAAAAATAACCATTTGGGCAAAAAAAAAATCTTCTTGCCTGGACTTTTTGAAAAAAATGTTGTATCAACTGGACATGCAAGACCCATAGAAAGGTGACCACTGAACTTTGCAAGGCGAGATGGTCCTTCAGGTTTCTGCTTTGCAGAAAAAAACTGCCAGACATTCTATAGGACACAGAGAGAAGCAACTGAGAGACTCTAGGCCTGTAGACTGAGGATGGATGTCCCAACATTACAGAAGAACTTTGGGTAACTGTCCAGGTAGCCAGCTGTCTCTGTCATTCTAGATTTTTGGAAGTTGTTTGTAATGTTCTTTCTGTTTACTTAGATAATATTATATCCTTCTGGGGTATTTGGTGTAGTTGAAGGCTAAATAGTTATAATTATTATTTTCCTTGGTTATGATAGAAGATAAATTAGATAGGAAACTTTAGATTCACAAATATAGGATAGATGATAGAATTTTCTTTAATTTTGCCAAATACAAATAGATTAGATATTATAACTATAATTCTTGCTTGATAACTGTTTTGTTATATGTAATTTCACTATGTTGAAGTTAAAAACCTTACTTTTGAATAGAAAGAAAAGAGGAAATGATGGGAATGTCGTTCTGTATGCTATGAATGTGCATTGCTCTGATTGGGTGATAAATACAATGCTGATTGACCAGTAGCCAGGCAGGAAATATAGGCAGGATGAGCTGAGGAGGAGATTTCTGGGAAGAGGAAGGCTGAGTGAGGAGATGCCAGTGCTGCTGAAGGAACAACATGCCAGCAGACTGGTAGAGGCACAGAACATGTGACAAAACATAGATTAATAGAAATGGGTTAATTTAAGTGTACGAGCTAGTCAATAATAAGCCTGAATGAATAGCCAAGCAGTTATAATTCATATAAGCCTTTGAGTAATTATTTTGTAAGCATCTGATGGACCACCAGGCCGGAGGAATGTGGGGCCCGTCAGGACTGGGCAGGATGGAGAAAACTTCTAGCTACAAAGAATTTTGATGAAAATACATGCTGTGATCCAATGTTCCAATTCAATACCTTGTAAATTAAAAAAAAAATAGCTGAGGAGCCCTCAACTCTGGATAAGTGAGACAGTTGACTAGCTTGAACTGGTTGGGAGGCATCCAGGCAGTGGGAACAGGACCTGTCCTTAGTGCATGAGCTGACTGTTTGGAACCTGGGGCTTACAAAGGGACACTTGGCTCAGCCTGGGAGGAGGGGACTGAACCTGCCTGGACTGAATCTACCAGGGTGAGGTGAATCCCCAGGGGAGTCTTTGCCCTGTTTGCCCTGGAGGAGATGAGAATGGGGGGGTGGGCTAGGAGGAAGGCGGGGGGAGGGGGGAGGACAGGGGAATCCGTGGCTGATATATAAAATTAAATTAAATTATAAAAAAAAATCATAAAAAAGTGAGTTCTTCTGTAAACAAGTTCAACCCTTTCATTTTATAGAAACATAAATTAATACTGAAAGGTAAATTCCTCAAAGTTATCCAATTAGTTAAGTCATGACTCACTTGCAGTCAGAACTGACTCATTAGCTCTTTTGGAGACAAAAGCAATATCACACACTGACAGCTCTAGACTTAATCATGAAAAACAATTGTGGAACAAGTGTGTATCGTCATCAATAATGTGTGACTCAGTCTAGTTTGAAGATCATCATTTGCCATGTATGCCAGTGAGTGGTTTCAGGCAACACTGAAAAGTTCCAATTTCTCATTTAAAATTGTCTTGGAATGAACTTCCTTTTCTCTCATCCCCTTTTCAGTTTGTGTAGCTCCCCCAACAAAGATTGTAATAGGCCTTGTAATAGACTAAGTAACATATTTACAGAATTTTAATAAGATCCATGTAAGCTTTACTGCTGTGATAGAAAATAACCCAGTGTTGGCCTTATAAAATCATAAATGATTAAATATATTTCCCCCAAAAAAGCAAGTTTGATAACATTCAATGCTTAGTCTGGATATATTTATCTAAGAGCCCTCACTTTAATAAACTATTTAGAATCACTTTTGGGTTTATATCAAGTTAACTCATTCATTTAAAGTTCTTTAACAACTTTTAAATAGCTATTTTAATATAAATCTTAATGTTTGGACAAGTATATACAGGCGCTTGCATTTGAAACTGTTGTTCATAGATATTGGAGACACCCTCCATAACTGCATTTAATATCTAAGATTCTCAATCACAGAGCTGAAAATGCCATTGTTTTCAACACCAAATAATCCATGCATGGCTTTCACTTTTTCACTGTTTTCTTATTTCTTCTAAACAAAGGTGGGTAATAGCTAAGACTCTGTCCCGATCCTTACATTTTGTCCAGTCTCCTCTTCTCTTTTAAAAGCATATTCATTGCACAGGTTCAACACTCATTGTTGTATAACATTCTAATTCATGTCTCCCATTGCCATCTGCCTCTCTCTCTCAGGCCCCTGGATACCTGGATGGAATTGTCTCGAATTCAACCTAACATTGGTATATTGGAAATGGTCATTGCGTTTTTACAAACACTTAGTTTCCTTCCTCATATTCCTGACTTGATTAATGAAAATATACATGAGAGTTTCTAAGTCTAAAAAATAATAATAAAACATGCCCCCCTCAATTCGCCATCTTTTTCTCCTTGTTTGCTCTTAAGCTGACTGACTGAGGATTTTTGTTTCCTTTGCAGTTACTTGGTAAGTCCCTTCTCTACTGCCACAGTCTTTACTGGAAGTCCGGTTCTGTTGTCAGGAATTCCTGGACAATCTGTGGAGCTCTCTACCATTACTTTCTCATAATCAACTGTAGATAGTTGCCTAAATAATTTTTATTTTTGAAAATGTCTTGCATGTACAGTTTTTCTTCCTCACATCTGTCTTCCATTTCTTCCTTCGAGCTATTTCTACCTTGTCCCCATACACCTCCTACTTTCTTCTCAACTTTGTGTCCCTTACTTTTTTAGATTATAATACAGTTGTATCCTTTCCTCCCTCCAAATTCTCATATGTCCCTCCTTGCTCTTTTTTAAATTCATAGCCCCCTTTTTCCATTGTTATTGCATGCTTTTATGTACAAGTATGTACATGTATATTCCTAAATACAACCTGCTCAGTCTGCATAGTGTTACTTGTGTGGATGTTTTGGGGGATGGTATTTGATATTGGATTACCAAATGTAATGCATATTACATTTTTTATTACTTTAAAATTTGTCTCTTAGACTCCTCTGACCAATAATTCAAAAGGAATTTTTGCTTGTCTGGTACTGTGGTCTTTCTTAGACAGCCTATGGCTTTTGGGAGAAAACATTATCACCCTGAGTGTCATAACTTAAGCTACACACACACACACACACACACACACACACACACACACACACACACACACACCACATTTGTGTGTGTTATATGAAAATTTAGGTAAATATAGAATACATGGTTCCTTGTTTCTTTTTTCAAATATCCTTACTGCTACTTATCTCGCCTTCCTCCCCTTCTATATAGTCCCTCCCCTCCAATTAAAGTTCCCCTGCTTTTCCCATTTCTCCCTTCACACAGCCTATATTCCGGTGTTGTTACTCTCTTGATCTTGTGTAGGTCTTATGCAGGTAACCATGTCTTTTATGAATTCATGAATGTAGCAGCCATGCCATGTCCAGAGGCCAGTCTTCATAGTGCTCCTCATTCTGTGACAAATGATCTTCTTAAAATTTAATTTCCATAAATAGATCCCATTTCCAAATATTTTTCCAAGATAGTTAATAATATAACAGAAAAAGAATACAATTTTGTTGGCCATCACATAATTGGCTTGAACTATGCCTGCTCTTAAACTTCCTGTAATTGTACAATCCTCTTCATTTCTTTGGGATTCTGTCAACAGGCTTGTTCAATGCAGTGTTTCTTTCTTTCCTCTCTAAAACCATTATCTATTCTGACTCTTTTTTTTTATTTCTAACACTTAGGAATAGTCTCACTGTATCTTGTAACTTGTTATTCCATGTTTGGTTTATATCCCTGAGAGACTTGCTCTTTTCTGAGTGGAAAAAGAGGGGTGGATCTGGGGGAGAGGGGAAGTGTTTGGGGGCACTTGGAGTAGTGGAGGGAGGAGAAACTGTGTTTGGGATGTAGTGTATGAGAGAAGAACAAATTTAAAGTAATTATTATACTGATCTTTAATATCTAGTTTTTGTCTTGCCAAAACCATTTATCTAATTAGCTTTCTTCAAACACACAGAAGTGCTGGGCAAGAAAGAATAATGAAGATACTAAGATTTAAGACTCAGCTCAATGACAAGTTGTGTCCCTCATTGGTCATCTATGGCAAATGTTAAGTCTAAAGTTTGCAGTTTGGTAACCTGTGAAGTAAGATAGGTTGAATCAGCTTGTCTCAATCATCTCTTTCAATTTATATCTCCTAGGCTGATATTTAAAGGCATTTTAGTACAAAATACACCTTACTGGTACAAAAGATAAGTGATAAGATAGACTATGGTATTAACATTAATTCTAGTGAACACTAAGTTCTTAAAGTCCAGACCCATATCAAAGCTTTCAAATGTCAGAATCAAAATAATGGATACAGATTGTTTTGTTTTTCTCCTCTGGGATAATTTCTAAAAATACTACATGAAAACTTGGGAGTTTTTTATTTAAATAGTAAAAACTGGTAAACACAAGTAATAGTGTCAATCATTTATAAAAGGGGTAAAACCTACATAAACAAAAGAATTGGTGAAATATTTGGCATTAGAGATTGTTGATTGTTGTCATTTTAATGAATAACTGCTGTGAGACAAGATCTATACCACAGGCTTATTTATATAAAACCTAATAATATATATGTGCCAACTCTAATTTTTGCAACATTTCAGTGTTGTTACTATTTCTGTTTTCCAGAATTATGGTCAGAGAGCTCAACCTTCCCAACGTTTTATGGCTATACTGTTAATAATGTATTTTCCACTACATCTTGTTGCATACCTTTGTGAAGGAATGCTTTTCTCGGTCTCTGTCTGTCTGTCTGTCTGTCTGTCTCTCTCTCTCTCTCTCTCTGTGTATGTGTGTGGTGTGGTGTGTGTGTGTGTGTGTGTGTGTGTGTGTGTGTGTGTGTGTGTGTGTGTGTGTGTGTGTCTAACCAGAGGTTAACTTCGGGTATCATTCCTCAGGAGATATCCACCTAGTTCTTTGAAATGGGGATTCTCATGTAGACCTGAGGTTCATTAATTCGGATAGGGTGGATGGCCAGCAACTCCCAAGAATCTTCTTGCTTCCCCATCCTGGGATTACAAATGTGTATCACCAAGCATCTTTTCCTTCTTCCCTCCCTCCCTCCCTCCCTCCCTCCCTCCCTCCCTCCCTCCCTCCCTCCCTCCCTCCCTCCCTCCCTTCCTCCCTCTCTCCCTCTCTCCCTCTCTCCCTCTTTCACTACCTCCCTCCCCTCCTCCTTTTCTTCCTTCCTTCTTTCCTTCCTTCCATATGTGTGTGGCTGTCTGTGCCACAGCCAGTATATGAATGCCAGAGGACAACTTTTAGTAGTCAATTTTTCTTTCCACTATGTGGGTCCAGATTTTCAAAGACAGGTCACCAGACCTCACTGGCTAGTTGAACCATCTCACCTTGCTCCAAACCTGACTTTTTTTTTTTAAGGATTTATTTATTTATTATGCATACAGTATTCTGCCTGCATATATGTCTGTAGACCAGAAGAGGGTGCTGGATCTCACTATGGATGGTTGTTAGCCACCATGTAGTTGCTGGGAATTGAACTCAGGACCTCTGAAAGAACAGCCAGGGCTCTTAACTGCTGAGCCATCTCTCCAGCCCCCCTATCCTGACTATTATGTTGGTGCTTGAGAATGAACTGACACTTCCACTTGCATAGCAAACACTCCACTGACTGAATTTTCTACCAAAATAGAAAATTATTTTCTAAAAGCCATGAGTATCATTAGATATCAATTTTAATTTGGGAAATTGGCTTTGAAGCATCACTTAGAGCTGTGTTTTAAAACATAAAATCATAATTATTACTGACCTTGTGGGCAAACAAGACATTCTAGTACAGATGAGTAAATCAGGAGAAACTGGAGTTAAGGAAGTACAGGTCATGGTTATGGAATTTTGATGGCTTAATGTGGCTATGAAAAGGAGCATTTAAGCAAGGAAAATGGTACAGCTTTCGAGGTTGGGTTTGCAGGATACAAAAAGAGCATGTTACTCATGCTGGGAGAATATAATTGGAAAATCTGGCCATTCTATGCTTTTTCAACGATGACAGCTAAATTAGCTTACATAACAGCAAAGGGGAACCTACCCACCTGGTTAGTTTTTAATGCAATTTACTGAAAGTTGTGTCTTCCTACACACTTCTTCAGAGTAACTTCAACCTATTCCACATAGTAGTTTTGCTGCAGCTACAGTAAATACAATAGCTCTTTTTTTTTCATGGTAATTTTCTGTTCTTTCTGGCCTACTGATTTTGGAGAAATTTTGATCTTGTTCTTTTGTTCCCTCTCACAGATGTGCAAAAGTTGTACTCATCTTGTCAAGGGCTTGAGAAGAGGATGTGGGCAGCCCACGGTGAATACAATGAAGGTAAGATTTGGGGTTGAAGTTTTAGGTGCTGCTACCAACTCAAAGCCCCAACATAATATGGTAGCAATTTGGGAAGTTTTACTCTGTGTGAAATTCTAAAATAAAAAATTACTTTTACATTTCATACATATAATGCTATATAGCTTAAAGAGTAGATTGCAAAACAAATTCGCACCTGCTGTTTAATTATTTCCTCACAGCCTAAACTTCTAATGTAATTTCCTGAACTTTTAAACTTTTAACACAAGATTGTATACAAACATTATTGGTGTGTTCATTGTTAAAAGATATTTTTACATCTGAAAATAATACCATCATCTCTATAGCAAAGGATAATCAGCAAAGACTACTGAATGAATCATGTATTATATATATATATATATATATATATATATATATAAACTTTAATATAAGAAAATGTACATTATATGAGGTCCTGGTTCAATTTATATGCATGACTACATACTATCTATATATAAAAGATCCATTTTCCCTATAAAATATTTGGAAGTTAACCATATGTAAACCCATAAAACTAAAATATTATTAATTAAAAGCATATCTAATGCACACCATTATCTTTCCGAAAGTTCAATTCAATAAGTAAACAAAGTTATTGTTTATTAATAGAACTAAAGAATAAGTCACTTGAATGTTAGAATCAAGGGGCCTGGAGAGGTGGTTCAGTGGTTGAGAGCACTTGATGCTCTTTCATAAGACCTATGTTCAGTTCCCATCACCCACATGGTGGCTCACAACTACCTGTAACTACAGTTCTAGGGAATCCAATGCCCTATATATATACATACATACAGACAAAACCCCTCATGTACATAAACTAAAAATAAATATGTCATTTTTTAAGTGATAGAGGTCAAGTAAGAAAAAAAATAAAGTAAAATGCAAGCACTGATGATTTCTGTCAGGAAAATACTTCACAGAAGTCTATATTCAAATCCAAAAATACCCACTGTTTAAAGAGCAAATCAAAAGAACTACATTTGACAATAATAGTCAAATGATGTCAGCTTTCCAAGTCACACAGATAATTTACCTTATCTTGGTTCTGGGTTTGACCAAATCCAGAGGTTTGTTTGTTTGTTTTTTGTTTGAGTTAGGGTTGTGTAGCCCTGGCTGTTCTGGAAATTTCTTTGTAGATAAGGTTGGCTGCAAACTAAAGATCTGTCTGTCTCTACATCTCAAGTGCTGGGACTAAAAGCATTCACCACCACCAGGCAACCAGAGTCTTTAGATTAAAATATGTTCCTAGTGTATACTATAATGTGTTTGTTTTGGCAATATATGTACTAGGTTCACACTATGAATGTTAGTGTCCCAGGAGTACTATTTTCCATAAGAATCATTTTGTTAGTAATTCATTGATATTTATAACAAATCCTATAAACTCAGTTATTAGGACTCTGCTTTTGTAAAAACAAAAGTATTTGTTTCATTTTTCTAAAATTTTCATCTCTCTCTCATGTGTGCTCGTGTGTGTGTGTGTGTGTGTGTGTGTGTGTGTGTGTGTGTGTGTACAACTGATTCATTCCTTCACTGTCTAAAGCCAGGTCAAAGTCTTTCAGTCTGGTACAGCCTAGAATCAGGTGGGAAGAGAGTGTCAATGAAGGATTGCTTAGATCAGGTTGGTCTGGTTGGCCTGTGGGCATTCCTGTTCATTTTTTTTCTCAATTTTACGAATGAGATTAGAAGACAAACTATGATTGTGCATGGTACCATTTTATGGGCTTCCCCTGAATTGTACAAGAATAAAGAAAGCCACCTGAACAGTAAGCATGCATGGTTTATTCTCTCTTTGCTCTTGGTTGTGCTGTGATTAGCTACTTTGAACTCCTGCATTGACTTCCCCACAAGCATGGACTGTAACCTGGAATTGCAAGCTAAATAAACCTTTTTTTTTCCATTACAAAACTAATGGATTGTCTAGAATGTTGTGCAGAAATGTGAGAAGGCTCCCTGTTATCATAATAGAGAGAGAACATAGCCATCTACTTCACTCCTTTTCTTTTTCTCAGCCTTCATCTCTGTTACTTTCTTCATCTTCCAAAGCTCATGTGATCTGGGATCCCCAAGGCTCCATTATATTATCGAATCCATCTTCCAAACCAAAACAGTCAAGGGACATAAATACAGAGCCAATATTAACATTTCTCTCCTCCTCTTCTTCTCCTGCTCCTCTTCTGTTCCTCCTCCTCCCTCCTATCCCACTTCCTCCACCTCTTCTATTTCTTCTTGTTATTTAGTGTGGTATAACTTTGCACTTTAGAGTCACAGTTAGTAATTGCTTGCTTTAATACTGAGTTTCATAAATCCATATTATCCTTTCTATATTTCACATGTGATACTTGTACTTTCTCTGTAAATCTCAAGCAGGCTTTTAACTATGCATTTGAAATAAACAAAGAGAAAGTTGTAGATTGTCATTCTTACATATGGCTTCTGGAAATTCCATCTAATTGCCCATCAGTCCGTACATGTTCATTTATTATCTGTTATTTCCTGCGCTTATCTCTCAGTCTATAAAGATCAAATTCACCACAGCACCTTAAATTCCTCTTTGGTTATAGATTCCATTTGTTTACCACTCAAATTTCTTCAGCTGGAAACTTCTCTTCCCTTTGTTTTTTGCACTGTCCTGAAGTCTTCCCTTCAAATTCCCAGACAGGGATCAATCTGAAGCTTAGAATATTAAGTTCTTTCAAAGACTCGGCTCACCATGTGGGTGATAAGTATGGACCACAAAAAAATTGAAGAAAAAAATCAATCTACACTTGACTTTAGAAGAAGTGTGATGGATGAGTTGGAGTCAGGCTGGAAAAAAGGCATTATCTGTTCAATTGAACAGCCTTTTGTGATGTTTTAGACAAATACCCTCCTTTTTACAAAAGAAGCTGAAAGATTTGACTATGTGTTCAAACCCTTTAACAAGATGAAACATTGGTAGACCAGATTAAACAACTCCAAGCTCAGATTTGTATCAACTGGATTCTCTGTTGTATGACCTTGACATCAAATAACTAGCAGCCATTTCTCATGGTTTCATTAAAGTTGTCATCTCTCACTGGAGGAAAAGGTATAAACAGGCCTGAACTGATAATAAATGACCAATCTCCTGCTGCTCACAAATCGGGTACTTTGTCCCAAGGTGAACACTAGATGGAGACACCAAAGTTTACCAGGAAGAGTTTCTCATTTCACACCTGTGGGTCTCATTGAGAATAATTATTGATAGTGACCTGACCCCTTTCATGGTAGAAGAATAAGCCATGGGCTGCAGATGTAGCTCAATGACATATAGCATATGTTTAGTATGAAGTACATACATTTGATCTATAGTAAAATATAAATGAAAGAAGTAATTGAAAATAAGTTACATAGTCACACTAGTACTGGGTAACATGTGCCTTAGCTATTACCATACTAAAATTACACAAATGTGGGTGTGTGTTTGTGTAAATAACTGTGAGATGTTCTATAAGATAACCTAGCCAGGCTCAGAGCAGACTAGTTGACTTCAAAATTAGAACAGTTTCAATAATTTAAACTTATTTTAAGCTTCAAAGTTCTATTTGTACAGATACTGAGACAAAGTTTTGGTAAAGTACTAGTCATGGAAATACCCTAGGAATTCACAGCACAACATTTCCTGAGATCTTTTAAGGTCAAGACTGCCTATGTCCTCAGCTGTTATCTGTTTGGAAACCAGAGACCAAGTATTATACTATATATAACCACACTAAAGGTACAATTTAGTGACACATCTCTTAGGAGAAATAGAAAACATAGAGCATGATTAATACTTAAGAGGACATGACTAACTGGCATAGAAGAGTCAGAGAACAACCATGGTTTGCTTTAATTAAGTGTTAACTTTCTTAGTAAGGATAGAGATGTTCAGAAGACATCTTGTGTGGGCCAGTGTATTCAGACAATGAAGGGTCTTGGAGAAATAGACTAGTGAGCAGTAAGTGGAGAACAATCTAAAAAACTCTCTCTCTCTCTCTCTCTCTCTCTATATATATATATATATATATATATATATATATATATATATATAAAATCAAGTGGGTATACAGAAGGGGTTGAAAGTAGGAAAAGGAAAGGGAATATGATATAATTACATTTTGATTTTTAATGCAATTTTTTTAAAAGAAGGTAACATTTTGTCTACTCTATACATATTATATATACATATATTAAATATATATTATATATACTTATATGGATATATATATATGTATATGTGTCTGCCTGTGTGTGTGTGTGTGTGTGTGTGTGTGTGTGTGTGTGTGTGTACATTTAAGCTGAGAGTCTGTACTGATAAACAGAGTGGTATCTGGTTAATAAATCATTAGACTAGATGGTGAGATGCCTTTAATGTTCAGTTTTTTTCTTTTTTTTTTTTTTTGGTTTTTCGAGACAGGGTTTCTCTATGTAGCTTTGCGCCTTTCCTGGAACTCACTCTGTAGACCAGGCTGGCCTCGAACTCACAGAGATCCGCCTGCCTCTGCCTCTCAAGTGCTGGGATTAAAGGCTCACGCCACCACTGCCCGGCCTCAGTTTTTTTCATTCATACATATGCATAACTTTACAGAAATCACAATTATAGTAATGCATATTCTTTTGCATGTTCAGCCATTTCTCCTTTTTTCACTTTTGGCTTCTTCTCTCCATATCTTTTTCTCTCCAGCCATATTTATATACCCACCCATGTTAACTAGTATCTAACTTTATAAATATTCTTCTCATTTGAATAATTGAATAGATTTCATGGTATGATAAATATGGAATAATTTGACACATTTCTGGACATTAATATTTTCAGTGTTTTGTAACCACAATCAATGATACAACAGACACCCTGTTATATGAGTCACTATTTGTTGGCTGTTTTGTTTGTATGAAATAGTCTTCCAGGACATTCTTGGTTAAAGCATATGCTATCACTTCAATTCCAATTAAGGCGTGAAGAATACTTTCCTTAACATCTATAAAAAATTAAATATATGGCTCCTATCTACTTTCTTGCTAATCAGGATTTTCTCATCACACCTTTTATTTTACTGTTTTTATTTTTTATTTATATTTTATCAGACTAATATTTCTTTTCTCCATTTAAAATCATTTTCTTTGGAAAGATTAGAGTCTGTGAATGTAATTGGTAGACATTCTATGTTCTTGTTCTTAAAGCATCATGGAAGAGAGGATTTATTAAAGAACTACGAATTCATGCAGGTATAAGATTAGTGGGAGAAAAGAGGCCTCAAAGGGGAAGCTGGAAGCTCAGAGGAAGGTCACATGAAGAGCTTGTAAAGCACAGCCATAGACCTGAGGTGGAGTCCTGAGAAGGCACCAGGGGAGCAGTCAATAGAAAGGATGTGGCCTCCATACTTCCTGGTAAGCTGCAGTTTCAGAAGGACTAGGAGCTAGTCAAGTCAGAAGCAATCTGTCTGCAGCTGTTTCATTCACTATCTCTAAGCACAATTCCCTCCACACTGCAGTGGTTTTGGTTTCCAAATGCCTTTCAAGACTTTTACTAAGTTTTCATTCTTTTCTGAATTGAAACCATACAAGGAAGAACCTTCCAGAAAACACAGTAGACTGTAGGTGGTACTCTGGTTATTCCCCAGCTCACTGGTGTCTGACAGTGTGCTTTGTAAACTATTTTAAAGAAAGAATATGGAATGTGTAGTGGAATGGACACAGACCAGAAGTCATAAACTACATCTAAAGTAACCATAGATCATACATATCATAGTTAAGTAACCGGGAAAAGCAATCTGGCACTTTGGGTGTTTACTTTTGTCTATTATTTAAATGTTTAGAGAGCTATTGTCCCTCATTATATTTGCAATTATTACAGTTTTTTATTACCTAACATGTTGATATTTATATTGAAAATTGCATGGCTTGCTACTTAAAATATGTGATATTATATCTTATTTGTGAATTCTACCTGTTTTCTTTAATATTTTACAATTTGCAATGTAAAGTTTCCCTTCTCTGTGAAGCAACCATGACATCTGGCTCCAAACATAGAGCAGTTTAAGATTAGTTATTAGGAGCTATGCTAATCGTAGGGCATAGATAAAGACAATCCTCTATGGACCTGAACAGAGGGATAAATCTATTATTCTCACTTTTGAAAAGCTATTTTGAGACTTCTAGGATGCAAGGGGTCATACAGCTATTGTTTATAGACAAGATGGCCATCCTTTGGTAACCAGGTTTTTTACTTTCCTTATGCTCTGTTGGATGGGTCCCCTGGGCTGAATTATTATTCCCAGAGCCATCAGAAAACACCAATGAAAAACAAAGAGATGTCTACTCTGATCTCAAGATCTGTTCTTAAGTAGGCTTTTTGTCCTTCTCTTCAGCTCTCTCTCTTCTCTACTGATGAGGACAACTGTGTTAACAAACTGTGATCTGTAGTTAAGTTTCACCATTGTAGAATAAGGTTGGAAGAAAGTGTCAGAGGCTACATCAATCATTGGAGTTTCAATCTGAAAAGCTTCAACATTCTAAGCAGGCCTATCTGAAAACTTCTCTCAATTCCTCCATATCTGCCTCGGGTCTTACAAGCAGGAGACCTGTGCCTTTTGTGGGACCACATCTGCTCAGCCTGTTCTTTATGGGGGGAAGTGACACTGAACCCTATTTCAGTGGGAACCTATTGGAAGACTGCACAGTCAGTAAAGGACCTGGATAGGAAGGAGAGGATGTTACAGTGGTGGAGTTTGGGCCTCTAGCCTCTTCTCTGTAGGAAGAGTTTGGGTCCTGGTGTGCTCAGTGTTAATTTTGTAGCTAAAAGGGCTGAGTCACTTTTACATAAGCGAAAAGGCTTCAGATTATCCTGCAGAGAGTTTAGAAAGCCTGCACACAGGAGATCTATGACCACTTCCCAGCTTCAGGACAGAAGCCATCTAACTGTTGAATCATATTATGACTGATATTTTTGTCAGAAGGTCAGGTTTCCTCAAATTTCAATTTACAGTCAGATTAAACTGTGGTACAATAAAATACGAGATATGTCCCTGCAAGGTTGAGAATCAGAGCATCCAAAGAATCCTAAGATGCACTCCAGAAGATGGGGTCTTATTCAGGGTGGTTCCACTTGAAAAGAGAAGGTAAAGGTGACCTTTTAAGAGAAGTGCATTATAGCACATTATGTAAAGGAGAGAAAATTAGTGATTTTCCCTTCTTCTAAAGCACTTGTATTTTTCTGTTTCATGTAACACATCTTTTGAGAGAAAGCATTTCTTTCACTTTCTCTTCTTCCTTGGCTTAGGGTGTCCCCACCACTGGCCTCTTGTTGACTCTTGGCACTCACAGTTTGAGCTGACAGGAGAAGCTGCCCCTTACTTGAGTCTAACTCAGAATTCTCCTTGTCTGTCTTCTCATCTTCCCTCAAAACTCCTGAAAATACTACGAATTCTGACTCTCCTGATCTTAAAAGCCAGAAATAATACCTTCTAACTCAGTGTCTGAGGTGGCTCTGAGCTCTGCCAGTTCCTGTGTTCTATCATCATTATCTTTTTTTTCTTATCACACTAACTTCCTATTTTCAGGAGGTTTTTCTCCTTAGTAGTATAATTTTCTTTCCCTTCTTTAACACACCTCAATCTTCCCAGTTCTGTCCCTGTCATTCCCTTTTCATTCTGGACAAGTCCATGCATCCTAAGAGGAATACACTTTAACATACCATGTCCCTTCTTTGCCAAACACATGCTACATTCTCTACATATTCTTCTCCTACTAAGTGGTTTCCCATCATCTCATGTTTTACATGTATATCATTTTTTTTTGGTTTTATTATTATTATTATTATTATTATTTTACAACACCATTCAGTTCAACATAATAGCCACAGAATCCCCTGTTCTCCCCCTCTCGCCCACCCCTCCCCCCAGCCCACCCCCCATTCCCACCTCCTCCAGATCAAGGTCTCCCCCGAGGACCGGGGTTGACCTGGTAGACTCAGTCCAGGCAGGACCATTCCCCCCTCCCAGACCGAGCCAAGTGTCCCTGCATAAGTCCCAGGATTCAAACAGCCAACTCATGCAACGAGTCCAGGACCTGGCACCAATGCACAGCTGCCTCCCAAACAGATCAAGCCAAATGACTGTCTCACCCGTTCAGGTGGCCTGATCCAGTTGGGGGCCCCTCAGCCTTTGGTTCATAGATCCTGTGCTTCCATTCATTTGGTTATTTGTCCCGGTGCTTTATCCAACCTTGGCTTCAACAATTCTCGCTCACATAAATCCTCTTCTTACTCACTAATTAGACTCCCAGTGCTCCACCAGGGGCCCAGCCGTGGATGTCTGCCTTCAGATTCCTCAGTCCTTGGATGGGGTTTATGGCACCACTATTTGGGTGTCTGGCCATCCCATCACCAGAGTAGGTCAGTTCCTGCCGTCTCGCGACCATTGCCAGCAGTCTTTTGAGGGGGTATCTTTGTGGATCTCCGTGGGCCTCCCTAGCTCTCTGCTTCCTCCCCTTCTCACCTTCTCATGTGGTCTTCATTTACCATGGTCTCCTATTCCTTGTTCTCCCTCTCTTTTCTTGATCCAGCATGTATATCATTTTTATTTCTGATTTTATAAAAATGATTTCTCAAATTCTAGCTCCACTTTGTATTCTTTATAATTATTTTCTCCAGTGTTTTTGTTTTTGTTTTTCCTGATGTTATGAGGTTCTTTTATAGACATATCTCCTCCATGCCTTCTCTGGGGGATTCCTCACTATGCATAAATCCCATGCCTTGTCTTTTGCTTTTCTTACTTACTTAGAATATTTTTCTGAATTCAGAGTTTTCTTTTTCAAAGACTCACTTCAGCTCTTTCCTGGACTAGAGGTAATCATAATACCTCAGTAACATTGTTCTACCTGCCCTAACTTGATTGTTCTGTTTACTTAGCATTATATTTTCCATTCCCCTATCAAAACTGTACACAGAATACAGACCCACCTAATATGTGATGGTTTAAATAGAAATGTTCCACATAGGCTAATATATATGAATGCTTAGTCATTGACAGGGGGTGGGGGGACATGGCACTTCTTGAGAAGAATTGGGAGGTGTAGCTTTGTTGGTTTAGATGTGGACATGTTAGAGGAAGTGTGTCACTGGGAGTGTGCTTTGAGGTTTCAAAAGCCAGGCCCAGTGGCTTTCTCTCTTCCTACTTACTGCCTATGGATCCAGATGTAGAAATCTCAGTTATTTCTCTAGCATGATGTCTACCAGTATAACATCATGTTCCCCACCATGATGATAAGAGACTAAACTTCTGAAACTGTAAGCAAGCCCCAGTTAAATGCTTTATCTTGATTGTTGCCTTGATAATAGTGTCTCATCACAGAAACTGAACATTGACTAAAACAAAATTGCTACCACTGAGTGGTGTAGCCAAAAGTGTTCCCTGCCTGGCCCCAGGGTCCTACAGCCTCCTATAAAATAATCATTCAGAGGCTTAATATTATTTACAAATTGTATGCCCTATGGCAGGCTTCTTGTTAGCTAGCTCTTATAACTTAACCCTTTTCTTTTTGTATTTTTTCTTTTATAATTTAATTTAATTTTATGTATCAGCCACCGATTCCCCTGTCCTCCTTCCTCCTCCCCACCCCCAGCCCAACCCCCATTCCCATCTCCTCCAGGGCAAGGACTCCCCTGGGGATTCAGCTCAGCCTGGTAGATTCAGTCCAGGCAGGCTAGTCCCCTCCTCCCTTCACCCAGGCTGAGCAAAGTGTCCCTGCATAGGTCCCAGGCTCCAAACAGCCAGCTCATGCACTAAGGACAGGTCCAGGTCCCACTGCCTGGGGGCCTCCCAAAACACTCCAAACTAATTGATTGTCTCACTTACCCAGAGGGCCTGATCCAGTTCCACGGGAGATCCTCAGCTATTGGTTCATAGTTCATGTGTTTCCACTAGTTTGGCTATTTGTCCCTGTGCTTTTATTCAGTCATGGTCTCAACATCTCTCCCTCATACAATCCCTCCTCTTTCTTGCTGATTGGACTCTCAGAGCTCCACCTGGGGCCTGGCCATGGACCTCTGCATCCAGTTCCCTCAGTCATTGGATGACGGTTCTACCACGACAGTTAGGATGTGTGGCCATCTGATCACCGGAGTAGGTCAGTTTGGGCCTTCTCTCACCCATTGCCAGTAGTCTATTGTGGAGGAATCTTTGTGGATTTATGGGGATCTCTCTAGCACTTTGCTTCTTTCTATTCCCATGGGGTCTTCATTTATCATGGTCTCTTATTCCTTGTTCTCCTTCTCTGTTCTTGATCCATCTGGGATCTCTTGCTCCCCTAAGCTCTCTTTCCCTCAACCCTTGCCCTTCATTAGAGGTCTTGGGGCCAAAACTCAACCCATTTCTATCAATCTATAAGTTGCCATGTGGCTGTGGTATTACCAGTCTGAGGGCATCTTGCTGTTCCTTAGGCAACAGCTGGCATCTCTCCTCTGCCTCTCCCTTTCTTCTTTCTGTCTCTCTCTTGGATTTCCTGCCTGGCTATAACCTGACTCACCATAGGCCAGAGTAGTTTCTTTATTAACCAATCACAGCAACACATATTCACAGCATACAGAAAGACATCACACAACGGAGTGGCATATTGCTGTGATAAATCCAGTCATGCTGTTAGTTGGAGGAATATGAAAGACTTTGGGATTTGGGACTAGAAAATTGTTTGGACACTTTAAGCATGTCTTAATGGGCCATACTAGTAAGAGCATGGAAGACAGCGGTGCTGAGTTAGATATGAAATGTGGGGACCCAGCAAAAGAGTTTCAGAAGAGAAGAATATTAGTAAGTGGTCTAGGGGGGTTCTTATGATATTTTGGTGAAGAATGTGGTGGATTTCTACCCTTGTTCAAAAAATCTTCCTGAGGCTAAATTGAAGTTTGTTAACTTATGGCATAAGCAGAGGAGATTCCAAGACGGCCTAGTATTGACTCTGGTGTATGGTTTTTCAGTTGTCACTCTTATGTGGATTTATATTGAAAAGGAACAAACTGAGCAAAGAAAAATACAAAATACAAGGTTTGAGATTAAAAGGAGCACCAGGAAGTTTAATAGAGGCAAATCCAGTACTCGAAGAGAAAAAAAAGTATGAAGAAAAGTCTGGTGTTAAATGGAATAAAGGGATTGGTTACCTCAGCACAAGACCTCTCACAACTAAGCTTCCAACTTATGATAAGTAATTAAAGAAAAGCTTAAGCAGTGAAGAAAACTATCGAGAACAAATATATATGTATATAAATGATGTATATATAATTGAAAGAGGGTGCTATGTTCCAATGTCAGTAAGTAGGAGAACTTGGCACCTTCAGCCATGTTCTGGCTTTAGAGTCAAGGATACAACAAAGGGGTTGCGTAATCTCCTTCCACTGCTAAGGAAAGCTTCTGAAGCCAGGCCTGTATCAAGGGTATTCATGCATGGAATCACAGAGAGTTCACTGTGCAATGCTCTGGAGGTGAAGTCTGCATTATGTTGGAATGTCCAAGAGATGTTTAGAGATGCTAAAACCATGGGATATCTGCTGAGGAAAACCACAGACTTGATGTAGAAATAGACCAAGAGAGAGAAGGTGTTCCTGTCAACAAAGCTAAAAGAAGTTAGAGATTTAAAGAGTGCTCTGACATCAGAAATAGAGATGCAGGATTTGTCCAGCTGGTTTTCAGTCTTCCTTTGCTCTAATAGTTCCTCACTATGCTCCTTTACCTCCATTTTGGAATGGTAATGAATATTGTGTGCTAATAGATGTTAGAAGTATATGATCTGCTTTTTATTTTTATTTTATCAAGAGTTATGCTTAAAAAATTACAATGACTCTCAGAAAAGACTTTGAACTTTGAACTTACAAACAGTGTTGATACTATGAGGAATTTTAAAATTGGATAAATGTCTTGTATTTGATATGGCTACAAACCTAAGGAGGCTAGGGAGTAGAATGTGTTGGCTTGAATAACCATGGCTCTCATAGACTCAAATATTTGAATGCTTAGTCATCATTGAGAAGCACTACTTTAGAAGGATTAAGAGGTATGGCCCTGTTGCAGTAGGCATGGCCTCATTGGAAGAAATATGTCACTATGGGTGACAAAGCCTAAGCCAGGCCCAGTGGCTTCCTCTCTTCTTGCTGCTTGAAGATATGCATACAGAATTCTTTGCTGTCTTTCCAGGATGATGTCTGCCTGTGTAACACTATGTTCCCCACCATGATAGTAAGATACTAAACCTCTGAAACTGGTAGCAAGCCTGAATTACTACCTAAATACTGGACAAATTTTATTAAACCTGAAATATATCTGTCAGATTGCCATGGGATAGCCTATTGAGGAATGTACCCTATCCATTAGTGGAGAAGGTTAATGGAAGGCTGCCTATTCATCTCCAGGAGAGAGATAACAAAGGGAACATCAATGGAATGTGCTTCTCATTCTCCTTCTCAGGGGAGAACGTTTTCCTTCAGAAATCCTTTTTAAAACTACTACAGATAGTATTGGTGTTTTACAGTTGTCCCAAAGTAATTGACAGCCCAGTTTGATACTCTGACTTTCTGTCCCTGAATAACACTCCAACATGTATTTCCAGAGAAATTGAGGTTGTAGCTGAAGGAAAGGGGGAGGACATAAAGTTAGGTAGAGGAGAGAGGTAGGGTCTGGGAGATTATGGGAGGAAAAAAAGCATGGTCAAAATATATTGTATGAAAAATACTTTCAAAAAGCTGACAGAATCCAAAATGAAAAAAAAAAAAGAAAATAGCTTTCATAAATACATCTTTACTCTTTAGGGATAATATATAATTGATCTCTGAAGAAGGAGATACTTACTGTAGTCTCTGTTTAAACATGACAAGCCAGTCATAAGAGTAAAACTATAATACTAATCAACTACTTAAAAATGTTATGTGCAAAAATATTTATTTACTGGGAAAATATCCTTGATACCTATTGATAAATGTAGACAGCAAAAGTACATTACTTTTTAAAGGGTATATGTATATCTAGCTGTAATAATTGCAAAATATAGCTAAATCTGCCTGAAGATAATATGGAATAAATGATTGTATTTTCTTTTGGTTAGTGGTATTTTAATCTTATTTTCCACTAATTATAGAATGACATATGCTAGGTTGACTTTGTTCTACTGTAATTATTAAAAGTCTCAAATTAGAAAAATACTATATATTTTTAATTTAAGGAAGAGAAACTTGGTGTAGTGGTTTGAATGAGAATGGCCTCCTAGACTCATATATTTAGCTGAAGCAGGTATTGAGACACTAAAAGGGGTCTTAATTTTGTAGGTGCCTTCTTATTAAAGCATTGAGCAGAAGCATGAAATATGAACTTTCATATAATAAATTACCACGTTCTCTAATCTCACTCTCTACCTTCTCTTGATGCTATCTTCTCAAACAAATCATTTGTGTTCTTGTCTCAAATCTGCTGGGTAAAGATTAGAACTCAGGAGGCTAACCTCAGACAAGGTGAGGATATTGATTTTCCTCCACTCCCTTTTCTTAGTAACATCTATTAGGCTTGTCATTTCTGAATGATGCTCTGAGCACCAGTATGGGTGTCAGCAAGGCTGGCCTGATTAATTCCATTGTTATACTGTACCTAAATCCAGGAAAAGGGGCTTTGGAGGAAATAATTGTTAAATTACACTTCATCCTTCCTAGTATGATTGCATATTCTTTTCAAAAGTTTGAATTCTGTCTCTAATAAAATATGGAGGTAAATGAGAATAAAAATTCATTTGTTACCTTAAAAATATAATTAAAACCTATAAATATTTTAATAGATTGCCTTTGTCTTTGATCAACAAGAGGAATAATTGCTAATACCACTAAATAAATACATTTCTGAAGAGACTTTTACAATTTTAAAATTCATTTATTTGTACTTTACAAGCATATGTGAAGCCTATGGAAAAAGGAACTACACTCACTGGTCTATGGAAATAGTTTACTAATCTATACTTAGTCCTGTGGTAATATAGTATATAGCCTAGTAAACTTGCCTGAGAATCAGAGAAGCAGAGCAGCCAACCACTAGTTCTTACCTCTATGAAATCCTCAGCCTAAATAGAGTTCCTGTTTCTTCACGCCTTATATACCTTTCTCTGCCCTGCCATATTACTTTCTGGGATTAAAGGCATGTGTGCTTCTGAAGCAAAGACATGAGATCTCAAGTGCTGGGATTAAAGGTGTGTGCCACCACTGTCTGACCTCTATGTCTAATCTCATGGCTGGCTCTGTCATCTGATCCTCAGACAAGTTTATTAGGATGTACAATATACCAGTACACAATCCACCCTTGAGGAGACCACTTTTCTCTCTATTATGTCCTGGGGTGAGAGTTTTCTACTCCTTGCTGCTTGCAGATGAGTGTTTTACAAATTTCCTTTGTGGTTTCATTCACCCATTAATACCTTAAATAACTTGAATCTATAAGGGAAACCCTGCAAAGGAATATTCTATTAATGTGACTGTTTAGGCAACGAGAAACAGAAGGCAACTTTAATCTTAATTAAGGCTGCTGACTCAAGACCCAAGCAGGCAATCAGATTTCTCTTGATTCCCCCGATAGAGCATAGGATAGAGAGATGGAGAATACCTTATGTCTATGACAGCCATTTTGCAAGATTCAAAAGATAAGCGCCTTCTAGTTATGTAAAAATTGAAATCCTGGACACTCTGGGAGGAAGGAAGGGGCTGATATATGCTTAAGGACAGAAACAGGTGGGGAGTTTTCAAGGGAAAGAGCTGAAGTAACAGTTCCTGCAGTCATTGACTAAAGAGAAGGAAAGTGAAATAATATCAAGATAAATATGAGAGATTTGGAGAAAGGTAAATATGTATGTATGATTTAATGTATATTATTGGTTTAACTATCAGAATAAAAAGAGGGATGTATTGAAAGTAGAAGTCCTAATTGCAATTTGCTGAAGTAATTACTCTGGATATTTTTGGCCTGTTTCTTCATTTTTATATTTTGCAAAACATTGAAAATCATTGTCTATATTAGACAAATCATGATATTAACTGGAAAAATACAGAAAATAAACGATTTTCTCAAAGCATTAAAATTTGGAGAATGTTTTGAAACCAAGAACCACCAGAAAAAAACAATCTACCACAGTTTGGTCTTCCTATTGAGGCAACTTAATGCACACTGCTAAACGTTTTACAACAGCGACGGTAGTCTAAAAATGCTTCACTAGATCACAGGAAGATTTCTTTTCAATAAGGCTGTTGTTCTAACTCTTCTTTGTTCACTTTTTACCTCTAATACATACACACTCTGTTTTACATGCACACACACACACACACACACACACACACACACACACACACACATTTTCCCTGCTTTTTTTGCAATGTCTTTCCTATCAAGCAGATGGAGCTTAAAATTTCCCCAGCCCCTCACAAAGCTGTTTCTCTAGCAACCTTCCCTAAAAGACTGATTTCCAAACAAGCAAAAATGTTCTTAAAATCTCCTGCTAATCAATCTGGCAGTACAAACTCAAATGATTTTTTTTTGCTTAAAAAGAAAAGTAACCAAGTATATATGAAGATGATTTTATCATAGGTATATTACAGAGGTGAATGGGATGATATTATTCTAAACTCATTGCTTAAAAATAATCAACTTGAAAAATCTCAGTTCATCTCCAGTTCAAACCTCAAACCATTGTATCCTTTCTTTCCTCCTGTTGGCAGCTGGTCAGTACGTTAGTTGGAGGCAACCATTGATCATCCACAGAGGTTCTAGGAGGCTAGAGTGCTGTTCCTATGCCTGGAAGTGTCTTCTAGAAACAGAGGCTTTTATTTCCTTTCTATGAGTCTCATGATAATTAATTAAATTAGATGGTCACATCTCAAAGTTATTCCTTATTCCAGTAGTTTTGAAACTATTAAAAGCAAATCAGATCTCTAATCAAATCACAGTGACAAGGATTTATTGTGTGTTAGTTTCTTTCTATGATTCAGTTCCAAAATGTACTGCCTGGTTTTAGCCTCATGTGTGATGTTTGGGTTGTCTTAGAATCTCAATAGTTAGAGGGGATCTGAATGAACTATGAGTTCAGTTTTACCATAATTTTAACTTCAGATGATATAAACAGAGAAAAACAAACCAGTCTCAGGATGGTTATTTATTGTTCCTGGATTTGGTCTAATTGTCTTGAAAAGTAGCTGTATAAAAGTATTTCTGTTTACTTAAATTTTCAGATTATGACATATTACATCATTCTCCTCTTCTTTTTCTCCCATACATCCCTTCTTGTTCTCTTTCAAATCCATGATGTCTTTGAATATCAATTGTTACATGCATATATATTTCTGCATATATGTATATATATACACATATATATATGTATATATATATATTTCTAAATATAACCTGCTCAGTCTGTCTAATGTTATTTGCATATGTTTTCAGGGCTAACGATTTGATATTGGATAACCAATTGTTCCCTTTCAAGAGGAAGACCATTTCTTAGCATTCCTTAACCGCCTGTAGGGTTGTGTTCTCTTGGGATTCCCCTGTCCAGTTTGGCATGCCCACTGGGTGTTGTCCTAATTCAGCTCATGTTTGACCAGTCATCTTCATGAGACTTTATGGGAGTGTTTTCTGACATTAATAGGAGACACAATCTTACAGCAAATTCCCCTATCCTCTGCCTCTTAGAATCTTTCTCCCAATTCTTCAGCAATGTTCCCCAAGCCAGAGGTGTGGGAGTTGTTTTATAGATGTATCCCTTAAATTTATACTCCTTTAAAGATTTTTTTATTTATCTGATGTGAATAGTGTTTTGCCTGAATGTGTGTATGTGTCACATATGTGTACAGAGTCTTCAGAGACTATAATGATCCTCGGGGACTAGAGTTAAAGAAGATTGTGAGCTTCCAAGTAGGTGCCAAAATAGTCCTTCTGAAAGAGCAGTAAGTGTTCTTTAATGCCCTTCCCATCTGTTCAGCCACCTAACATGTGTTTTTGGAGACAATGGGTAGGTCTTTGCTAGATCTTCATTTCACAACAGACACACTTGAGTCCATTACCCATGACATAGCATTTCGTCAGTGTGTGTGTGTGTGTGTGTGTGTGTGTGTGTGTGTGTGTGTGTGTGTCTACTACTCATTGCTCAGTATCATGGCATATTCTTCTAAAGTCCTTCTACTCAGAGTGGATCTCAGTAGCACCTGTTCTGTCTCCATCTCTGTTGACTTCTTACTTCCTCTCCGTTTTTGGTTCAGATTACCTCACAGCTTGCTACTGTAATATCAAAAGTACTCTGAGAACAGCCTAATTGATGCTATCCCCCTTATAAGTCACCTTTACAAACAGTAATCAACTGGAGCGTTAAGCTTCTGAGTTCTATAGACCTTGGTGTAATGGGGATTTCTTTCTTTGAAGCCGATCTTACTTACCTCTATAGTCTTTGAATCATGCAACCTGTACAAAGATAAAGGACATTTAATGGTAACTCCACCTATTTGAGGTTTTTAAAATTATGAAATAGGATTATCACTTTAAAACCTGCTTTTATTTGGACCTTAAACTCATTCTAAATTAATTAGTCTGACAAATCTTCAAATTCAGAAACCAACAGACCCTTTATTGTATATCTGTTCAATAATACTTTGCTTATCCTGTTCTGTGAGGAACTTCAGGGTTGGATTCAGGAAGCTATGGTTATATCGGTGGGGGGGGGGGTTACACTGGAATATTTGTGGAGCTGCTTCTTGTTCTGATTTAGCCACTGCTGTGTGGTCCTCCAAAAGCTGTTCCATTTCTTTGGGTATTAGGCACCTTCATTTCAAGTGCGGTTCCCATTTATGTAATAATGGGACTTACAAGCTGCTGTGAGCCTCCCTTTATTTATAATATAATATAAATTATTTTTAATTGCTTTAACACAATTATATTGTATACCATGGGTGATATTTCTTCAGCACCTGTTTGGAAGAATTAAACATTGCAGGATCACACACACACACACACACACACACACACACACACACACACACACACACCACAAATGAAATCAAAGTAGCTGAAGCAGAAGAGAACTTTAAATGCAAACCTTACTGCTTATCTACTAACACAGACCATGGATGCTCTGGTGGCCTCCCCCACATTTAAATTTAAGAAGGAAAGAGGAAAACAGCCCTGCATCTGTTAGTACCCTCGTGGCAAGACAGATTCCAAGTTCACCCTTCTTTATTTACAGACCAACTTCTAGGAAATTAATACTGGTGCCTGGGTGTGCTAAGGAGGCTCAGAGCTTGAAAATGAGCGCATTCATGGCAGCTCTAGAGCAATGCTTGGATTTATGCGTCGTCCTTAAGAAATTTCTGCCTCTCCCACATACACCAAACCCCTTGCAACACCCACCCTCACTGCAGCACGGAGAAACAGCCTTGATGTGGGGTTATTACAGAAGTAGCCACTGAGGGGAGCCGGTCTCAGGACTGCCCTCCCACGTTGCTATGACGATGAGACTGGCGGGCAGACAGCCTTCAGAGCTAAGTGCTGGCTAAAGCAGGTGTCAGATTGCGATGAGCTAGGTGGTTCCGGGATCACTCAGAGCCCCAGGAGTGTCTCCAGAAAGTCGGGCTACTATTCTGCTGCATCCCTCTCGGACAGCTCCTTAACTCCTTCGGAACAGGCAGAGTGAAAATGGTCCACCACTCAGGCTCCATTCAGTCCTTTAAACAGCAAAAAGGTCAGTGAGAATTCTCTCCCTGCACGCACCACATCCCGATCCGATCTGCATTTCCTTGCAGTTATGTGGGAGCATCCTTTCCACCTGTGTGTTGAAGAGCTAAGGGACTCTGTAAAGTTAAGACCCCCTTTTATAGATGTTTCACCGGCATAGGCGATGAGTCTGATATCCGGAGCCCCACAGAGCTCTGGAGGGAGTAGGATCTGTCTTGTCAGGACTTGTTTGTGTGTCTCTTAACTATCCTTCAGTGCATTGCAGTGAACTCTTTCAGCAGAGAAGGTCCCCACAGCACCCTAGGGTTTGAAGACTGAAAATTTGGGTGATATTTGCCCCAGTGTACGCTTCTGGTGCCGCTTAAGGTTCACAAGAGCAAAATGCATTACTTTTGCTGAGCTAGGGAAGTCGTAGGATATAAATGATTTTGTGGAAAATTCCAGAAGTTGGCCGGTCCCAGATGAAAGAACTCTGTAATTTCCTTAGAAAACTTTATATTTCGCCCCCATGTATGATTCTGGGTTTCCGGTTTTTATAGTTATTGAGTTTTTCTTCCAGGAACTTCCCAGCATATCATTTAGCTTTTACAAATTTCTCACTAGTTGCACGGTCAGATCAAGAATGATCCTCACTCTTTGTTCTGTTTTCTTACTTATTTAAATGGATTTTCATAAAGCACATATTTTCTGAAAGACACAGATTCTGGGAATTTTATTGTCTGATGCATTTATTCAACACTACTGGAATTTAATGAATGAATAATGGTAAATATGTCACATTTGCTTATATGGTTGCTAACATATGTAATTCTGTAGTATTACATTTGTTAATTAAAGTAATTATTATTACTCCTCTTCTGTCACTGCTAGTATTCCTTCTCCAAATGGTTTAGGGTAGATCTTTGGCTTTGTTTCTAAGCAAAAACCTTGGATAAGCCCAGAATAACTTAGTAGGTATTCATTCTTCAGGCATAATATCATGCTGCAAGAGCTTCCAGTCGGGAATTATAATCTGCACAAATTCCCATGCTCTGGTGTCTTTTGAATATATGTTAGAATGGAGGCTGAAGTGAGAGACTGTGGGAAGAGACTGAAATTTGGGCTCCTATGCAGTTCTATTTAAGCTCAAAGATTTCCAAAGAAAATTCAAGAAGTTTCCTTTCTTTACATCATTAATCACGTATAAACATTAGGGACAAAAAGAAAGAAATAGAAACCTTGAAACTGCCTCATCTGGTTATGTTCTAACGCTTTGGGAGACCTGGATACTTGAAATGTGCCCCAGAGTATCCATGTTTTGATTCATGTTATATGTTAGGGAGCAAAGAATCATCAACTTTAAGATTAGTTGTTTTTACTCAAATGAGTGATAAACTTGTTCAATTCATGACATTTCACAATTTCCATTTTATAATGCACCATGAGCCAGTTATTTTCAAATCTCACATTTTGGCACACACAAGAAAAAAACAACTTTAGCAAAAACGTAAACTTGAGAAAATGGAGGTCCCCAAAAGAAGCAATAACTTTTAACTAAATGGTTCTAGTTGTGTTTTTTTTAACACCACTTTCATCTGTTTTCCCCCCTCCAGTCCCTCTGTCTTCCCTTCTGTCAACCCCTCCATGTCCCTTGTCTACTCTCTAGCTGATATCCTGTTTTTCTTTATTATTGTTATAAGCAGACATACTCGTGTGTGTGTATTATGAATATACACACATTGAGTCTATTTTTATTGTTTGTGTGTTTATAATTCAGGACTGACCTCTCTGTATTAGACAATCAATAAGGGGTGCACCTCTGGGAGAGGATAATTCTCCCAGTAGACATTAGTTGCTTATGGTTCTTTGTCTAGGGGTAGGACCCTGCTAGGAAATGGTAACTCACATTAAGGATCAGCTATTTTAATTTTTTCAATAGGAAGAAGCATGATGACACTCTGTGCTCCCTCTGACCTGGAAGTGCTTTTCAGTGCTGCTCACCACAACCTAAAGTCAAAGGGAATTCTGTACTGAAATTCTAGAGTCTTAGATTTCAGTCTTGCCTTTGGTGATAGATGAAAATTTTGGAAATTGTTTATCTACTTATGATATTAATTTATGTATAATATGAAGACTGTTGATTTCTGATCTTCTGTTCTCCCTCTCTCTACTGATTATACATTTAATGTTAAATATATAAGCTAAGAGGTTTCACCATATTTCCACCCATTCACATAATATAATTTTGATCATGTCATCATCTTTATACTTTATCCCTCTTTCCTATTCTCCTTCCTCTTTCCAGTGTCTTCTACTTCCACTTTAGTTTCATATTTTTCTACTACCTCACCCTCAATTTCCACATATGAGAGAACACACACAATATTTGTATTTGTGGGAATGGGTTTCTAAACTCCTCCTCATGTCCAATTCCATTATTTTACTGTAAACAACATAATTTCATTCATCCATATAATTTGATAATTTCATTCATCCATAGATGGGCACATAGAGTAATTCCATGGCTTGGTTATTGTGAATAATGCTACAACAAAAGTGGGTGTGCAGGTATCCCTACGTTAAACTAAATTTTATCCTTTTGAATAGAAATGGTATGTGAGGATCATATGGAAACTTTATTTGGGAAACATCCATACTGGTTCCCCCTGTGGCTACATCTTTTCTTTTGTTGGATAGCACATGCAGTTAGCAATGTGAAGGCAAAGATTTTTTTCTTCTGATCTAGAAGAAGAAAGTCCTATTTTAATTTCATATTTAGGAAATTGTTTAGTTTAGTGAACCAATTGTGCCATTTATTTTTATTTTATTCAAGTGAATTCAATATCTGTTAAAAAGCATTACTGACCACTCTGAATTGGACAATCAACAAGGAGTCTCATTCATGGAAGAAGCTAATTCTCCTTTCCCCAGGAGTTGCCTGTAGATCTATGTCTAGGAAACACAGAATACACTGTCATCATGCATTAAGACCTAAATATTCATGGATATTGGAGACGTATGTAATTATATATTTGTTAATCAAATACAATCACTGATAATGCTTATTCTAATTAATAAAACCAGTGGAGATGACAGAATAGTTAACTATTAAAAAAAAACAATTGTTAGTCCAAAATCTCCATTACTTGATATAAAGCAGTAGTTTTCAACCTGTGGGTCACAATCCCTTTTGGGGAATCACATATCAGATATACTGTATATCAGATGTTTACAATGTGATTCATAACAGTAGAAAATTACAGTTATTTAGTAGCAATAAAATAATGTTATGGTTGAGGGTCACCGCATTAGGAAGGTGGAAGACCACTGATCTATATTTTTTTTCTATTTGTCCTGCACATTAATCTTGCATGTGCTACTGACAGCTTTAATATTAAGTCTGTTAGTGCTTACCTGAAATGAACATAATATCTAATGTACAGTATTATAATAGAACTAAAAATCTGTGTGACAGGTAGTTAGGATCCAAAATTTAGTGACCGATAAAAGACTAATTATTGTCATTTCCAGTCTTATCTATCTTTTTATTGACATAGTAGGCCAATATAAGATGGCCTCAGTGGTACACACACACACACACACACACACACACACACACACACACACACACACGCAGATTCATTTCTTTTTCTATTTTTTCTTCATTTGTTTTTGATTTGGGAGAGTATCTTATAAAAACAGTGGGCTCTGGGCATTAGAAAAACTTTTCTTTGTAATAATATCAGTTACAATCACACATTCTACCTAATTAATTCACTGTCCCCGAGGAAGTTTAAAAAGTTGTCATAAAGAAAATTCAGATGTACAATTAATTTCATACATTAAATATTGCAATGCAGAGAAATGGGATTTATTCCCTCTATATTCAATGCACATTTACATAGCTATTGTTTGCTTTGTGATAGTATTATTCAGAACATTTTCATTCCTGAACATCTTACAAAAAATGAACAAACAAACAAACAAACAAATACTCCTTTCCACTGAGAAGTTGATATAGTAAGAAATCTGAGATATCTGCTGTATCTATGAGAGTTGTGGACAAATCTGCATTTTTGTCGGGTTGATTTTTTTTTTCTTGATCATGTCCTTTGTGTTTCTAAAAAGATCAACAAGGTATGTTTAATTTTTTTCCATTTAAAATACTAGATTTTTTGTGAAATTTTTTTAATAGATTAAGACATTTTGAAAGTGAGAATCTTCAGCAAATATGAGAAATACAGGTAATTTCCTTATGTATGATGTTTCAAGGGTACATTGGAGTGTTCATGATTGCAGACAACTTGGAGGACACACTTGTTATTACTTTAGCACACCTTGATATAAACACAAGCTGGCAAATTAGAACTGGTTTCTGAGTAAAATCTGACATTGTTCAGTAGACTGATGTGTTGTGTTTCACTGAACTTATGATGGATTAATATGTCATACAGACATGGATGAAAAAAAAGGGCAATGATAGTTCTGGCTTCTCATGGCTGTTTATTTAGCAATATAGCTACCAAGATATTCAGGGAGGTCATAGGTTACATCAAACACAGGCTGTCTCAATCATCTTGGACTTAATGATCAGTTAAAGCTGTGAGGGTTTCATTAAAAATCCTGTAAATGACATTTGGTTAAACACAAAAATAGTATTTTTTTAAACAATTCTCCAGAATCAGGCATTTTTGTACCCAGATTAACTATTTAATTATTATGGCTTTAATTTTTATATGAAGATCTGCAGGCTGAAAATAACATGCATTCTCTTTTTCACTAACTAAATTGTTACTGCAAGTACCTATCTGCAAGCCTCTTCTAAATTCAACTTTGTGCTCAATTCCTGCTTCATGACACACAGAGGAATGCTTCTGGGGAATTACACCTACTCTCCAAACCTCTGCTTCTTAAACTTCATGTTTCCTTGGACAACATCTTCAGTATCAAAATATTTCTGTACACTTTAGAAAACAAGAAAAAAAAGAACATAAATATATTGAGAGAAATCTTTTCACCTTTGTGCACTAATTCCCACTGGTATTTCCAGACTGGCCTTTTATTTATGACTAAGGAAAGAAAGACTGTCTCTTGTAAAAAGAATCCTAAGTTTTGTGAGTCATAGATGAAAAGTTGAAGTGAAAATCCTGGTATGATTGAATCTGACATCCAGTAAAAATTTGAGTATGTATACCTATGTGTGTGAGAACTGTGGCACCTAAGGGCCCTGCCATCAGACTGGATCTGTGACATGAAATACTTTAATGTAGAGTAAAATAAAATTGATTATGGGACTTGTGTCTTTTCTAGGAAAGATTCCTTTTTGTCAATGCTCTAATTATGATGGACACATATCTCAACAATTGTGTTGAGAACCTGTGTTCTGGTAGCTAGTCTTGCAAACGAATACAATGGCCACCCCATTGTATCAAGTAGGTGTCATGTCTCTTGTTTAATACTGTTACCTTCTAAGCCAAGAGTTGACTTAAATTGCATAGGCATTCATGGTCAGATTAACAGTCCTGGGTGCCATTGTAGAGACTCAAATATGATTTGTTACAGAGTTCCAACTGTGCCCACACAGAACACTTAAGAGCCAACATAACTTTCTTAATAAATGATACCACAGTAATAAGGACCATACTCTTAATATCAAATGTGTTTTCTCTGAGATAGAAGACAGAGGTATGACTTCTGGATAATTCCCAGTCCATGATGCAAAAGTAAATGATTAGTAGCTGGAGTCTTTCTATCTTTGACTGGGGTTTTTGTATACTCTCCTCCAATAATGGAGTCAACTGGAGTACAAACAGCATGTCTCCTGTCCTTGGCAAATCTTTAAGAATGGAGCCTCAGGGCTGGTAGCTGGTGCAAAAATGAGTCCCTCTGCTTGTAGACAGTGATGGAATCTGGTAAGCTGGACTACATGGGTGGATGAGCTTGGCACTGGAAAGCAAGCTTCACAAAGGATGGGAAGCTCTGCATGAGAAGGCATTTCTACCTTATCATTGTTAAGTGTGGGAAGCACCTGAGTCCCATCAATTTCCAAAACACCTGTCTGTAGCTAATTTCCTTGCTCTACCTGTTTTCTTTATCAATCAGTACATTTCCATGACGAATTTTACTATATTCAAGCTTACTCATTGGCTCTAATAGGCCACTGTCCTTTCTGGGGTCAGTCACTTTGTATCTAAAACAAAATTGTGTGGGACATTAAGAGCCAAATCCTCTGCTCTTGCTTTACTTCAACAGGAACTACAGAAGTGTGAAATTATATTCTAAACTTGGCAGCACATTAGTACAATCAACCTTGCTGTCTCTTCAGCTATTGTCTTTCCTCCTAAATTACACTGCAAATAGAAACTACTTTCAATTGTGGCCTTGACCCAACACTTAGCTATGTAGGAAGCCTGGATCTACTGCAGAATACAGTAAAACATGAGTCTCCCATCCTCACAACTGAGATCTGCTGACCTATGAATCAGAGGTCTTCTTTGTAGGTTAAAATGAGTGGACATGGAAACTATGTATCTCAAAATATTTGGCAAATGTTATATATTAATTGTTCATACTTATCAGGTTCTAGAAAGTTACTTGATTGACAAAAACTTATCACATATATAACCCATAAAAGCATGTATGTGTTATGGTTGGCTTTGACACAAACACTTTTAGAAGAAAATTTTCAGCGTAGTGGTGGTTAGGTATTAAATATATGCACAGATACAGATGAAAAGAATTCGTCCCTTCATAGTAGTTTGAAATTTTTATTTTATCTACTTTTATTCATTTATCTAAATCTATGTGATCTAAACTTTTTAATTTTCAAGATTCAAGAATTATCTAGAATTCAATGAAAATCATCAGGCCTTCCAGTCCATTGAATTTAACTTTCATAGAAAAGGACTAGGACTTTGTATTCTTAACAATCAAGCAGAAATGCCTAACAAGTAAGTCCATTTCAGAAACAATAGAAAAAATTAATAATATAACTGTGCAAATGCTGATTTTTTAAATGACTTCAAATGAATTACTAGTGGAAATTATTTCATAGCAAATTTTATAAATTCTAAAAGTTTAGTTGTATACATGCATCACATACCATGCAAACATAATTGTACTATACTTATAATATTAATAAAAATATTCAATTCTAGAAGAAATGGTAAATTCCCAATCACATATGACCTTTCATAATTAGTCGTGGGAATATAAACAGCTTAAACAGATCCATAACAAGAAAGGATTGAAGTACTAATAAAAATCCTGTCACTCAACTGGCCAATGAAGTTGGGGCAAAGAGTCATCTACCATAAGGTTGGACTGGAGGTGGGACTGACCACTATGGGGGAGAATCCTCCTGAACCCCTTTGGGTCTAGATCTGAGTTCTGTCACTGTGCTTCCATGACTATAATGTCATTTACAGTATTGAGATGAGAATGAAAAATTTATGCTCTCAACTCTTTGATGTTCATGTAACCTTAAGAAGCTATTTTCTATTTTTATTGAACTTTTATTCTTACACACTTAAGTGAAGAGGTTTGTGGATATATAAATTGTCAAAATTGAAAAGATGTGCCTTTTCTTTCATTTTATTTTTCTCAGCTCTGACTTTGTTTTTTGCTATTTTTATCACCTCCTTCATCTTTCATCTTTTGTTGGTTTGGTGTGCGGTAAGTTTGAAGGTATATATTTTGATTTTTATTTTACTCGTATCTGGGACTATTTCTTTCCCTGATGCAATATATATTAGATCATTTACATATTTACTTTTTCACTCTTTTTTTCTTAAATGTTTAAATTATGTTTACCCATTTGGGTGAAGGATTGGCAGAGCACATATGTGGAGATCAGATGATTACCAGCAGGAGCCCATTCTCTTCTTCTACCATGTGCTCCCAGGACAGAACTCAGCTTCTCAGGCTTAGGGACAAGCACCTTTACCCACTAGACCACCTCGCTGGATTGTTCTACATCACCTTGGTTACACTTATCAATTCAAAAAATGTTTCAATAATGTAGAAGTTATCTCGATTCTGAATGTTGAAAGCATTACCTAAGACACGTGATATATTTTTATTTTGTTTTTGCTTAAAAGGCTGATGGAATCCAGATCTCTTTAAAAAGATATTACTTAGTTCTCTTTTAATTTTGACCATAAAGAATTTTTGCTGAAATTAAATGATTCAGCACATATAAATACTTGTGCAAAACTGTGGTAAGTAGGTGATATGTCTAAGACCATAGTGGCTGATTTCTCATGAAACATTTGAAAAACTAAAATAAATACATTTTTCAATCTTATATACTATAAGGTCTTTATTATAAATTTTTAATTTATTATTAATTATTAATTAAGAATAATTAATAACATGTTATAGAATTTTTGAAGTTGCTAAGGAGGTAGATGCTGTTTTAACTCCTCTTATATAAAGGCAAGAGGCAGGATCAACGTTTGTAAGTGATGGGTATATTACAGCATGGAGAGATGAAAGTTGAATGTTTTCACAGGTTTATATGTAGATACAAACACCTTATGCAGTCAAGTTGTATACATTAAATGCCTTCAAAGCACTTATAATAGTTGGGTAGCTGGACAAGATGTCACACACCTATAGTCCTAATATTTGGTAGGTAAAGGCAGGAAAATCAGTAGTTCAAGTTCAACCAGGAATGCAAAGTGAGTGTGAAACCATCCTGGGAATAAAGGAAGCCCTGTCATATAAAACTGAAAAGAGCAGGGCGGTGGTGGCACATGCCTTTAATCCCAGCACTTGGGAGGCAGAGGCAGGCAGATCTCTGTGAGTTCAAGGCCAGCCTGGTCTACAAAGCAAGTTCCAGAAAGGCACAAAGCTACACAGAGAAACCCTGTCTCAAAAACAAAAAACAAAACAAAAAAATTAATTAAATAAAATAAAACTGAAAAGAAATGGCAGAATAATGACAAAAGCTAAAAGTCATCAGTATCATCTGTGGCTGATCTGAATTCCTCAGGTATTATGTAATTTATTTGTTAAAATTAATTTATTACAGAACTACTTGAAGCTAGCTTTTTAAAAATAATATTCTTATTGATTCTTTGAAAATTTTATACCTTTACACTGAGGATCTCTTTTATATGTTATCAGCATCAATTTGACTAGTCAGTGTGTAGTGTTATGTTTTTATTAAATAGATTGATGCTTAATCAAGTAGAAGTTAAATCATTATGCTAAGGTTAATTTTCTTTTTGGTAATTTTTTCCCAGAGAAGTATTTCAAACTTTTTCATTCACATTATTCATTTTTACTCTTTCCTAATTTGTTTGAAAGTTTTAAAAAAATTACATATTAACTATTTTCTCCTTGTTTGAAGTTTATAAATTTTTGATTTGTGGTTGGCGAAACTAAGGAGCAATCATAAGCCTGTAGTAGGTGAATGAGTGAATGAACTCTTGATTTTATTTTCTTGATTTTTTTTCTATTATTTTATGATACACTTTCTCCAATATTTCCTGAAAGTTAAAGAGATAATTGTTTAGAATTTGCAATAAAATGTCTTTATTCTCTTAATTACAAATGTTTGATAATTTGTCAGGTCTACACAGATAGGGTCCAAAAACTGAAAGAAGCAGACTTATGTCCCCATGGCTAACCTAGAAGCAGTCACCAATTGTTAATCACTTGCAAAGAAAACTTTAGTTTCCTCCAAGGGAAACTTACTTGGGAAAATAACTACTATTAAAGGTAGGCTGCATGCCCAGCAATAGATGACCAACAGAAAACAAATTAACTGCATCTTTGAAGGTTCCTTATAATGTTCTTTTGAAGGTTCCTTTGAAGGTTCTCATAATGTCAGGTCTTTTTATTTTTTTTTATATATTTTGTTCTTTTTAAATTTTTTTTTATTCATTTTATATACCAACCATAGTTTCCCCTCCCACCCCTCCTCCAGTCCTCCTCCTCCCACTACCCTCCTCCCACCTATCCCCTCATCCACTTTTCCAAAAGAGTAAGGCTTCCCATGGGGAGACAACAAAGCTTGGTACATTCAGTTAAGGCAGGACCAAGACCCTACTTCACCCTGCATCAAGGCTGAGCAAGGCATCTCACCATAGGGAATGGATTCCAAAAAGCCAGCTCATACACCAGGGATAGATGCTGGTCCCACTGCCAGGGGCAAATTTTCTCTTATTTATTAATTTTATTTTATGTTTTCCTTCTCTCCTTTGAACCTATAGGTACTTTGAATGTATATAATGGCTTCCAGTTTATCATTTTTATGAGATTCTTGAGTATGTAAACAAGCGCATCTCTGTGGGTTTTTTGTTGTTGTTGTTGTTGTTTTGCTTTGTTTTTTTCTTTTGTGTGTGTGTGTGTGTGTGTGTGTGTGTGTGTGTGTGTCTTCTCTTGGCTTTTTTTCTTTATGCTTGTTAGTTTGTCCAATTATTAGGTATTAGTTTTTGTTTAATACTATTATATTTTTTTATCATTATCCCTTAAAAGTTTATTTATTTTTTAATGAGAGACAGAAAGAGAATCGATACAGATGGGAGGGGAGGGGAAGAGGAACTAGGAGAAGTATAGGGTGATGAAACAGTAGTCAGGATATATCATGTGAGAAAAAGATTTATTCTCAGAAAGGAGAAAAGTAAAAAAAAAAAAAAGAAAGGTCATGAAGTTGAGAGGAAGTTGGGGAGACACAGGAATAGTTGGAAGAGGAAACAGGAGGTGTAGAAATAACATAAATGCATCATTCATTCATGTATGAAATTCTCAAAAGTAAAATTTTCACTTAAAAACAAATAAATAAAATCTCAAAATGAGATTTAAACTATTCTTTCTTTAAATTTTATAATTAGTTTAATTTTACATATCAGCCACGGATTCTCCTGTCCTCCCTCCTTCTGCCTTCTTCCCCCCCTGTCCTCCCCCCATCCACCCCTCCCCCCATTTCTATCTCCTCCAGGGCAAGGACTCCCCTGGGGATTCAGCTCAGCCTGGTAGATTCAAGCAATTCTAAATGAAAACTGCTTCTTCTTAAAACTTTAAGAGCATGATTTTGTAGTTAATTTCCAGTTGACAAATTTACCTTTTTGTGTTCTTAAGGTCTTTCTACATCCTTGCTTTGTTAGCATAATTTTATTATATTTCTATTCTTTCATTCTCATTTTAGCTCAACATTTGGATAGTTGAACAAACAATAAATATATGTTTGACAAATCTGCTCTCATTATGTGGATGACCTGACACCTTTTGGCATCTTTCTTGCAGTGAGAATTTTTTTTTTTACATCAGAACTGGTAGCATGCTTAGAAATTGTCCTTAATTATTTCTGCAAATTCAAGTTCACACCTAAGTTTTATCCTAGATTCATACTCAAAATACAAGAGTACTTTATAAACCTGTTTGCTAGAAGCCAGAGAAAGACAGGCTAGGTTTCAGAACTAATTTAATCATGATCATTTCTTACAGCCTGGGTAATGGCTATTGTCAGAAACAAGGCATATACAGGTTCCAATGTCTCAGGGAGGGGATAAAGGCACCTAGGTGAATTTTTTTTTAATTTTGTATGTTAAAGAGAATATTAGAATATTAGAGGTACTTTTCATTTCAAGTATATGATGACATTTTACTGTTCCAAGCTTTCTCCTAAACCATAGCTGTGAATAAAATCAGAACTGCATTGAGTCAACCAATTTTTTATTGTAACATTTCCAATAAAACATCATTGTATTCAATACAGAAATGTGTTTTCACTGCATTTTGCAATATGATTGATGGTGCAATTATAATGATTGTTGAACTGTTGCTTATGCTTCTCTGTTATGAGTGCCAGGTATGAAGGACTAGAGGACATTTGCACGTAATATATTTACAGCGTGGGAGAAACACTGGTAATTTTCAGATTGCTAATGCCAGCTGCCAAAGTTCCTTGCTGTTATTATGATATACAAGCTCATATTTGCAAAATATTGTTCCAAGAACATTATCTATGTCCCAAGTGGGAGAATGGTAGTCCCTCACAAACTGTCAGTATACTGCAATCTTTACTTTTTTATTTTTATTTTTTTATATTCCAGGTGAGGATATTAATTTTTTAGGAACAGCAACCCAATTAATTAATCTGTGTATTTGGTTGTATTCTGGTTCTACTTGTAGATTTTAAAATCAATTCTATTTTTTTTCTAAAATGCCTCTTTTATTGTATCTTGCCTCAAAAAATATATTTGAATGTAGCGTTATTGCTACTAATTCTTTAAACATCCTCAGCATCTGTTTCACAGATTTGGTAGAGTTGCATATTATCGTCTCTACTTGCTGTTTCCTTCTTTGATTGTGAGTTTATATCTTGACGGTTACAATTAAATGACTTCCTTGTCTAATGCCAATGACATCGCATTCTTCGTGGACCACTGCTGTGTTTCTCCATTCAGATAGGACTCAAATGTTCTCAAGAGAATATACTGGAAAGCTACACTTAGTACTACGAATTTGCCAATCTTAATTTTTGAAACAAACTGAACTCTGTATGCTTACAGATTCAAATATCCAGTTTGAAGTTCTTTGCGTTTTATTTCTTATCATCATGGTAACTACATAAAATAGATGTGGTTTTCCGTGTAACTGAAGATTTTAAAGAACAGGTAACCTAGTGAAGCTCAGGATGTTCCTCATGGACTCTCTAATACTTCTATGCCTGACCTTGAATTCCCTCTTGTTTAATTTTGCAAGCCAATTTATCTTAATACAGTGACTAGCTGAAAGCAAAAGTTGCTGATTTTTAAGCAGATGGTCTGGTGGCAATTACAAAATCATCCCAACAAGAGCTGACCCCCACTAGAGTTATTTTGCCACTGATATAAATAAATGAATACATGTGCATCTTGTATATGCCCATAGTATCAATTTACCTCATAAATCAATTTGATCTTTAGGGAAAGGAAAGACCTTTCTGTTTAAGGCAGAATTATATTGCTCAGGCTCCCTTCTATGATTTAGAAACTAGACCAAAAAGTGAAATTATACATCTCCCAGGGGGGGAAAAAAGGAAGATGAGAAAAACAGAGGTTAAGAAACTACCTTTAAACATGATGTGTTATGACTGAAAACAGCACAAAGAAGCCAGTATGGTGCTGTACAACTTTAAAATTAGCACTCAGGAAGCTGAGGCAGGAGGATTTAAAGCCAGGGAAGCCTGAGAGTATACAGTAAGAACTGTCTGAAAATATAAACAGAAAAACATAATAAATACAAAGGAGAGAAAGAGAGGGAAGGAAGAAGGGAGGGAGGGGGAGATAAAGATAGGATGAAAAGAAGGGAGATAGAAATGAAAGAAGGAAGAGTGAAGAGTTTTACAATCATAGCACAGGTGTTTTTGTCCCCATCAAAAAGTTAGAGAGAACATATCTACACAGGCAAATACATTCTCATTTATTTGTCTACTTCAAATGAGAGATATTTGACTCTGAATCAACAGAACTCTTGAACACTGGAAGGTCATGTATGTGCATATGTGAACACAGTATACTGGGGAAGGTAAAGGCATGTAGTGATTATTCAAATTCTACAAAGAAATCTTAAAAAAATATTCCCAAATCAAGTCAATTTGGAAATGTTTCAAGGTCAAAGGATCCATTCAAACATCTAAAAATAACATATATAAATATACATATATATGTGTATACATGTGCACGTGCGTGCATGCGTGCGTGCGTGCGTGTGTGTGTGTGTGTGTGTGTGTGTGTGTGTGTGTGTGTGTTTCTGTGTAGTTTTCAATGCATCCAGGGAGTAATTTTCCCTCCCTCCACTCATCCCAATTCATCTCCACCTCATCTCTCCCCCAAATCCATACCTCCTCCATTTCCCTTTTGAAAAAAAGCAGGCTGCCCAGGGACATAAACTGAACATGACATAATGAGATACATAAACTGACCATGGCATAACAAGTCTAGGCACAAACCCTCATATCAAGACTGGATGATGCAACCCACTAGGGCAAAAAGGGTCCCAAGAGCAGGCAAAAGAGTCAGAGACACCCCCACACCCACTGTTAGAGGAGTCCCATAAGGAACACCAAGCTGACCATCATAACATATGTGCAGAGGATTTAGCACAGACCCATGCAAGCTCCATGATTGTTCCTTCAATTTCTGTGAGCTCCTAGGATCCCTGCTTAGTTGACATGTGTGGGTCCTGCTCTCCTTGTTTCCTCGACGCCTCTGGCTCCCACAATTCTTCCTCCATGCATTCAAATGTTCTTGTTTTCATTATTCTTCCCATTGTCATCCTCTCCCTTTGCCTCCTCTTACTACTCCCCCTCATACTTCACCCCGCGAGTCTTCCCTGGCACTGCCTTTTAAAACTGTCTTCACTTCAATCTGAGAGCTCCAAAGCTAGAGCAAATAACATATTGTTGTGGGTTATTTTTTTAATTTTTCTGTTTAAAATTGAAAACATTCTGTCAAATACCAATGTTTTGTTCTTTTTTCTTTACCTTTGTTTTAACACCCATTACTAATTTTTGATTATTTCCTCAATTTGACTCTCTCTCCCTCTCTCTGTCTTCTTCCTTACATCTTTCAGTTCTTTCTTTCTTTCTTTCTTTCTTTCTTTCTTTCTTTCTTTCTTTCTTTCTTTCTTTCTTTCTTTCTTTCTTCCTTCCTTCCTTCCTTCCTTCCTTCCTTCCTTTCTTTCTTTCTTTCTTTCTCTCTCTCTCTCTCTCTTTCTTTCTTTCTTTCTTTCTTTCTTTCTTTCTTGTTTCTTTCATCTTCTGCTTAACTTTATTATCTCTTTCCTTCTGAAGGTACCATAAATATATACCACTTTTGCATGGTTTAACCTTTTTAAATTCAATTTTTATTTTTTGTAAATTTCATATATTTTTACTGTATTTGCATCATTTTCATCACTTCTCCCCACCTCCAGCTTCTCCTGTACCCCCTTTCAAATTCATGACCACTTATTTAATGCTAAGTCACTTTAATGTTGCTCATATTTGTATGCATTTAGGGCTGACAGCTTGGCATTTGGTAGCCTATCTCGAAGGCTTACCTCTGGAGAAATCTCATTTTCTTTCTCTAAAAAGCCATTAATTGATTGTTGCTCTTCATGTAGAGTAGGGCCTTGTGAGATTTCCCTCATCCATGGTGGTGTTTCAATTGGAATTGCTATTGTGCAGGGCTTGTTTGCCTAGCTTTCAGTATCTGAATATGCTGTGCCAGTTGTCAAGTAAGAAAACAATGAATAGTGTTACACAACTGTAAAATCTATGGACCACATCAATCACCAGCTCAGAATGGTATCTCCAATGTTATAATAGTGGCACATACCCAGGGAGTGTGGTGATATATTGTGTCCCCCAATATATTGTGCACCCAAATAAAGCTTATCCGGAGATCAGAGGAAAAAGCCAGCCACTATATTAAACATAGAAGTCAGGCAGTGGTAGCACACGTCCTTAATCCTAGCATTCGAGAGGCAGAGATTCATCCAGATCTCTGTGAGTACAAGGCCATACAGAGCCAGGTGGGTGGAACACACCTTTATTCTCAGTGCTAGTTAACCATAGAAGTCTGGAGGTCTGTACAGACAGACAGGAAGTGACAGAGCTGAGCAGAAAGAGGAAGTGATGTAGCTGGGCAGAGAGAGGAAGTGAGATGACAGGGACAGAAAGAATATAGGCATGAGTATACAGGAAGTAAGTCTCTCATTGGCTGAAGATTTCTAGTGGCAAGAATGTGGCTGGCTTCTTTCTGCTTCCCTGATCTCTCAGCTTTTACTCCAATATCTGGCTCCTGGTTTTTTTTTTGTTTTTTTTTTTTTTTTATTAATAAGACCGTTCAGCAATTCGCCTTACAAGGGAGTAACCAATAGTCATCTAATTGGGCTTAAGCGCTCTCCACATAAGAGAATTCATGCCTGGTACTATTAAAAACCCATAGCTAGTGATGTCATGGACTTCAGAAGAGAACCTACTACTGCCATTTTCCTAAGCCAATATAACTTCAAACTGCACTCTCAATACAAATCCGTAAACTCACAGACATACACTTATACCCACAGATCAGTGTAGCTCTCATCCCTCATCAAAGAACTTCCTTTTTCAGCAGATGGTGATCATTGCAGAACACTGCAGCTAAACTCTTATTTTCAACAAGGTCTGATGTTTCACTTAGGAATATCTAACAAATTAAATTTGGAGGGGGTGGTGGTGTGGAGACAGGGTTTCTCTGTGTATAGCCCTGGCTATCCTGGAACTTTCTCTGTAGACTAGACTGGCCTTGAACTCATAGATATCCACTTGCTTCTCCTCCCAAGTGCTGGGATTAAGCCACCATCGCCAACACCAGTTGAATTCTTAAGACAATCTTTTGCCATATTTAGATCTATTTTCTTTTTGTCTACTGTAATGCTGCATGTAAGACAACATCATCCATTGCTGCTTCAAAAGACACGGAGCATTCACTTGATTACTGTTATTTTCTAAACTGGAATGTGTCCCTAGTTGGGTTCAATGCTGAGTCATCCTGTGGGAGTTAACTGTGGCTCCTCAAAGCATTTCAATTAGTCAACACCAGCATGTGTCTTTCTTGTATACTGCTGATACCCTAAAGACAAAATGAAATTAAAAGGACGAATTTTCTCTTCTCTCCCTCCATCTAGTCAAGCTGCACTCTTCATGTTAAGACTAAATCTCTTCTTGAATAAAAATTAAATTGTCCTATAACATGAAACTTAAATGGTCTTATTAATAAGAAAAACCCTGAGCCAAGTATTGGGGTGAATGCTGAAAGATATGAGAAGCAGAACAAGCTACAGCTTCCTCCCCTCACCAATTCCTCAGCTGATCTTGTTTCCTCAGACTAGACGCTCTGTGTCCTCATTCTAATGAATCTCAGCTGAACTGCTCCTAAAAGCCTAAAAGCTCAACCGGTTTCCTATTTCCTAATTTTCACACATTATATACCATTTTGCTTTCTGCCATCACTTCCTGGGATTAAAGGCTCACTTCCTGGAATTAAAGGCATGAGTCACCATGCCTGGCTGTTTCCAGTGTGGCTTTGAACTCACAGAGATCCAGGTGGATCTCTGCCTCTGGAATGCTAGGATTAATGGTGTGAGTGCCACCATTTTCTGGCCTCTATGTCTAGTGGCTGTTTTGTTCTCTGACCCCAGATAAATTTATTAGAGTGCACAATATTTTGGGGAACACAATATCACTACATTGTCCTGTTTAAAACACCATTAAGTACCTGGAATCATTGAATATCTTCAACCCAAAGTATCAGTCATTTTGTGTTCTTCATGATGGATGAAGACCAAGATAAAAGAACCCAGGCAGGTTATTTTCCTTTTATGGAAGTCACTACACATCTTTATGCATATTTAGAAGGTGTAGTTTCCATTTCATCAAAGATAGAGTCTTCAAGTAAAGGTTGTTTTTACTATATTTCAGTAATATTTTATTGAAAAAAACTTCATGGCTATATTGTTTGTTTGTTGTTGGTTCTCTCTCTCTCTCTCTCTCTCTCTCTCTCTCTCTCTCTCTCTCTCTCTCTCTCTCTGCCTGTGTGTCTGTATGTGTGTATCAGGTATTCTTATAATTACAGCTATTAACAAAACAGACAGAATGTAGACAAATTTTAAAACAATCTTATTAAATAAAAAATCACAGAGCCAAATATAGGGATGAAAACCTTGGAAAGATCAGGGAAATAGGGAAAGCCACCCACTGGCCTTACCTCACCAACTCTGCAGCTTTCAAAGAGAGCTACTTCCTGTTTTACTTACGTCTATATGTCTTGCTGTTCTGTTCTCTCATTGTCTCCTTAGCCCAGCTACATCACTACCTCTTCCTGCCCAGCTCTGTTACTTGCTGTCTGTCTGTACAGACCTCCAGACTCTATGGCTGGTACTGGGATTAAAGGCATGTGTCACCACATTTGGCTCTGTTCCCTAGTGTGGCCTTGAACATACAGAGATCCTGCCTGCTAAGGGATTAAGAGCATGTGCTGCCTGACTTCTTGTTTACTTAAAATGGCTTGCCTTTCCCCCTGACCTCCAGACAAGCTTTATTTATTAAAGTACAAATAAAATATCATCACATTTCCATACAAATAAAATATCACCACAACAAAATTATGATTTTTAGGGCTTTATTATTCTACTTGTTAGAAAGAATAAGATTAAAGAAAATACATATTACATCATATAGCAATTGGTGTCAGACATAACAATAAAGAAGGAAAATGGATTACAGACTATAATGGGTCTATCAGTGGATTTTACATAAAATAGCCATGTTGACTTCAAACTTTATAGTTATAAACTTTGTATTTCCAAGCATGCATTTCCACTGGCACAAAAAATGGCATATATTTACTATAAACTTGTTTGGATAATATAAAAAATCAACTATGACATGAAATCAATTATGAGTTGATTTTTATTAACTAGAAGTTTCATTTTTATCCCTTCTGCTTATTTTTCTAATTCTAGAGATTTACAAACACACATGTACTCATGCATTTATATAAACAAATGTTCAATGATAAAGCCTCATAGATACATATAAACATGTTTTTCAGTCCCCATTTGTGGTTATAGAGCATCTATGAATGGATATTATACTGGGATTTTCTCTGTTTTTAGTTACAGAAATAATTTATTTGGTTTGAGTAAGAGTACCTCTTCTACCTCTTCACTTAAATAACAACTATTCTTTCTCACTTTCATATTTGTGTGGCAAAAAATAGTTTGAAGCATTGAGTATTATTTCTGGTAATAGGTATCAGGTATTATTGTTAGAATATATTTAATATTAGAAACTTGCCATGACTATGGCGGGAGTGATGACTTTCATTACAAGCCGATCTTAACAAGTAAAGACCCATCGCTACAATATATGGCAAGCTATTTGAGGATCTATGCTTTTTTTAAGTCTTTTCACTATTGCTGCCTTAAAGAGCCTGGACATTAGGGAAGGACAGATGAAAGTATTTTAGATGATGAATAATAATCATTTTCAATTTTAATCATTTTCTGTCATGAACTGCATAGTAATAGTTTGGTTATTGATAAATTCCATACATAATGGTGATCCCCAAGGATTAATTGTCTAGAAGTGGTATTATCATCTTATCCTGTGTAAGTACTCTCTGATGTTCCTAAAATGATTCATTTTCCTAAAAATTTATGTCCCTATTGTAAGGAAATACATAACTACAATTTCATTAGATTGTCTCATATGATTACACTCTAAATTTGATCAAGATAAAAGTGAATTCTTGTTTTCTAAGTTTATATGCAACTATTTCTATTCATACATTTTATGTTTGTGTGCATGCAAATGCCCAGAAACTTATCCATCCACACAAAATAAGTTCTTAATAAATATCTAATATATCATGTATTTTTGAATTTTATTAGCTTAATTATTACTGCCAAAAATGTTTTTAAAATACAAATTATGAGATATTCATCAGTATTTTATATATATATGCTCTATGAGCTCAAGAACCCTGATGTTAGATGCAGCCAAAATTTTAGGTATTATGGTAGTTTTGATTGTAAACTTGATGTTGTCTGGAAACACTTGAGAAACAAGTGTCAGTGAAGGATCATCTACATAAGGTTAGCCTGTGGGCAAGCCTGTAGCTATTTTCTTCATTACATTAATTGATGTGGAAAGACCCAGTCCACTCTGCTTGGCACCATTTCTGAGTTTGGGTCCTGGACAATATAGGAGCAGAGAAGATGAACTGAGCATTAAGCGTTGCATGCATTCATTTCTTTCTACTATTGACTGTGAATGTGTTAGGACTAGCTGTTTTAAGTTCCTGACACCTTAATGGCCCTGCCATGCTGAACTCCAACCTGGAATTGTGAGCTAAATCAACCCTTTTGTCTTAAGTTGCTCTTTCTGGGGTACTTTATCATAGCAATGGAAATGAAAGTAGGAGAGAAGGGAAACACAGTCGTGACTTTATACTTAAACATGTTTATAGTTCAGTGTTTGAATCAGAAAGCACTGGGACAAGATGGGTGTGTATGAGACAAGAAACACATTCAACAACTGCATAATAGCAGAACTCTCACACCCTGGCAGATACAGAGGATATTTTTGGTGACAGAAGATGCCATCTTTGAGGCTTTCTGAAAAGAAACTTACTAAGAACAATGTCATACAATGATAAATGTAGTCATATTTAAAGCTTTTCTCATGGTTGATAGAAAAGAATAAAGATTTTTTTCCCTAAGGAAAAAGTGTAGATTTTCACAAATTTATGAATCGGTGATATAAAAACAGTATTGCATCAAGGATAATAAAGGAAATAATTACAACCTCTAAAAAGGCTTATTTGTCTATTTTTGTGAGCAGAAACTCTCACTGTGTAGCACAATATGACCTTGAATTTGCCACAATGGCTTCAAACACCCAATCTTTCTGCCTTAGTTTGTCAAATGTTATAACTGTAGATATTCACCACCATATTCCACTAATAAGCCACTTTAACAACTCATAACTCTGATATAAGTTGAATTCAGATGACCTCTTAGCTGCTAAGGAATATGCATTTGGTTGTTGAATGATAAATGTTATAGTTGCATGAACAAGTGTCAAACAATTGTTCAGACCAAGAGCCACCCAATTATAGTCTTCACTCACTACTCTCACCTAATCTCATAAAATTAAAATAAGTTTTTGGAAACAACTACCTAAAATGTCCAAAATGCAAGTTTATTAATTATAAATATACTAAAGACTAAAGATAAATTAAAATGGAAATTAAAAATTAAACTTTTTTTTTTTTTTTTTTGGTTTTTCGAGACAGGGTTTCTCTATGTAGCTTTGCGCCTTTCCTGGAACTCACTAGGTAGCCCAGGCTGGCCTCAAACTCACAGAGATCCGCCTGCCTCTGCCTCCCAAGTGCTGGGATTAAAGGCGTGCACCACCACCGCCCGGCTAAACTATTTTTAAAGGATATTGAGAAAAGTAACATTGATATCATAAACAAATTTTGAAAAAAGAACAAAATGTACTACTTTTAATATCCAGATTATTTTTATTTTATTCAAATATTATTTACTTTAATTAGAAAGTTAAAGTAAAAATTAAAAAAAACTAGAAAGTTTTGTTCTGAACAGTTCATTTAACTGGATAAGTAAAAATTAAACTAATTATTTTGTGAAGATAGACCATACACACATTGTTCACATATATTCCTTGCTGGCATTACTTTTCATGTAAACATGTATGTCAGTTATTTGCATATAGGATAGGTCTTTCTTTGGAAAATAATATGGAAGGAAAGTATTCCATTTACGTAGTATAAACCTGACAGGATAGGCTATCTGCAATAGATTGAAGGAAAGATATGCCAGGAAGTATTAAGAAATATTGCCAACTACATTTTTTCTAATGTCACATATGTTTTATGTTTTAGTTTTACTTTAAGAATAACACAATTTGTCCTAAATTTGCAATTTCATCTCTGTTATTAGTCTCATTTTTTATTGTTTTAGAATTTTGAGCATGTGTATACTAATTTTTTTTTATCAATTTCAACCTCCATCTAAGCCATTTCTCTATGTCCAAAAATTATGTTTTCCTTAGCCAGTGTCTATTTTGATTAACCACCTTTGCAAAAGGCTGTATTGATTGGTCACTATAAATCTCAGCTGTAACACATTATATCCCTTTCTGAGTGTGGCAAAGTAAACTAAGAAGTGTTCGGTGGCAATCTCAAACATATTTTGACAAATTATATGATTGGTAATTGATCTTGAGGTATAAATGTTATTTTTTAGTGACTTGTGGACTAACAGCAGACTTTGTACTTTATTTAACTATTTACAAAAAAAAACCAGATCATGTTAGGGAATATCCAATTACATTGTTGGGAAGTAATATTATTTAATTAAATAGTAGTAATTAATATATGGCCTTATTGGAATCATGGAATCATGTAAAGACAGATGATACATAGCAGCACTGAAGGAAAAAAAACTATAAGAATCATGTTCTCCATGAGGAGGTGAGAAAATGTTTGTATTTGCTATAATTCAGTGGGAAGTAGCACAAGTATACTGTTGTTATAAATGTTAATAGGGCCGGAAGGAGGGCTCAGGGGTAAGAGTACTTGCTGCTCTTCCAAGGGGTCTGAGTTCTGTTCCTAGCACATATGATATGATAGTCACAACCACCTGTAACTCCAGATCCAGGAGATTAGATGCCCTCTTCTTCACTCCAAGGGCACCAGCATATACATGCACATACTCACATAGACTCAGACACACACAAATGATGAAAAATAAATCTTAAGGAAAATGTATTGTAGGCTGATAAATACAAATATATCAGTTACTTTTCTAATTACTGTGAAAAAATCCTGGCAAGATGACCAGGAAGAAAGGGTTTGTTTTATAAGAGAAGCATGGTAGCAGAAGCTTGATGCAGCTGGTCACATTGTTCTGCTGTAGGAAAGCAGAGAAAGATGGACACTGTTTCTCAGGTTGTTTTCTTCAGGCTGGTACCTCTGAGCAGCCTCTCACCTCCAGAGTTGGCCTTCCTTCTTCAGTTAAACCTTCCTGGAAACACTTTGACAGACAAATCCAGAGGTGAGTTTCTGTTCTGATTCTAAGTCAACTCAAGCTGACAATGTCAATTAATGATCGCAACTAGTAAGTAAGGTGAACGGTTGAATTCCAAGAGTGAAAATAGAAGTCATGGGGAATAAATAGTTGCCTTCCTTTTTAAGAATTATTTTGTCACTAAGTGGTGGTGACACACACCTTTAGTCCTAGCACTCAGGAGGCAGAGCCAGGAGGATCTCTGTGAGTTCAAGGCCAGCCTGGTCTATAGAGCGAGATCCAGGTCAGACTCCAAAGCTACACAGAGAAACCCTATCTCAAAAAACCAAAAACAAAGAGAATTATTTTTTCTATTTTTTATATTATAATACAATTAAATCATTCATGTCTTCCCTTTCCACCCTCAAACTCTCCCACACAACCCTCCTTTCTCTCTTTCAACTTCATAGCTTCAATTTTTCATAATTTTTGTTATATAAATATATGTATATATGTATATATATATTCCTTAATATATAAATGGAACTTTCTGAATTTATATAATGTTATTTATATAGGGTTGACCATTTGGTACATGAGCTGAACAAGGACAAATACAATATATATGCTAAAGTGGGAAAACTCTACATGGAAAACTATAGGCAACTAAGGAATGCTGAGAGTCAGAGAAACTAGTCTGTCCCGGGGAAGAATACACCAATTAGTTATCTAAAACCAGATAATAACCTCCTTTTATATTCAGATAGCAGCTCAAAAACACACCTTCAATAGGGTTTTTCCTGCCATGAAATCCTTTTAAAATAGTATTCACGTTATTGCACTCCAAATCCCATCTCATTGTTATATTTTGTTTTATTTATGACATATTGAATTATTTATGTAGTATTGACTTTGTGTCTTTGTGTTTTCTACTAGAAAGCAAATATGGCTGTCTTATTCACTAAGGCACATCACAATACTTGACCCATGATGGGAGATAATAAATGTTTAATGAAATAGTGATTTCATTGGATGTCATTTAATAGTCAGTAGAGCCTAGTTCTCACATTGATGTCTAGTCCATAATTCTTGTTTGTCTGATCTAGAATACCGCCCCCCACCCCCCAAAATAAAAAATCAAGTCCTGGTACCAAACTTACCCTTTCAGGAGTCTAGACAGGGCCAATTCTGCCAAGGTAGTTAATTTTTTAAATTTTATTGTTTGGATGTTTCGCTTGCATGTATGTCTGTGCACCACATGCATGCCTGGTTCCATGGAGGCAACTAAAGGGTGTCACATTCCCCTGTAACTGGAGTTACACAGAGTTGTGTGCCACCATGTCAGTGATAGGAATCAAACCCTGATCCTCTGGGAGAGCAGCCAGTGCTCTTATCCTCTGAACTGTGTCTCCAGCCACACACATAGCAACTTTTAATTGTGACATAGAACTCATGAATCTCTCACAGAATGGCTGCTGAGTGTGCTCCTTTTAAATATAAACATAAAATGTACATATCTTTTCTGTAAGAAAACTTCTGATTATATTATTTGTCAACTCACATTTCAGAGGTAAGATTATGTTAACATAATCAGTTTATAATAACATACATTCCTTCTTAAATTCTTCCTAAGTTCTAAAAATTGGAGTCTAATAATTACACGAATATGTGTATTTTTATATTATGCAAATAGATTACCAGTGTCATGAAAAGTGAAATAGTTCATTCACTTAATTTAGGCTACAAATACAGAGTATATTAGTTTTTGTTTTCCAAGTTAGTTCTGAGACAGTAATTTGAGTTCTATTGATGGTCGAAGAACAATATCTAAAGAACAAATGCACAGCATGATAACTTTCAATGCAATGAGTATTTTTTTTTTAAATTATGGCCATCTTGAAACTCTATTCACTTTGCTTGGTTTTCCAGAGATGAGACTTTAATTGGCAAGAACATCTCTAATATATTACACTAATCCCTTCTGTTCTCATGCCTCTCCCATTTCCAGTACTACTTCAGATTAGAATGAGTATAGGACTGCTATCCTGAGACAAATTTTAAAGTTAGTTAAATAAGACAATATAAAACAGGAAAAACAAGAAGCAAGTTCCTGAAACTGACTGTTGTCCCTAAACATTTCTCTAATGTGAAGTTAGTCACCAATGTGAAAAATCTCATTTCCATCTTCAGCAAGCAATAACAGTTATAAGCCCAAATGTTTCTGAACTGTATTATCTGTCACCTTGAGAAGACTCCAGTGATATGCAAATTTGCACTGCTTATATAATTAGAAGTATATGTTACCCAAGCTGTGAAAGTGGCCTTTTCAGTTGTGAAATCACTGGCACTAATTAGGAAGCAGTTGGGGAATTACAGCCCCTAAGCATAAGCATTTTTGAGCCGTTATATCATCTTGTAGTAAAGAGAAGTTGGCTTTCATCTTTGATGTCTCCATCACTGAATGAACAGGTACCGGTACTCAGATACCTATGGATAGATATCATTTTCTTTGAGTTGAGTCTTGTGTGGGAAAATGTTAAAACACAGATATACTGCCCTCTATCAGACAACACTGTCTATAACATTGTTTTTCAAAGCATGATATAAAGAACCCAATTATATATTCTAAGACAAAAGATGTCAGTGATGAAATGAGAACTTGTTTCTTAATGGTATTTATCATTGCCAAATCACTTCTGGGATGGACATTAATAATAAAAACTAGCACATTAAAATTGATTTTACAAGCTATGATCAAACTTGTTTTAAACAACAGAATTTATCTTCACCAATATTTTCTAACAGCCCCAAAAGTGCCATATAGATACTCATAGAGAAATGTCAGTCTAAGAGTAGAGCATTTAAAATATTGTATCTGTCATGTCAAGCAATAACTCTCTTCATTTCTAGATGCTAGGTGAAGAAGAAATTTATGGAAAATGTGTGGGAGAGTATGTGGGGTGTAGGGTGCATGTATGCGCACGTGTGTGTGTGTGTGTGTGTGTGTGTGTGTGTGTGTGTATGTGTGTGTGTGTGTGTGTGTGTGTGTGTGTGTGTGTGTGTGTGTGTGTGTGTACATGGCACATATGTGGAAGTCAGAAGAGAGCTGACAGAATTCTGTCTACTTTCACCATGTAGATCCTAGAGTTTGAATTCAGGTCATTGAACTTGGAAGTCCAGCTTTTGACTTGCTGAGACATCTTACTTACTCTCTCAAGATTCTTCTTGTGGCTCTATAGGACTGGTAAATACTTTTTATAATTAAATTCAAGGAAGGGGTTGACTATTTTAAATATGTCTGACTTAAGTAAATTTATAATATAAAATTTTGACTGAAAACATGTCAGGTAATATTTTTATAGCAATCTCAAGTTATTTCATAGAAAAGCTACATTGATAAACAAAACAAAACAGAAAAAGAAAAACCCAAAATGATCCTCAATTAAGTACCAGATTTCAACTTGGACTAGAAAGTAGAAAACAAAATTGCATTCATAGTTCTAATTAAATGTGTATATCACTTAATGTAATCAAATGAAAGCTGTCAAGACAGCAAAGGAAAATAAATCATTTAAAAAATTCCCTTATTGTCTGATAAAATAGACTTTAAACCATAATTAGCCAGAAGAGCCAAAGATCACTTTGTATGATGAAGGAAATAATCCATCAAGACATAACAGACTCTTGCCCTGTGCCCTGCACCCCTGACAAATGGGCAGAAGCTAGCCACAGGCTCACTTGGCAATACTCTGCAGTGCCACTATAATGAACATGTATGTGGTGGAAAAATAAGAGAGAAGAAGAAGCAGAGTGGTTCATACACTATGGAGATAAGTGGAACTAAAGACACAACATTGATGGAGAACAGGCTGGTATGGATGGTCATGCTGCAACCTGGGACCATGTGATGTCCAGGCCTGTGCTGCCTCCAAGTGCCATGTCTGGGTCCATGGCCCTACCACAGCTAGGGTCTGTGTTGATGTCTGTGGCCCTGTGTTGATGTCCATGGCCCATGTTACCACAGAAGACATACAGATGCCTATGGTCTGGGCAGCCATCTGAGGCCATGTTGATGTCCAAGGGCCATGCTACCACAGGAGCCATATTATTTTGAGTAGCCTGCACTGCCATCCAAGTCCATGGAAATGTCTGGGCCAAGTTGCCAGTCTGGGTCCATGAACCTACCACAACTGGAGTCTATGTTCTTGTCCGTGGATTATGTTACCATTAGGGGCCATTGGAGAGCCAGGCCCAGTGGCCCGGTCACCAGAGAACTCTGGTCCTGCCCCTAGTTGACCTCTTTAGTGGAACAGTTTACCCCCAACCCTGCAAGATAACTGGACCTAATGGAATAGGCATTGGAGAGATGAACTTCACCTAAACCAGCCTTCTGAGAACTGCCCCTCTTCCAGGCTACCACAATGGAAGAAGTGGCCCCACTCAGCAAGCAGGAGAGCTGGCCCCACCCCTTGCCGTGTGCCAGTGGGAGAGCTGGCATTGAGCCTCACCTGGGGGGTGGTAGTCCTGGTATAAGCCCAGGCTGACCAACTCAGCTACCACCTAGGCCCACATCCAGGGTTTTGAATTGGCCCACCCCAACATTCACACCATCTGTGACCTGCTAGAGTGCATGAAGGGAATGGTCCTGGGGAATCATAGCCAAAGGATCTCCATGACTCTGAGCAAAAGCAGGATATCCAGAAGTTATTGCTGTGAGGGTCCAAAATTGTTTGTGTACCAGAAGCCAGAGGCCTTGAACTAGACCAACAATTCATTGCAATGAACATTTTCAATAAAGGCTTTTTGGGCAAAAGAATATACTGTGTGACACATTGCAGTTCCCAAGGCCACTACTACAAATGATTACATGATGGAGAGGCAGGAAAGATGGAGCAGCGAGATATTCTTAATTTTATTTTGGGGATGGGAGGCTACAAAAATGGAAAAGGCTGGGAAATAAGTGGAACTGGGGTGCATGATATGAAATTCCCAAAGAATCAATAAAAAAATTGTGGACAAAAGAAGACATTACAATTCTGAAGATACGTGCAGTGAACATATGTGTACCCAGCTTCATGAAACACACACTAGTACATGTAAAGTCACAGATGATCACCAACACCATAATAAATAATAAATAAATAAAGTGGGTACTAATAAAATTATAAATCAACAGCAAAGAGATCCTCCATGCAGAAACATACATACGGAGTAAGAACAGTGCACTACAGAATGATGAATGGTCATTGAGGAAATTAAGAAGAAATCAAAAGAACTAAATGAAAATTAAAACATTCAAGTAACATTATATAAACTTTAGCAGGTTGTATTTTTGTATTTAGGAATATATATAATATATAGGCATATATATATATATATATATATATATATATATATATATTTATAGTGATGGTTTGGTCAAAGAACATTTGTGTTTTCTTGTAATTTTTGGTTATCCTTAGTAATATGATGAACAAATACAATGTATTTTAATCATATCCATATACACCTCCAAAATCCCCTCTCCGGTTCCTCTGGGGTCATTCCCTCCCCCATATCCTCTTCCAAATTTCCCCTTGCTTCCTTCCTGTCACTGAGTCCAATACATATTGCCCTTATGTGTCATCCACCAAAGCATGGACAAACTACTACAGGCCACACCAATGAAGAAAATTGACTCTCTCTACCCAATTTTCTAACAACTACTAATAGGTCCTCAGCTAGTGGCAGGTCCTGGTGAGCCAATGTGGAGTATTGACTGGCTTAAACTTGTCTACGTTTTGTATTGCAAACACAGCAGGTGTAAGTACAAGAGTGTGGCTGTCTATCTGTCCTGGGTCAGTGTGCCTGAAACCACTATCATTTGATCCCTAAATTAACATGATGAGGCATTCCAACCTTTTTAAATGGGGCGGGTCAAAGTAACTATGGTTAGCACTTAAGTTCTCTTTTCTTGTTGCAGGACTTTCTTTTAGAATGTTACTAGAGTCCTATTTTTTAAAATTCATTTCTGGATTTTTAATAACTAATGGAAAATTTAAAAACAAAACCATATACATATGGATATTAGCAAACAAATTACATAAAATAATTATTTGAAATGACACATTTTACCTAGCTAGATGCAACCATTCCTCATGAATATGTATACAAAGCATCCCTGTTATGTATGATGAAAAGCATTGAGTGGTATGTGTCAATTAAAGCAAAAATAAAAGAAAATCAAGCCTGCAACAATTTATTTAATGAAATTAATTAATTCACCTCCTCTTATTTAACCATTGCAATTACATATACATACAAACAAATAAATATAGAAGTACAACCTGTATAGTATTGCCTGAATGTATATTTTCAGGGCTGAACAATTATTATTGAATAAGCAATCAGCTGAGACTGAACTGGCCAAAGACTGGATAACCAATCATGAGGCTCATCCTTGGGGAAGGCTAATTCTCAGTCCCTCCACAGCTGTCAGTTACTTGTAGCTCTTCATATAGAAGTGGACTGTGACTGTTGTTGAAATTGTTCAAATTTTCTTTCAGCAACCAAGTTGTTGTGAGTCAATGTTATAGCTTACAGGTCTTAGACAGAAGGTACAGAGTGTGAGAGAGAAGAAGATGGGGAGAAAGTACAGAAAGGAGACAGGGGGGAAAGGAAAGGAATGAGCAATAAATAATTCTCAATCTCTGACACATAATTACCATGTTGTGTGTTATATATTTCTCTAACTGCTATCAATATATGCTTCTTATTTACAAACACTTAGCAAATGGGTTACTATAGATAGTATTTCATACTTCATAAACTTTGATTAACATTTATAAAGAATTTCCTGATTCCTAAGAAAAGTCTTACATTCTAATTATGAATATGTATGAAATGTACATGTTTGCTAATTTTGTCTGAAAGTTGAATATCTCAATTACATTTTATTGTGTTTTATTTTTTCTTTTTACAGCTTTTAAAAAGCTATTGTTATATTCTTGAATTAAAGACCAAGGAATATTGAAATTCTAATTTTGTGTATACTCACTAAAATTCTAGAATTTCAAAGAGGTTTAAAATAAATTATGTACTTTTCAAATATCATAATTAAAAGGCACTGTGAACCTCTGGTCCCTGTCTCTGAAATCCCTGCCAAGACGTATTAAAATTTCAGTGTGGGTGGCGTGAGTTGGCTTAGAATGTACTACCTGAGAATAGACACAAGAGTTTAAAAAGGAGACAAAATACAAAAGACATCAAGAAACCATTCACTGTTTTGGCATCATGATAGTTTGATAGTTAGAGGTAATTGTCAGCTTGATAGAAATTGAGTCATCTCTGGGCATGCCTGTTAGGAATTCTCTCCATGGGTACTGACCTGAGAAAAGGATTGTGAATAGAACTATTCTGTGGAGTGTGGATCATGGACTGTATAAATGGAGGAAGCAAGCAGTAGATATGCATTCATTGCTCTCTGCTCTTGACACAATGGAACTAGTTGCTTCAGTTCCCTGCTGCCTTGACTCCTCTCCCATGACTGGCTGTACTTTCAACTTTGAGAAAAGCAAAGCCTTTCTCTCTGAAGTTGTTTATGTGAAGGTATTGTCATCACAAAATGAAAAGAAAGTACGACAGGTAGTCTTACTTTTACTAAGTGTTTTCAAATTTTTGGAGCCCATAGGAAGTAATTTTGTAGCTGGCAGACAATTTTAGTTCTAACCCTAGAATATTTACAGTAGTGTCATTCTGTTTGATTGTAGTGAAACCTCAAAGACCCATGCTTGAGATTTGTGTTGGATATTAAACTGAGTATAAAGAGAAACCACCTTTCGTTTACTCTCTGACGTTGATTTCTTCTGTTTTGTTTGGATGAGTACCTTTTCATTCCGCTGCTCCTTCCTCATTTCACCATCTTTCTCTTACCTTGTCAAAGCTGAGTAATCCTGCTGTAACAATTCCTCTTTCTTATAACATCATCAGTGCCCACCACAATATTTGAGAAATTGTCTTTTATTGAAAAGCCTTGTTGCACAGAATACCAGAGTACCAAAATACCACCTAATTTGATTTGGCAGACTGTCAGGAGCAGTAGTTCGTAGTAATTAATAAGAATTTAGTTTTAAGTGGGCACAAGTATGTAATCCTTGACTCAGGTCTTGGGAAACTGAGACAAAAACATTATTTTATCCCAGGATTTGGGGACTTGCTTGGATATTATAGGAATATCCCTGTCTAATACACACACACACACACACACACACACACACACACACACACACACACATACACACACACAGAGAGAGAAAGAGACAGACAGACACACACACACATACATACACATGTATGTGCATATACATGTCTGCCAACAAGCATCATGATCAGGTCTGTCACAGCAATACCCCACTCCTGGTAACAACTTCTGTCTTAGTCAGTGTTCTATTGTTGTGAAGAGACACCATAACTATGGAAACTCTTATAAAAGAAAGCATTTAATTGGAATTTGCTTACAGTATCAGAGCTTAGGTCCATTCTCATCATGGTGGAAAGCATGGTGGCAAACAGATATGGTGATATTTTATTTGTACTGAAATGTGATTTTAATTTTATGTTAATAAATAAAGTTGCCCTGGGGTCAGAGCTATTAGAGCCATAGCAAGAGCGTGGTGGTTAGAAGAGCTAGGTAGATTTCTGTGTGTTCAGGGATACAGCCAGTATTGGAGACATACGCCTTTAAGACCTGGAGGGCGGTACTTACAGGCAGTGATGAGGCAGTCATGTGGTTGGGTTTACAACCAATGAGAAGGCAGAACAGAAAGATTATTTAAACAGGGACACAGGAAGTATCTCCCTCTCTCGGGGAAGCTAGGAGCACTACAGGAGGTAAGATTTTATCTCTGAGCTCTGACCTCTCGGCTTTCTCTTTTACATTGGCTCTGTGTTTCTTATTTTAAAAAGACGATTGGTTACATCTACAAACAGACATGGTACTAGAGAAGTAATTGAAAGTTCTACATCTGAATCTGCAGGCAGCAGAAAGAGAGAGCCACTGAGTCCAGCTTGGTACCTTGAAAACCTCAAAGCCCACCTTCAGTGACACACTTCCTTCAACAAGGGCACAACATCTAATGTTTTCAGATAGTCCTACTCTCTGGTGACCAAGCATTCAACACTATGAGCCTACAGGGGTCATTCTCATTCAAACTATCATAAATGATAAATAAGAGGGTCCTGCAGTATCCCAGGAAGGAGGGAGAAGTGTAACACAAATCTTAAAAAGTCTTATTAATAAAAAACCCAGAGCCAGATATTGGGGTGAAAGCTGAAAGATCAGAGGAAAAAAAGCCAGCCAAAAGTTCTCACTGCTAGGAAATCCTCAGCCCAAGAGAATTACTTCCTGTGTACTCACACCTTATATACCCTCCTGTGCCCTGCTATTTTATTTCCTCTCTCTTCCCAGCCACATCATTTTCTCTTCCTGTCTATCTCTATCACTTCCTATCTGTCTGTACAGATCTCCAGACCTCTATGGTTAATTAGTGCTGGGATTAAAGGCATATGCCACCATGCCTGGCTCTGTTCCCAGTGTGGCCTTGAACTCACAGAGATCCAGATGAATCTCTGCCTCCTGAATGCTAGGATTAAAGGTGTGTGCTACCACTGCCTGACCTCTGTGTTTAATATAGTGGCTGGCTTTGTCCTCTGATTCCCAGGCAAGCTTTATTTGTTAGAGCACAAATAAAATATCACCACAGAGAAGTTACTGTGAATTCAGATATGGTCCAGGAGAAGTTAAGGAAGAGAAGGGATGTTTACTTTCTAGCTTTCTATTTAACCATGTACCCAAAACCAAAATAACCTCTGCCTGGAGACCAGTTCTAAGTTGCCCTAGCTCCAATTCATTGAACATGCATGAGCTCCTGGAAGACTAATATCCAGAAAACTAATGGGCAAAACCTTTTTGTGCATTTTGTTTATAATCAGAAAACAATCAAATAAGTATGTATGATTACCACATTGTAGTGACAACTTGTACTACCCAGCCATGATAAAGAATAGTACTCATTCGTTCATTTATCCAATTGGCATTTGTTGCGTGCTTTATAGATACCAATCATGGGACATGAATCTGTACTCAGAGATTTGATGCTATTTGGATGTATCTAAATTTTTGAACTCTTTTGTTTATGTATTATATATCATATATTATGAGTTTCTGAGGTGGCTCCTGGTTTTCCTATCAGTTTCTTTTTTAAAATAATATATATAAATTTGATCAGTGAGGATTTTAACTCCATTTTTAACTAAAATAACCTGCCATATGCTAGGCACAACATTCTCTTTCTCTCCTTCCTGAAAAAACAAGTCATAGAAAGAAATTAAAATAAAAAGGTAAAAAAAAAAACTTAATGCTTATCAATAAGCTGAATAGTTTTGAGGGAATTTGATTCTTTTAGGCTAGTCTCAAGCCTAGCTTGCTCACTCACCAACTGAATCATCTTGAAAAATAACACTAAATCATTCTCAAAATAAGAATAATGACATGTAAATAGATTATTTTTAATATAAAATCATATGATAGAACTTATAAATTCTAAGACTATATAGTTAATTTCAGTCCCTTCCATGTCTTAAGAATCTTCAAAGGCATGGACTCTGGAGCAGCTGTTAAGATGAAAAAAGGCCTTCGGCAAGGATTGAAACAAATTTTTTTAATAACATTTTCTAATTCTAAGTAAGTATTATTGGCAGAACAACTAGACATGTGTACATCTCAGGTCTTCCCAGACTATGTTGTTCCCACCTCGCTCTGGTGCTGGCCACTGTTCATGGATTTGTGGTCTCTGTATTTTATTCCTTTTACCCAATGCTGCTCTCGGCTGACCTCGTACCACATTACCAAGCAGAGACCTGCATAGCTGGGAGTGGAGGAAGGCAGATATTTCTGGCCTTTGCTTCTCCAAAATAACACAAGCCCAACATTATTGCAGCATCCCCCCACCCACCCAGGAGGAAAGAAGAAACACACACACACACACACACACACACACACACACACACACACACACACACACACACAAAATGTAAACAGTTCTAATGTAATGCAGTAAAGGGCTCATTGCTCTGCTCCTTAGTAGAAGCAGATGTTTGAAGGTTGCTGTGTGTAGAATCAATTTATCTAATTTCTAACAAAGGCATAGTGGTTAAAATTGCATTATACAATTATAGTAATGGCTGGTATTAGTGCTTGGAATGGTCAGGAGATATTGGATGTTGAAAGTAAATGAGAACAAGACAGAATTCATATAGTATTTTTTTCCTCTTTACAAGGCAAAGATATAATTTCAGAGTTGTCCTCATTCTTAAAAAGGTATTTTCAAAACTTTATGTGAATAAATAGTTAAACATACTATTATGCTTTTGATGCTTTGGTGAAAGTAAAGAGATTATTTTGACATTTAGAGGAATCTGGCCTGGACTATTAAAGGGAACTCACTTTCAAGTTAATCTTCTGTCAGCAACCAATTGATCTGTAAATGCATTTTAACATTTACTCAAAAGGCATTTACAAATAAGGGAATGTTTTCACCAACTGGATGGAGAAAGCTGATTTAAATTCTCGAAAACTGAAAAGTCAGGGGTGGGATTTCTTGACTGTCTCCTATCTCCATGCTGGGACTGGCCTGGCTCAAGCACAGATCTTGTGTGTGCTATCACACTCTCTTTAAAAATGTTATCTTTCTAACTGAAAATAAAAGTTTTTAATATTTTATTTACTTGAATGCACTGAGAAAAATTGATATCCATAAACCCCAGATACAATTGAATTGCATCATTTGTAAATACATCAAATGGCAAAACCAATCAAACTTTATCTTCTGAAAAACAGTACTATGTAATGTCCCATTAATGAAAAGAAGTTAAAACTTTAAAACTGATTTCTATAGATTTTCACAATTTTATGTAGAAACTAAAAATTAGTAAATTAGTGTCAATATATAAGCAAATGGTCATGTAATATTGTATCTATAGAGGTCTCAGTTTTCAGAGGTTCCTGGAAGAAAATACCTGACAGGGATAAAACTTTGTGGAATTTGGGACTGATCTAACCTGAAAGTTTAGATAAACGAAGTGATTAAATCTAGTGGTTATAATGTCTAATTTTACAAAGAAGAGGTGTTGAATACATAAAAAGCTAAAGAAAGCAGGCCCTTCCAGCCTCATGCTGTATACCTCTTGTCAGTTTTACATCAGGCAGGAAGCATCACACTAACCTCCCTATAAATTTTTAATGAAAATAATTTCTTCATCATTGTGCACACAGTAATCGATGCCTACTTGAGCCATCTTGTTTATTTTTGATCTTATCATAATTCTCTCACTTCCACTGTCTTTCTCCATATTCTGGGGCAGAAAGGTGTGGTCCTTTATCAGAAGACTTGATTGTTCTTTTTGTTGTTGTTTTTCACATCTGTAGTCCTTCATTATTATCTTTTAGTTCTACCATAGATTCTGAGATTCGGTATTAGTATGGGTTGTGTTTAGGAGAAAATGTGATGATTTATTATTAAATACTTTCAGAGCCAACTAGTTCAAGTATTAATTTGAAGGAAAATGTGTTATCTCTGTTTTTAATAATTTAGCCATCGATAACTTTGAAGTACTTGGCCAATATTTGATAGTTTATTCTATGATACTCGTGATCTTTATAACAAACTTTTAATGGAGAAGTCTTTTTGTCCTTAACATCAAGGTCAGACGACTACTAGTTAAAGGTCTATTTAAGCATCTACAGTCCCACAGTGGCAGCCCAAGCTCATGATAGAATCGTTCTTCCAAACTGCTGAGCATTGTTGCTTCATTTTCTCATTCTCTTGGTCCTTAGAAAAGTCTGTCACTGCAGTTGTCATATTTTATTGTAGCCATTGGAAAGTGTTCTTTCTTAGTCCTTTCAGATAGTATGTTCCAAACACAAGGATGAATGATAGTAACTAAGCCCCATTCCTGTGAGTTTTTTCACACCCCGACACATAACTTTCAATGATGTGTTAGTATATGCTTATGAGGAGTCCTGTAACACCACACTCTTTAGTCTTCAAACTGTATAGATTCAATTCATTTCCATAGTATAGTAACCTAATACATGAACTAGCTATTGTGTTCTTGCTGTGTAGCATGCACTTGGCTACAATTTAAACTGCATTGTTTAATCTGACCCTCACTCTGGTCAGATTAAGATGATTGAGAGTGCTCTCTTCCTTTATTACAAAGGTGCAAGGACCTGGCACAGAAACTCGAGTTTCTACTTCTCTTAAATTCACTATAGATATACGTGGCTATTTTACCATTTATAACTAAGTAGATTTGTATAATGTTGCCTCATGATCAATTAACATTTTTTTGTTTGTTTTTCAAGACAGGGTTTCTCTGTGTAGTTTTGCGCCTTTCTTGGTAGCCCAGGCTGGCCTCAAACTCACAGAGATCTGCCTGCCTCTGCCTCCCGAGTGTTGGGATTAAAGGCATGCACCACCACATTTTTTAAACCAATAAATTAATAGTGAAAGTTGCTAAAGAAAAAAGACAGACAAATATGGGTTAATACTCAGACAGTTTTGGATCCTAAATATCTATGGACTTAAAAAAAAATTAATTACTAATCCTAAGTATCACATTCTTCCAGTATAACAATGTACAATTTCAAACATAGCAATGTGTACACATGTGGAAAATTATATTCATACACACACACACACACACACACACACACACACACATATGTGTATATATGAGTTGTGATGTACAAGATCTAGTTACACTGCATGTGCTTCCTAAGTTTTCATTTAGTATTATAGTGTCTTTCTTTTTTTAAGCCTGGAAGTTTGTTGTACAATAAAATATTATCTTGTATTATATAAGATAATTAAAAATGTTAAAATTTAAAAGGATCTTAAGATTACTCTGAGGAAGTCAGTTCATGAAAATACAAACAAAATTCCCTGGTACAAAAAGAAGGGACAGAATAGAAACAATGCAGATTGTGAACACAATCAAATCACATGCATGCATACATGTATGGAAATATCAACATGAAACTCCTTTCTGTGTACACTTAATATGCACTCATTTTCTAGGAGGGAATATCTTTCAAAGAATAGAACTATATTTTGTATACATTTAAGAAAGATGAAAACATCTTCTGGGTGATTTTTTTTTGGCCCAGTCTCTTGTGGATTGTGATACTTTTAACTTATCTCTGACATTATCAGTTCCTATATTCAACTTTAAATGGTGAGGAAATCGCATTATCTTCAACCTTTCAATTGTTAGAAGAATAAGTAAGAAAACAATCAAGAAAATAACAGCTCTGTACATACAATAGTACTGTGTTGCATAACAAATATGTGGCTAAAATCTGTAAAGCTCACTAAATATTTCAGAGAAAAGCACTCTAAAAATAACTAGGTAATGCCAAGTGACAGCTTTGGCTTAGAGCCCATTAATAGGAATGAACTCAGAATCATGCTCTCTGCCCATAATGTCTGCATTCTTAACTTTGGTAAAGCCATATACAGCACAAGTGATTTTTAAGGCAATTGGTGTTTGCAAGAAATGAAATGGCAACTCAGCTAGCATATAATCATGGCATTGTGTTTTATGAATTTGCAAGAGATTTCTAGCACTACAGTTTTATCTTTGAGAGAGAATATAGAAAAACTGCCTGAGAATGGTAAAAATTAGATTTCATATGAGCAGGCAGCGTTTTATTAGTTAAAAAGCAAAACCCTGAGCAATTGTACTAAAATTTTCTATTTTCAAAAATATTATTTGGTGATTTATGGTAATATGGGTGATTATTTAACTTTATAATATTGCTTATTTACATATAAGATATTAAAATTGGTCATCACATAAGGTTTCATAGTATAATCATACATGAGATTATGATTAAGAGAGTGAATGAAATTAAGTGTGACTTGAATTTTGGAAAATACAAAGATGAATGAACGGTAAGCAGATGCAGGGTTTCCTCACAAAATTAGGCAGGATGCACCCTGCAAAAATGTCAGAGATGCTATTTGTGTAAATGGTTCTGGGACTTGTGTCTCTGGTATTGGTGCATACAGCAGCCCAGGAAGGGGACAAATCAGAAGACCATGTAGAACCATCACGCCGTTTAGAAATAGAATTGAACTAAACAGGCAAACCCAGTTCATGAATGTTCTAACTTTTCAATCCATCCTAAAGGAGTAGGATTTATGGAGAAACCAGGTAATAAAAGGGATACAGATCATTCTCGCCTGAGGGAAGAGCCAGTGTAAAGTCACAGACAGAAAGGGGAATCTATGTTGCACATACATTCTCTTCTCCAGAATTTCACCCCTGTGTAGATGTAACCAATCGTATTATTAAAATAAGAAACACAGAGCCAAGGTAAAAGAGAAAAGCCGAGAGGTCAGAGCTCAGAGATAAAACCTTACCTCCTGCAGTGCTCCTAGCTTCCCCAAGAGAGGGAGGTACTTCCTGTGTCCCTGTTTAAATAATCTTTCTGTTCTGCCTTCTCATTGGTTGTAAACCCAACCACATGATTGCCTCATCACTGCCTGTAAGTACCGCCCTCCAGGTCTTAAAGGCGTATGTCTCCAATACTGGCTGTATCCCTGAACACACAGAAATCTACCTAGCTCTTCTAACCACCACGCTCTCACTATGGCTCTAATAGCTCTGACCCCAGGGCAACTTTATTTATTAACATAAAATTAAAATCACATTTCAGTACAAATAAAATATCACCACATTTCCCCTTTTCTATTTTAATAAAAAGAAAAAAGGCAAAAGGTTATAACTAACAAAAGAAAAACTATATACAAAAGTACAATAACTATATACAATATATACAAGTAACAAATACCTAAACGATGTCTAGTCCATTTGTATTTGACAAATCAGAGAAAATAATTCCCTTATCTATCCTATTTTAGTAAGTCCAAAATGTATCTAATTCACTTTCCATCCTAATTAATCTTCAACTATAACTAACTAATCTTCAACTCCCTCAGAGACCCAAGAAGGAAATAATATTAGCTAACAAAAATAAAAACAGGAAGTGCACAAAAGCAACTTCCAAAAATTTTGTGAGTTGACAGAAACAGCCAGCTGCCTGGACAGTCACCTGAGGTTTCTCCACAGTGTTGGGGCATCATCTTCAGCCTATAGGCTTAGCGTATCTGAAAGACTCATTTGTGAAGTAGGTTGTACACAAGGTCAACAGTTCAACCTCACATTGGGTGAGAGCAGTCCATGTACCAGAAACACCTGAATTCCACTAGTGTCATGTCATGATTCAGGATTTTAAATTCTGGAAATTGTTGATGGTTTTTGAATTCAGCTGTCCATTCTTCTTGGCTGTGTATATATGGCTTCATCTAAGCATGCCCTTCTCCACATCCCTCTATTAAATGCCAGTCTACTATTGAGAGGCGTGAGCTTTCAGTTGCTGTTCCATTGCACAACAGAAGCCATCGGCCCACTGCCTGTTCAGCTGCCTTCTAAGAAAAGGGTACTGTACCTTTTCCAGATTGTGAAGGCGACTTCAGGGATGGTGCCATATTGTCCTGGCCTCAGAAGATGCCTTTTGATAAAGCCATAACCACACTTGTTTTGGCAGGAATCAGTAGTCCTTTGTTTCGTGTTCTGTCTGTCCATTTTGTCCTGTTGATTTGAGGATACTTTGTTGTCCAGTGGCTAACTTTTGCCACAATGAAAATTAACTCCATATGCAGTTTCTTCAATGCCCATATTTTCTCTGAAGTAGATTGGTACTGCCAGGAGCCGACATGTCTCAAAAAAGAAAAATTTCTAAGTTATTAAAACATTTTAAATGCCATATTCTGTAGATCTCTGAAGGGTTTGAAGATGACCTGTCTAAAATACATCTGCTCAATTTTTAAAACATATCTAATATGACTACAATTTCTATTGTAATGTCTAACTACTAACTTTCATTTCTTTATATCCTAATAGTTGGTAATAATGTAAAGTATTTAAAACTAGTAATTGTCTTTTTCTTTTCTTTCTTTCTTTTTTTTTTTTTTAAACAAGAACCTTAAATCTAATCTCCTTTGCTTAGCCTTTTTCCTAACCCTTGACAACTTGTAACCTACCACCCTAAATAATGAAAATTATCCCAGACCCAAAACCCATTAAAAGAACCAAAAAACCACCCGCCCCACACCACTTCTTTGGCAATGTGGGTGTCATATTCTTAAAATTGCTTCCTGCTGGGTATGGGTGAAGTTATCTTTATCCTGAAAGAAAAATTTAGGTTAATTGTCAAATTCTAGGAAAGGTAACTATATCCTTCATTATTATCCAGTCTGTGTATAAAGCCAAAGTTCAGGGTTTATCTCAAGTCCTTATTCAAGTAGTCTTTGAGACTGGATCATCTCAGCTAGTCATCTCAAAATTGTTCTGAGCACCTTGTAGTTCAAAGCTGATCTGTAGATGATGTTTGTCAGCTTAGTGATATTATTATTGTCCACGTGGAATTGTTGTTGTTGTTGTTGTGGGGCCCCATCTTCTTCCTGGAGACTTCAGTTGATGTTAGGCCTGGCCGTGATTTCCTGCAGAAAACTGATAAGAGACTCGAACACAAAAACATATATATGCAGCTAATTGAAGCCTTTTTTCTAGAATTAGTACTCTATATGACCATTCCTATCTTAACAAAGTTTAAAATGTATATGTATCTATTAATCTTGTAAATTTTGATATAAAATTTATACTTTAAGAAAAGTTTAAAGAATCAGAATAGAATCAAAGAGTTGAGATTAGTAATAGAATAGTCCCTTAATTAATTTGGCTTTTGTCCTGTCCCATAGCAGAAAATGGCTCTTTTATTCTGTCATGATACAGGGAGTTTGTATTTTCATTTTAACAACATGCTTGAGTTTAAAGAAGGAGAGAGCCATTCTCCAACTCCAAAGTCAGCTTTAAATTTTAATTGAACTGGGACTATTAGAAAACCAATAGTGTTAAATCTTTAGAGAAAAGCAGAAACAAACATTTAAGAAGACATAAAATTTTTTAGATAATATATACCCATATGCCATATACTCCAATATACTCTGTTTCCTGGGATAGATGATTTGTCCCTTTTCTTCAGTTGTCTCATTTGTCTTGTGTCCTTCAGATTCCTTAACCTTCATTCTCCTAAAAGACAAAAACAAAAACCTTCCCCCAAGACTAATTTTGGGGATGTTCCTTTTTGGCAAGTTATTATCTGATTAAATGAAAAGACATGTGTTACAGGTACAAGTTAGTTTAAATTGGATGTTCATGCTGATTGATGAACTATCACCTCCTCTAATTAAGAGGTTTTTCTTGTTCAAATCGAACCTTTATCAATTTTGATGGTATCCACAGTTTATCTTCTCCTGTAGAAACAAAAGCAAAACCTCGTCCCCAACGTAATACATACCCTGGTTTCCATTCTGAGGTCAGCACATCCTTAAAGTATATAGGCTGATTTAATTCTGTAGTTTTTTCTATTACCCAATGTCTCTCTGCAGCTGTTGTTCCTTTCTCATTGGCATTCAGAAAATTCAAAGTTAATAGAGCATTATGCAGTCTATTTCTGGGGGTTTTTGTTACTCCTTTCTGTTTATTTAGCATATCCTTTAGAGTTCTGTTTGACCTTTCTATAACTGCTTGACCTGTAGGATTATGTGGTATACCTGTAATATGCTTTATATTGTAATAAGCAAAAAACTGTTTCATTTTAACAGAGACATATGATGGAGCATTGTCAGTTTTGATTTGTGCAGGTATACCCATAATGGCCATAACTTCTAGCAAATGAGTGATTACAGAATCAGCTTTTTCAGAACTCAGAGCAGTTGCCCATTGAAATCCTGAATAAGTATCGATAGTGTGGTGTACATATTTCAGTTTTCCAAATTCTGCAAAGTGAAACACGTCCATCTGCCAGATTTCATTCCTCTGAGTACCCTTTGGGTTACATCCTGCTGGTAATGGTGTTTGATTATAGAAGGAACAAGTAGGACATTTCTTTACTATTTCTTTGGCTTGTTGCCAGGTTATGGGAAAATCCTTTTTTAAACCTTTACTATTGACATGATGTTTTTTATGAAATTCTGAGGCCTCCAGCACATTTCCTATCAATAATTTATCAATCTCATCATTGCCTTGTGCTAGAGGGCCTGGCAGACCAGTATGAGATCGGATGTGAGTTATATATAAAGGATGACTCCTTTTCCTGATTGTATCTTGTAATTGAATAAATAGTGAAGTTAATTCTGAAGCATCAGGGATAAATTCTGCAGTCTCAATATGTAATACCACTCTTTCAGCATACTGAGAGTCAGTTACTATGTTGAGAGGTTCTGAAAAATCCATTAATACCAACAGAATAGCATACAATTCTGATTTTTGCACTGAATTATAAGGACTTTGTACCACTTTACTTAAATTTTCTGATTTGTAACCTGCCTTTCCTTGTTTGTTGGCATCTGTATAAAATGTACGAACTCCAGATATGGGTTTTTGCCGTACAATTCGAGGCAAGATCCAATCAGCTCTCTTTATAAAATCAATTCTGTTGCTTTTGGGATATTTGCTGTTAATTTCTCCCAAAAAATTACTGCAAGCTCTTTGCCAAGGTTCACTTTCTGTCCATAATTTTTCAATGTCCTCCTTAGTTAAAGGTACGACAATTTCTGCTGGGTCTATTCCTGCTAATTGACGAAGTCTCAATTTTCCTTTCCAAATCAAGTCAGAGATTTTTTCCCCATAAGTTTTTAATTTTTTATTTGGTTTATTTGGTAAAAATATCCATTCCAATATAATATCTTCCCTCTGCATTAATATTCCAGTAGGGGAATGCCTAGAAGGTAAAATAACCAAAATGCAATCCAGCTTTGGATCAATACGATCCACGTGCCCTTCATGTACTTTCTTTTCTACCAAGGCCAATTCTTTCTCAGCTTCAGGTGATAATTCTCTTGGACTATTTAAGTCCTTGTCACCTTCTAAGGTTTTGAACAAATTAGTCAGTTCATCATTTTTTACCCCAACAATAGTTCGTAGATGAGAAATATCTCCAAATAATCTTTGAAAGTCATTAAGAGTCTGTAGTCTATCTCTCCTAATTTGCACCTTTTGGGGTCTAATTTTTTGTAGCTCTATTTTATATCCTAAATAATTAATAGGATCTCCTCTTTGTATTTTTTCAGGAGCAATTTGTAATCCCCAGCAAGGCAAAATTTTCTTTACTTCTTCAAACATTCTTTCTAAAGTATCTGCATTTGAGTCAGCTAGTAAAATATCATCCATATAATGATAAATTATAGATTTAGGAAATTTTTTACGTATCACTTCCAATGGCTGTTGTACAAAATATTGGCACAGAGTTGGGCTATTTAACATTCCCTGTGGGAGGACTCTCCATTGAAATCTTTTAACCGGTTGAGAATTATTATAAGTAGGCACTGTAAAAGCAAATCTTTCTCTGTCTTTTTCTTGTAAGGGTATTGAAAAGAAACAGTCTTTTAAATCAATAACTATGAGAGGCCATCCTTTTGGTAACAGAGTAGGCAAAGGAATTCCAGATTGTAGAGAGCCCATCGGCTGAATTACTTTGTTAATTGCTCTAAGGTCTGTTACCATTCTCCATTTACCAGATTTCTTTTTAATAACAAATACAGGAGAATTCCAAGGGCTGGTTGACTGTTCAATATGCTGAGCATTTAACTGTTCTTCTACCAGCTCTTCTAAAGCCTGGAGTTTCTCTGTTGTTAAAGGCCATTGCTGAACCCATACAGGCTTGTCTGTTAACCATTTTAAAGGTAGAGCTGTTGGTATTTTTGGAAGATTATCAGTTGTTGTGCCCTGTTCCTGTATAATATGGATGGCTGGTGACCACTCAAAATAATGCCTTCTAATATTTCTCTCAGAAACATGTGCTAGTTTATGATTTGTTTCTGAGATTGGAGGGATTTTAATCTGAGTATTCCATTGTTGCAACAAGTCTCGACCCCACAGGTTCATAGCTATGTTAGCGACATATGGTTTTAATTTTCCTCTCTGTCCTTCTGGACCTATACATTCCAGCCATCTTGCACTCTGTTTCACTCCAGATAATGTCCCAATTCCTAACAGTTGAACGTTTACCTCCTGAAGAGGCCAAGCTGGATGCCAAAATTCTGGTGCAATTATGGTAATGTCCACACCTGTGTCTACCAGACCAGACAACAAAACACCATTTATTTTTATCGTTAATTTTGGTCTCTGTTCATTAATAGAAGTTTGCCAAAAAATTTTCTTTATGTTTTCTCCTGAATTTTCTATTCTCTCTTTTTCATCATCCTGACCAGCATGATTTATTCCAATAGTCATTTGGTTATTTAATCGCTCAGAGCAGGGATTTCCTCTACAGCTGCAGGAAAGGTTTGAACTGGTTTTGCTATAGGGGCCTGCATGAGGCCCCTCCGGGAGTTTCCCGAAAACTGAGGCAAAGGATTACCCTGTCTGTCCTTTGTTGATCTACATTCGTTGGTCCAGTGTTTTCCCTTACCACACCTTCTGCATACTCCAGAAGGAAGGGGCATTCTGTTGCCATTGTTCCTTGAAGAAACATTGCTTCTAGGATTGACCTGTTTACAGTCCCTTTTAAAATGTCCTTGCTTTCCACACCCAAAACATCTAACACTCCTCAAACCTTTTGAAATTACTTCTCCTACCCACGTATCATGCTCATCAACCTCAACATTAATTGTTTCTCTAATCCAATCTTCCAAAGGTGCAGATCTTGCCCTTAACGGCCTGATTATTCTTTTGCATGCTGCATTCGCATTCTCAAATGCCAAAGCTTCAATTATTGCCTTACTAGCTTCTGATCCTGAGACCATTCTGTTTACTGCTGAAGCCAGTCTTTCTAAAAAATCTGTGAAAGATTCTTTAGGGCCTTGCATAACCTTTGTGAATGACTCATGTTTTTTTCCTGGTTCATCAACTCTGTCCCATGCATTCAAGGCTGCCATTCGACATAAAATTACGGTTTGAACATCATATAAACATTGTGTTTGTATTGAAGCATATTGGCCTTCTCCAATAAGCTGATCCTGACAAACTTGTATTCCTTTATCCCTCCATTGTGTTTCTACGTTTCTAGCTTCCTCCTTAAACCAAGTCAGAAATTGAATTCTCTGGCTGGGTTCCAGAACAGCTTGTGCAAGGTCCCGCCAGTCCTGTGGTATAATCCTATTATATGTTGACCAAGAGTTTAACATTTGCTTTACATATGGGGAATGCATGCCATAAGATACTATTGCCTCCTTAAACCTTTTAAAATCCATCAGTTCAATTGGAGCCCAGATATTTTGTGTAGCCATTTGATCAGGCATCTGCTGTACGGTTACAGGATAAATTAAGGATGATTGTGTGAAAACAGGCTTTCTTTCTGTAACCTTATGATCCAAACTTGAACCAACTTCACTGTTAAAATTAACAGGTTTTTCTAAAGCTGTTATCCTGGCACTTAAATCGACTATCTTTTTAAATAGTAAAATGAGAATAAGCATGGTGATTAACTGCATAATTCCCATAATACTAATCTTTTCATATAGTTGTTCCATTGTCAGACTGCCTAAAATTTCAAACAAAACCCAATTTTCTTCCAATGTACACAGGAAACCCATTTTTTTAAATGTGGAAAAAATTTGTCTTTTAAATAGTTTCCTTTATGACTTACCAAATCTGCGTAGAACAGTAGAAATCCGAGCGAATTTCAAAACAGCCACCTAGAGTCCTAGGTGTAAATCCAGAGAGAGAGAGAGAGAGAGAGAGAGAGAGAGAGAGAGAAACAGAGAGACAGAGAGAAAGCAAGAGAGAAAGCAAAAGCGAAAGCGAAAGTGAAAGTGAAAGTGAAAGTGAAAGCGAAGGGGTAGCCGGCTAAAGCTTAAAGCCAGCCACTTGTTCCCTCTTGAGCCGAGTCAAGGCTTGGCTTTACAGCCAGGGGCCCTGTTTAGCAGGGCAGGCCTGAGCTGTTTGTAGCACTGGCTTTAAGCAAGCAGCTCACAGTCCGGCCTGAGCCCAAGCAGACCTGGGCTGGGGCTAGGGAGCCGGCTGCTCCGGCTAGGGAGCCGGCCCCAAGCAGTTTTTAATGGATTCTTGTCACGTTGGGCGCCAGATGTAGATGTAACCAATCGTATTATTAAAATAAGAAACACAGAGCCAAGGTAAAAGAGAAAAGCCGAGAGGTCAGAGCTCAGAGATAAAACCTTACCTCCTGCAGTGCTCCTAGCTTCCCCAAGAGAGGGAGGTACTTCCTGTGTCCCTGTTTAAATAATCTTTCTGTTCTGCCTTCTCATTGGTTGTAAACCCAACCACATGATTGCCTCATCACTGCCTGTAAGTACCGCCCTCCAGGTCTTAAAGGCGTATGTCTCCAATACTGGCTGTATCCCTGAACACACAGAAATCTACCTAGCTCTTCTAACCACCACGCTCTCACTATGGCTCTAATAGCTCTGACCCCAGGGCAACTTTATTTATTAACATAAAATTAAAATCACATTTCAGTACAAATAAAATATCACCACACCCCTGTGTAGCTAGAGTTTTCCTGCCTTGCCCACAGTCAGGACAAATCTTTGTCACCCGCCAGTCCCACAGCCGCTCAGACCCAACCAAGTAAACACAGAGACTTATATTGTACAAACTGTATGGCCATGGCAGGCTTCTTGCTAACTGTTCTTATAGCTTAAATTAATGCATTTCCATAAATCTACATCTTGCCACATGGCTCATGGCTTACCGGCATCTTCACATGCTGCTTGTCCTGGTGGTGGCTGGCAGTGACTTCCTTCTGCATTCCTGTTCTTTCTTTTCTCCTCTCTGTTAGTCCTGCCTATACTTTCTGCCTAGCCACTGGCCAATCAGTGTTTTATTTATTGATCAATCAGAGCAACACATTTGCCATATAGAACATCTTACAGCACTTCCCCCCCCCTTTTTTTTTCCATAAAGGAAGGCTTTAACCTTAACAAAGTAAAATTACATATAATTTGGGAATTTGGGCATAGCTTCTCTTACTACTTCTGCTGGAGGGGTGTGCTGTATCTTATGGGGACACAAAGAAAATTTTAGGATTATGGAACAGTCCATGAGGCTGTATTGTCTGAGCCAGTTGCCTTCAAACCATTTTGGGTGTTGGGTCATCTGGGCCATGGTGTCATCGGAGACCTTTCACGGGGTCTTGGCTTGTCAAACCTGATGTAACTTAATTTGGAACAAATCCATAGCCTCTGGCTTTCTGTGGGAACAAAAGCCGAGTCTCCTTTCCAAAACAACACATCCTTACATCCAAATTTTGAAGTCAAGGTATCTTTAAAATATACATATTGGTTTAACTCAACATCTTTTACGATCAAATGTTTTTCTGCAGTTAAAAATTCCAAAGACAACACAATCCAGATTCTCTGTGTAATATTCTTTATGTGGCTTATTTTTTAATATTTATTTTATTGTCTCTTTAAAGAGTTCATTTTTTAAAACTATGTATTTGTTTATATAACTGTATATATCACCTTTTTTGTCTCTTTCAAGCCTACTTATATTTTACACACATTGTAAACTATCACATCTGAATCTGTCTTATTGTGAATCTATTGCTTTAAACTGCAGCATTTGTAAGACTGAAAGGGCACTATGGCTGCTGGCTCCGCCCACCTCAGCTTCCCAACATGGCGGTGGTATGTTTATTGCCAGTTCTGGGAGCTATCGTGGGTCTATGCTTTTATCCAAGCAGAGTGTAGCCCAGAAACCTCTTTTTTTTTGTTTTGTTTTGTACTAGCAAAGGCTAAATCTACCATGCAGCTTAATGTGCCACTTGCAGAGGCCTCATTCCCGCCATAATGCAGGTCAAGCTCACACTCCAGGAACCCACAAGTAACTCAAACTGGCAAGCTGCTGCTCATTTGAGAGAGACAATTAGGAAGCTGTTTTTAGCTCCGTTTTAGAATCCTTTCTCAGGTTTTAGGTAGAAACTCTTGCCAACTCGTCGGGCATCATTTGTAGATGTAACCAACCATCTTATTAAATAAGTAACACAGAACCAATGCAAAGAAGAAAGCCAAGAGGTCAGAGCTAAGAGCTAAAAGCTTACCCTTCCTCCTGTGGTGGTCCTACCTCTCCGAACCAGAGCTACTTCCTGTGTAAAGTTTTATATATTTTCTGTTCTGCCTTTCTCATTGGTTGTAAACCCAACCACATGACCGCCTCATCATGGCCTCTCTGTATAGACCTCCAGGTTTTCTATGGTTGGTACTGAGATTAAAGGCATGTGTATCCAATACTGGCTGTATCCCTGAACACACAGTCTTACCTAGATTTGCCTACCAAGTGCTGGGATTACAAGCGTACGCCACCACTGCCCTGCTTTCCTATTGCTTGCTAATAGCTCTGACCCCCAGGCAACTTTATTTATTAACATACAAATAACATTTTAATACAAATAAAATATCACCATACCCCTGTCCACTACAGATTCCTGACAAGACTCAAGGTCCTCAAAATCTGTGGAGATAAAATTAATTCTAACCTTCCCCCACCCCCATCTGCTTGGTAGTCTATTTTTTCTTTCTTTATCCATCCATCTTTGGAGTTCCCCCAATGCATGCTGGAGCAGTGAAGTCTTAATCTGCATGAGTCACCTCTCTGGGGCATGTGGTTTCTAAAAGTGGACCACTGGAGGAAGGATGGAGCTAGCATTTGTAGAGCCCTTTGCCTTAACAGCTTTTCTGAAAACAATACCTCTGTGTTTGAGAGGCTTGAATTGCTTCCATTTAAATCAGCAATCCATTAAATACACACTCCTCCACATGACCTTCAGGACCTTGATGATCTGCTTTTAAGCTTTATTCTGACTCCTTGCTATTTTCCCTGTGCCTCAGCTGCTTGTACCTGAACCATCTTCTAGCTCCCCTAGAGGCCCATATGGTGAGGAATGGTTGGCAGCCTTGCATCAGATGCTGATGGGACTCTGTTACACCATTCACCAAATGTTGTCATTTGGACAAGTTATTTCCTCAGGGATTGTTGAGTCCTCCTTTGTAAATGGGAGAAAAGCATTTAGTTTTCAGAGTTTCTGTGAGATTTAAATGAAGGAGATATAAATAGATTAAGAGGCTTTCTAACATTCATCTCTCAACATCATTAGTTCCCCCTTTGTCCTTAAATATAGACCTTTGATTTTGACATTGTTTGAAAAGTGTGTGTGTGTGTGTGTGTGTGTGCGTGTATGTGTGTGTATGCACAAATGCATGCTGTCTTTCCACTAACAACATTATTTTAATTAGTTTTGTTTTATATATTTATTTTGCCCCTACCACACTAGACAATAAGATTGCCTTCCTCTTTGCATTTCCCCTTCATGGTGTCAATTATCTGCCTCAAATCTACTGGCTTATTGCCTATGGATGGGCCTTTGCTGTTCACACTCTGCAAAGTGCAGATATTGTCAGGATTCAATTTTTAGCAAAAACTTCAGAAATATATACAATTCTACAAGCCACATAGAGACTAGATATGTTTCTCTGTCTGGTGTGTAACAGTATTGTCCTAAGAGCTACATAACTGTGTTTGGTGATTTTGTAATGCAGAAATTGTTTTTCCATTTTACTTCTGACCTGGAACATTAACAAAAGCATGTGAGAAAACTTCAGTGTGATAAGTCATCAGGAGAAATGGTTTCTGGTCATTACTGGTAATGGACCCACAGTAAATTGCTAGAACATTATCATAATCAAGTCTTGATTCTAGAAAATACTTAGCTGGCTGTTACCACAAGCACAACACAAGTCTTCTGTGTATAGGATATAGAAAAACACATAGTATACAAAAAACTCCTAAATTGCAATTTGTAAACTGAAAATAACTATAAAGCATTTTTGAAAATTACTTTAAAAAACTGACTTGTACAAAATTTTAGGTTTTTATTTTTATATCACTGATCCATCTTTAACCTTAGGTGTGTATGGTAGGTGTCATTGTATATGATATCCTTTACTATGTAATGTATCTTTAGTACTTCTAATTTTTTTCATTAAAATGTTTGCTTTCTGTGGATGATATATTGTACACCCTGATAAAGCTGTCCTGGGGATTAAAGAACAGAAAAGCCACTAGATTAGACATAGAGGCCAGACAGTGGAGGCACATATGCCTTTAATCCTATCACTTGGGAGGCAGAGATCCGTCTGGATCTCTGTGAGTTCAAGGCCACACTGGGAACAGAGCCAGGCATGGTGGCATGCACCTTTAATCCCAGTACTTGATATCTCATGCCTTTGCTTGGGAAAGACACACACCTTTTATCCTAGGAAGTGATGGCAAGAAGCAGAAAGGTATATAAGGCATGTGGACTAGGAACTAGAGGCTTTTTAACAGTAGTTCTGCAGAGACACTTTTGGGTGAGGACTCAGAGGCTTCCAGTCTGAGGAAACAAGATAGGCTGAGGAGTTGGTGAGGTAAGATTGGCTGTAGCTTGTTCTATTTCTCTCATCTTCCAGCTTTCACTCCAATATCTGGCTCCCAGTTGTTTTTATTAGTAAGACCTTTTAAGATTTATGTTACAGCTTTCTACTAAGTCTTATTCTAGATATTGAAGATACAATGGTGAGCAATGTATGTACAGCTAATTTGAATTATGCAATGTGTATACATATATGTATATGTTTATATTAAATGTGTGGATTAAATGAAGCTTTGTTAGTTTAGAGACAGAGGAAATTAACTTTTTTAAATTAATAAAAACTATCATTGAATATTGAATTTTACAAACACACATTCCCTTGATTTTAGATATACATCATGACAAGGCTCAGACTCTACACCCTAGAGAAAAACACCAAGTAGTTCCTATGAACTACTTTCAACCACTAGTCAAGTATGCTATCTTCATTAGTCAGTGTTTTGTTTGAATTAAATTTATTTTGAACTGATGAATAAATCATAAAATTGAAAATGGTGATAGGTAACATGCTATTCAAGTACATGTATGTACTCACTGTATAATGTTTAAATCAGGTTAAACATGTCTCTATCCTCAGTTATTGTTTCTTTATGGAACATCCTTTCAATATGATTTCTTCCAACTTTTTGAAATATAAAGTTCACTGATTTTAGTTGTAGTCACGCTAGTCTGCAATAACCCACCAGAACTTGTTTTGTTCCTAACTGTGTCTTAGAACCCATGAATCATCCTCTCCCCATTTTGTCTTTTTCCCAACTCTCCAGTCTCTGGTATTCTGAAATCCACTCCACATTTCACAAGATCAACCTTTGTAAGTTCCAGCATATGAGTGAGTTCATGTGGTTGGCTTGTTTACCTTCCCATAATGATTTCGTGCATATCTATGTTGTGGTAAATGCCTAAATTTTGTAATTGTTATGACTGAGCAGTATTTAGGCATACACAACTTTAAACATTTATGTATCATTAGTCAGTTGTATTGTTTCCTTTCCTTGGTGACTATTAATAGTGGTGTAATGAACACTGGAAAGCAGGTATCTTTTTAATACACAGGTTTTAGTTTCTTTTGGATTTGTGCCCATTGATAAGATTGAAGGACGTTGTGGTAGTTCACTATCACATTTTTGGAGGAACTTCCATACTCATTTCCTTGTTGGTCTTAATGTATATGCTCATCAGTAGTATATAAACATCCCTACTTCTCTAGATCCTTCCTACCAGTTGCTATCTTTAGTTAATCCTATAACATAAACTTACTGGCCTGATAGGATGCCTCATTTTGGTATGGATTTTCATTTCTCCAAATATTACTGATGTTGAGTATTTTTCCTCATACCTGATGGTTATAGGAATGTCTATTCAAGTTTTTCCACAATTACTAACTGGGTTATTTATTACTGGAAAGCTTTTGGAGCTACTTGCTACTTATGTATTTTAGCTATCAGTTCTATAATGTGCATGGTCTCCATTTTTTCCTTTCTATACATCATATAGATAATGGCTTCAATTTGTTAATGAGTACATGGTTTATCCTAACTTCTCTATTCTGTTTGATTGTGTATGTGTCTGTTTTTATATGAACATCATAATGTTTGGTTTAGAAGAGCTTTGTAGTATATTTTTACTTTTTTGAGAGTCAGGGAAAGGGTAAAATGTGGAGAGGATGATTAAGGGGTTCTCCGTCACTGTTTGGAACAAAAGATACCTGTTTTTGGTTTTGGTTTGGTTTGGTTTTGGTTGTACTGTTGTTTTGTTTGGTTCTAAGGAATGCTTGAACTTGTTTTGTTTGTGTTTCTGGTTCCATTTAAATTTCCAGATTATTCTTCTATTCCAAATTCCACTGATATATTGACAGAAATTGTAGTGAATTTTTAATATAACTGAAAAAAATAAAAAAAAAACAAGTTAGCCACACTTACATACCCTTGACAAGATTACCCAGAAACTGGGAAATCAGAACATATTAGTCATTGAGTTTGAACTTTCCTGTATGCCTGCTGTGGTCAGGTACTATATGGTCAGGTACTGTGTAGTCAGGTGTGGTGCAGATGCTCAGTCATGTACTCAGTGAGTATGCTCAAACAGATATCAGACAGCTTCTGACTCTACTTTGTAAAGGGTTTTCCTTCATTTCTTTTCTTCCATTATGCTTTTTCTGCTTCCTGAGAGAATCCCCTTCTCACATCCTTGCATTCTTACATGACATGATAGGTGTGCTTTACAATCTCAAAAGACATACCTGGAACATTCAGTGCAATTGAACTCAGGGCTTTCTGTATGCTAGGGAAACACCCACAAATGGAGCTACATCCACAGCACAAGGAGTTTTTAAAATACATTCTTGATACATTAGGAGCTAGTAACTCAATTTTTCAATGACCTAGATTTTAGACTTTCTCAATATTAGTGTTTCACCTGAATTGAGTACATTAGTGGTCATTTGCTTCTTACCAGTTCCCCATATAGGTTGGGATAGGCAAAATTTCCTGAATTTTTATAATGGCATGTCCCTCTATACAATCTTTCTGTCCATTGTGCCAATTCTTTTTTGCTAGATTTGCTGTTTCTCCAGCTCATTGCCCACAGCTTTGGCATAATATTGAAAGGTAAGGTTTCCAATACTATAACTTTTCAAATCATCAACAATCATTTCTATCTGCATTGAATTTGATTTACCTGAAGTTTACCAAATCTTTAAGAAATTATTTTTGAAATTAAATGTAATTAATTATACCATTTCTTGCTTCCCTTTCCTCTTTCCAACACCTCATATGTACCCTCCCCTTGTTCTCTCTCAAATCCATGCCTTTTTCCTTGTAATTGTTCTCTCTCTCCCTCTCCCTCTCCTCTCTCTCTCTCTCTCTCTCTCTCTCTCTCTCTCTCTCTCTCTCTCTCTCACACACACACACACACACACACACACACACACACACACACTTCCTCAGTCTGTATGATGTTAGAAGTACATGATATCAGGGTTGGCCACTTAGTATTGGATACCCAGTTGACCTTCCCCGAGGAAGACTATTTCTGCAGCTCTCAGTATTTCTTGTTGCCTGTAGTTCTTGTCTAAGATTGAGACCTTTCTTTCCATTTTAGCATGTCTATCGGTGTAACCAGTTTTTAGGGCTTGTTTATATCATTACCTATTGTTTAGATTTTTTTTATTCTTCTCTCATATAATACATTCTGACCATAGTTTCACCTTCTCTACTCCTCCCACTTGTCCCCTTCTCTTTCCCCTTTCCCAGATCCACTCCTCTGTTTCCCTTCAGAAAAGAGCAGACATCCCAGGGATACCAACCAAACACTGCACAACAAGTTATAATAAGAGTAGGCATAAAAGTTCATAGCAAGACTAGATGAGGGAACTTTGTAGGAGGAAAAGTGTCCCAAGAGCAGGCAAAAGAGTCAGAGATGTCCCTGTCCCACACGCTTACTGTTAGGAATCCCAACAGTGAAGAACACCAAGCTACACAACCACAACATACATGCAGAAGACCCAGCAAAGACACATGCAGGATCCATGATTGCCACTTCAGTCTCTGTGAGCTCTTATGAGCCCAGCTTGATTGATTTTCTGTGCCTTATTCTCCTGGTGTCCTCAACGCCTCTGGCTCCTAAGATCTTTCTCCCTTCCCCTTCAGAAAGGTTCTCTGAGCTCTCCCTAATGTTTGGCTGTGGGTCTCTGTATTTACTCCCATCAAATGCTGGATGCTGGATGAAGCCTCTCTGATGACAATTGGGATAGGCACTTACCTGAAGACAACAGAGTATCATTAAGAATCATTTCAGAGACTTACTTTTTTAAATGTCAGTCGTATTTAGTTCTGTCCTGGGTCTCTGGGCTATCCAGCCTCTGATTTCTGGCCATCCAGGCATTGCTGAGCATGGGCTCCTTCTCCTGGCATGGGCCCCAAGTTAGACCAGTCATTGATTGGTCATTCCTACAATCACTGTGCCATCATTTGCCCAGCACATGTTGCAGACAGAACAATGAATGGTAGGTCAAAAGTTTTGTGACTGAGTTGGTGTCCCAGTCTCACCCCTGAAAGCCTTGTCTGGTTACATAAGATGGCTAGTTCATGCTCCATATCCCCCATTACTAGGAGTCCTCTCTAGGGTCACCCTTGTAGATTACAGGGAGTATCCACTGCACTAGATTTCCACATCCTCCACTAAATGCTCCCCAATTCCAGCCATCTCTTCTGGGACTCTCTCCCTCCACTCTCTTACTCCCCATAGATCTTACCATGTTGATACGATTTTATGGTTGTAGCTTTTCTGATGGTAGTAGAAGACACATTCTCACAAAAAAAAACTTGCTGTTCCTCTGGCTCTTATAATCTTTCAGCTCTTTCTTCCTCCATTTTTCCCGAGGCTTAGGTGCAAGAGTTGTATTGTACATGTATCAGGTGGGACTGGGCACCATATCACTACTTTCTCTCTGCACGTTCATGGTTACAGTTTTCTTTAATAGTCTTGATCTGTTTACAGGATAGTTATGTGTTTATTAGATTTGTATTTCTGCATCTAAGTAAAGATGGCTTAAAAATGAATGATAAAGTACATTACAAAGGGTAGGACTGATGAATTAGTCCCCAAATGTTGCTGCTACTCAAAAACATCTGACAACTTGGCATACATTAATAGCAAGAGCAGTGGGAATAACTGCGGCCATTCAACTGAAAAGCTCCATTTAGTAACAAGTTCAAAAATGGGCCATTTTAGAAACTAATAGTTCACATAATGTAAACATTATTTCTGCTTACTGAAAATTTATAAAGAGGAAAATACAAAGTTGCTTTTCAGAAAAGGCTTCATGGATAGTGTTGCATGTTAAGGGACATTTTTTTTTTAAATCCCGAGAGTAGGATTTAGTCTTTTCTAATACCAAGGGACCAATTTCAGTTAGAATATATGGCTATTCTATATTTATGTATAATATATATAATATATGGCATAAATAATATATACATATACATATATACATATATATGTATATATATATATATATATTATGCCAGTATACCACATGCACTATGAACTTACATATCGAGATATATGTTGTAAAATGACATATCTCACATTATCATCAGGCTACAAAGTACTTTGAAAATGAAAAATGTTCATAGCTGCTGTGGGACTGTGAGTTGAGGTGATAGTGTACCTATGATTTCCATTCCAGTGTTAATCAGCTTTTAGCTATCATCCCAAGTATGTTCTCCAGAGATGCTTCAGAGATTTCTCTATTCTGTTTTAACCAGAGATAATAATTATATTGTCTGCATGATGTGTTTGTTCCTAAAATAAGAATATTTCAAGCTAAGAAAGCTTGTATTTTTGGAGAAAACCCTTCTTTGAACTTAATTTAGGTGCATCTCTTTAGAATATTCTGTGCTTTGAATTTCATTTAGAGGACCAACCTGCCTAGAGAATTTTATTTTGAAATCCAGCCTGTCTTTATGTGCTACAGAGCTAATTTAAATTTGTTAAATAATAAGAAACTAATGCCTTACTTGAGATGGGTGACTAATTTAATCCTAACACACTAATGCTGTAGAAGACATTTATCTATTTGTCATTTTTGATCTCTGGGTTTTATTAATATTTCTATTGAAAACAAGATATAAAAATTGGCTTTAGAGGATGGATGGATTAGTGGCTAAGAGAACATATTGCTCTTGTAGAAGATCCAGGCTCTATTCATGGCAACATTAATAGACTGCTCACAACCACCTGTAACCCCACTTACAGGGGTATCCAAAAACCCCTGGCTCCTGTAGGCAATAGCACTCACCTGTACATACCCACACTAAATTTTTTTTAAAAGCCTTTGATAGGAAGACTGTGTTTTAGAGATAATTTAGGCACAATGGCTCTTTCCCAAGTTTATAAATATACACATACCAACTGAGTCTATAGCTTCCTTCTATTTATTGGCACCTTCACAGTGGCAGACTTAAGGAAGTTGAACAAAGGCTAAATGAAGTAGAAATGAAATAACTAGACTATGTGATTTTAAAATAAAGATTTTCAAACTTTTTTTAGTTACAGAGTAATAAAATTTAACCAGAGAATTCTCCAATCTTACAATTGGACTCATGTAGTAGGTGGATGTTTTCAATCATTGAGTAATATCAATTGGGGATATTATTGTTATTTATTTAACATGTAAATCTGTGTTCAATGTTCTCTGACCAATTCATTTGTTTAGGTTCAAGCAAAACTGCTTAAGATTTAAAGGACTGAATCTTTTATCTTTTAACTGACTACATTTACCTCTAACACATATGACCATGAAAATGAAGCTATATAACCATAGCCAAGCCAAAACTCAGTTCAGAGGAGATGGGTGTGGTATGTTGTGGTATGGTGTGGTATGGTGAGGTGTGGTGCGGTGTGGTGGTGGTGTATGGGTGTGTGTGTGTGTGTGTGTGTGTGTGTGTGTGTGTGTGTGTGTGTGTTCTAGCTCAAAGCTGCTTTATTATAATATCTATCTGGATTCTTTTTAGAAGTTCCTCAATTGTCTTACACTTTCCCTGAAACAAATTTTTAGGTGGCAATCAGGAAAAGAAATATTAGAAAGTTCAATTTTGTTGTGGTGGCTTGAGATGAGAGTATTATCTATACCTAATCAAGCACCCCACACATTCAGAAAGATCTCCTCAAGCCTGAATGAGGATGCTGCATCCAGAGTTTCAGTGTTACACTCTGTCTTGCATTGAGTCCAAAGGCATCTGTTTATTATTGCACTCTTTTACTACAAGTGTTGACAGGGACTCTAACCCATCTGCAATTTAAGAGGAAGAGAGTAACTTCAGTGAAATTGCATGTCTAACTTAGGAATTATGGTTCCAGCTTCTGCTAAAAGCTGAAACAGCTTGTAATATAATGCCTATTGAATCTCTTTCACTTTGTATCTCATTACACTTCATCTTTTTTTCATGTAAAAGAAAAAAAGAGCAATTTCCATCACTCTTTAAAAGAAAATGATGGAAAATGCAAAGCATTGTTTTGAGATAGTTTACATGAGACCCTACCAAGGTTCAGTGAAAACCAGGAAAAAGTCAGGCATATGTTCTCTTTCCCTCACCTTTGAACTGGACATTCAATATCCATGCTAACAGATATTTCCAGAAAAGACTAAATGAGGGAGAACGATCCTCACCTGACTGAGATGCACCTTTCAATGGGTGGTCTATGTGTAGAGAGGCCCAGAGAGAAAGGAGTGCCTTTGCCTCTTGCTGGTGGCCGTGCCTATCCCTGTTGATGTTTTTGCCGACGGAAGACACCAGGTTCTTCCCTTCCAGCATGCACTGAAGACAAGCAAGAGTAAATTACTGAAGCAAGACCAACAAATACTGCAGACTCTCCAAGAATTTTCTGGGATCTTAGCCCCAGATTGAGACTGCTGAGGCGTCAGCCTTTTAAAATGAGCGGCTACCAGGTTCTCGGCTTCTCCAATGTTCGCATGACCATTGTTATTTTACTGAATCCCTTTTGTATAAGACTACATAGTAAATCCACTTTCATAACACACACACACACACACACACACACACACACACACACACACATACACATATAAGCTCTAAATAATTTTTTGTAATATAATTTTTTTAAACTTAGTCATTTACATTTCACTGGTTCTAGTAGATGAAAGACAAATAGACAAATACAGAATAGAAGAATGATCAGGAAAGACTACACTTGCTGGGATATTTTCATCTCTTGGATTAGCATACCACTGGAGTCATTCTCAAGAAGTCTGGAATAAGAATGTCTTTTTCTGAGATTTTCCCTAAGGCCTCTGCACCCTGGCAGTACAGTATAGGAAAGGAAAGGTTTTGTAGTTACCTTCAGGCCATGGATACCATAACTCCGTGCAGGATGAGAGTCAAAGTAATATAGCTGGGGCTTCCATTGGATTTAATTTATGTTTTGTACTTCTTATTATGAATGTCCTTAAGTTTTCTCACTATTAATTCAGTGTGGTTAAAATTTCCATTGAGGATTTTTGTGGGAGTTAAATGTATCTATCTGCTCTGTGACATTTCATAGGAAAACATGGACAAACACCTGTTTACCACAGATGGAAACTTGACACCAGACCAAAGAAATGATTTTACTCGTCTACCCAGTTTATTTGGTTAATTCCAGAAGGATATGCGTTTCAGGTGGCCAGGGTCTATGCTGTCTGTATACAGATTCTGTGTTTTATTCAAAGAATTGAAATAAACACATGAAGATTGCAAAGTACTAAGGGTGCTTTATTCCAACCAATGCAACAATACAGATTAAGAGGGGAAATATTGTGAAAATTTGCAGCATACCTCATGAGTTAAGGTATTCACAGTTTCCAGTTGTTGATGGGGGTTTCCATCTATAGGACTCAAGAGAAGGAGGCACTTGATTGCCAAGAGTGTGGTATGGGTGGTTTTCTATTTTGATTTATGGGTTTGGATTAGGTTGGCACTTGCTTACTGTGCATGTCCTTCCCATGATGAATATGCTTTTAATTATATGCATGCCCAATTATATATAGGCATAACATGGTAAACAGGAAATTCTCTCTAACTGTTCATATGAGGACACAGTTTTGCCTTATTGTGCATGCATCTAAAACCATTCTAGACTAGACTAGCCCATTATCCAGAGTCCCCAGACTATGTTACTGTATGTATTGGAATAGAAATGGTTGTAGATGAATTTATAAACAGTCTTATTAAATAAGAAACACAGAGCCAAATACAGGGGTCCAAGCTGTAGCGATCAGAGCAATAGCCACCAACTAACCTTAGCTCACCACGTCGCCGCAGCTTCCCAAGAGAACCTCTTCCTGTCTAACCTGCGCCTTTATTGCCTTCCTGTTCCACCTTCTCATTGGCTTTAAGCCCAGCCACTTTACTTCCTCGTCCCTGCTTGTCCATAAAGACCTCCAGGTCTCTATGGTTGGTACTGGGATTAAAGGCGTGTGTCACCATGCTTGGCTGTGTCCTTGAACACACAGAGACTCTGCCTCCCATGTGATCGGATTAAGGGCATGTATTACCACTGCCTGACTTCTGTTTATGGCTGACTATGACCTCTGATCTCTAGGCAAACTTTATTTATTAACACACAAATAAAATATCACATTTCAGCACAAATAAAATATCACCACAAATGGTACATTATCAAGAGGCTGCCAAGGATTTAAACTAGTGTTTAAAATAGTAATACCTACAGCTTCCAGCAGGTGGAGGTCACAGGTTGCTAACAGCTGCCAGGCATGTTGTTCAGAGGTATGTATATAGTCCAAGCCAAGTGGAGTTCCAGATTGCTATATTATTCCTTATGTCTGCTTACCTCATAGATGGAGAGTTGCTTACAATGGTATTTTGACTTGAAAGTAGCTGGATCACCAGCATTGGGGATGACTAATGAAATCTGCATCTCTGTAGGTCCTTGTACCAACAACTCATACAAAACTGCGCTGGCTGGATAAAGCCCCCTTCCTGTCAATTATTTACTGCTTTCATAACCTTGAGCATGGGCTGTGCAAATCTTGTAAGTTTATTTGCTTCCAAAGCCCTATTAAGCTGTCAGTACTTCCTAAGTACTGTGAATTTCATTTTCTTCCCAAGTCTCATAAGCCCCTCCACTGTCCAGGAGGGAATGTTTCAGTCTGAGGAAATAGATACACAACAGCATCGACTATCATGCAGAAATGGAAGACCTATTTTATAGCCAAAGAGCAATCAATAAAATTGACCACACTAACAGACTTAAACTGAACTAACACAATATTTAAGATCAGAAACAGCTCAAAGATATCTACTTTTACTATTCCTGCCCAATATTTTATAAGAAATCATAGAAAATCCAGTGAGAAAATGAATGAAGCTAAAAGAATTCAATCATATAAGTGAGAAATAAAACTAATCATACTTATCAAGAGTAAGTAATGTAGTAAAGTGACAATTAAAAACCTGTTTCTGATGTTAATAACCAAATTTGAGAGTTCACTGGATTGAGTCCTCATCCTCTGAAGAACAGCAAGTGTCCTTTACCATTGAGCAAACATTCCAGGCCCTGTAAATTTTCTATAAATGAAATATAATTGAGATCAAGTTGATGTATGTATTATTTATCAACAAATGTATGGCCTCTGAAAGAAAAATACTGGAAACTATAAAGCTACCAGAAAAAAAATAGCTTTCAGGAAAATATCCTTCACATTGACCTTGACAATGACATTCTTGATATTACATCAAAAATTTAGATAACAGAATCAAAAATAAATAAACATAGCTGAATTTACAACAACAATTTGGTAGCATAATTCACAATCAGAAAAAGCTGAACGCAATCCCAATATCATTCAGTTGAAAAGTAGATGAACAAATCATAATTTATCTACACAGTAGAGTGACTACAAAATATAAAAAGTAATAGATTGCAAAAATCAATTCAAAATCAGACAAAGACCTTAATGTAAGATCTAAAACTGTGTAAGGAAAAACACTTCACAATGTAGACATGGACAATGACTGCTGAATAGGACTCCAGTAGCTCAGGAAACATACCAAGAATTGGCAAGTCAAATTACATTAAATTAAAAAGCTAGAGTAAAACAAAAGAAACAATTACCAGAATGAAGAGATGTCTACAAAATGGGAGTCTTTGCTAATTTATATGCACTGTAAAGACAGCAATCATGTCTGAAGCACATGACTCTCTTGTTCTAGCGAGGATATTAAAGATTGTTCTTTCTCTCTTTGGTTACTCTTTTGTATTTGTTGAGATTCAGATGTCTGCATTTGTGTTAGTCTCTTTCCGAATTTTCTATTCACCTGACAACAGATCAACAAACTGAAGATCTAAACACACACACACACACACACACACACACACACACACACACACACACACACACACACACACAACCCAACAAATAGATAAATGAGCAAATGAACTGAAAAGACAGTTTTCTTTTTTCTTTTTTTTTAAGATTTATTTATTATGTATACAGTATTCTGCCTGCACACCAGAAGAGGGCGCCAGATCTCATTACAGATGGTTGTGAGTCACCATGTGGTTGCTGGGAATTGAACTCAGGACCTCTGGAAGAACAGTCAGTGCTCTTAACCTCTGAGCCATCTCTCCAGCCCCAAGACAGTTTTCTTAAAGGAAGCTCGAGTGAATGTGGTTGTGCATGCTTGTAATCTTAATGCTTGAAAGACTGAGGCAAAGGGATCATTAGGTGGACTACTTAGCAAGACCCTACATTTGACTACTTAGCACAAAAATAACAAAACAAACATACAAAAATACAGATGACTAATATATGGCTTCAGAGCAATACAAATCAAAATTACAGGAAGATTCCATATTATGCCTGCCAACACAGCAACATTAGGAAACCAAACAACAGTAAATGCTGGCCAGAATATGAAGGAAACCCTAACACAATGCTACACTGTTTTCTCCAATATGTGGAATCTAGTAATTTCTTTAAATGACATGAAAATAGACATGAAAATGGAATTGGTACCATTTGAAAAGAGGAATGGAAGAGAGATAGGAATAAGAGAAGATAATAAATTGGTAAATAATATCAACATATACTATATACTTTATGAAATTGCCAGAATCTATTATTTTATACAGTTAATATACAGAAATAGAAGTATGAAAGCAACGGCTTTTTCATACTCACAGAAGTACATCCTCAAATATATTTTACTATGGAAAGAATGTAACACTGAAAGATATGGTGTGATTACTATTACATGGCAGTCTCAAAATTGAAAGCTAGAGATAAAAATTATATAATAATGTATTTTATGTGTGTGTATACATGTGATATGGTGTATACCTCAGTATGCATGTGCATTCACCTGTACATGTATGTGCCTATTGAGAGGTTGATGTTGCAAGTCTTTACAACTTCCTACAATCTTTTGTTGTTGTTGTTGTTTTGCTTTATTTTAAGATAGGATCTATCACTGAACTTGTAGTTTAGGCTTTACTGGCTGACCAGCAAGTCTCTAGGATCCACCTTTCTCCAAATGTATCCTCCCCTTGTACTAGAGCTACAATACACACTGGAGCTCCTGGCTTTTATGTGGGTGATGGAATCTGAATTCAGTTCCTCATGGTTACATGTCAAGCACTTTGAGCACTTAGCTGAGACATATTTCTAGCTCAAAAGCCATCACCATCTTAATCAGAATATCTGTGATTACATGCAAAATAACCCTATGATTAAACAAAATAACTTTCCATCATAGGGTGATATAATGAGGACCCTTAGACCCTCACCTGAATTCTAGCCACTTCCTCCTGGCTTTCCTCACATAATTCTGCCACAACTTTATGTGGTCTCAGAAGGTGATGGATTATGAAGAGTTAACTGAAGAGGGACCTCTATTTATGTAACTATAAAAAAGTTGGCATCCACTCTGAAATATAACTTTGCAGTGATGTGACAACTTTGAGGTCATCTGTCCTCCTGTATGTAATTCGCTCGCCATGCTCCTATAATTATGCACTAAATCATTTCATCATTTCATAAAGCTACACTGGATGGGATCATTAGTTTGTTCTAACCTTTGTGCCCTATCTAGGGTGAGTAGACATTTATTCACATCTCCCCAGGAAAGTTTACACAACAATGTCAAAACTCACCTGTATACCAAAAAGTGAATTTCATTTTTGTAAATCAAAACTAAATAAAAGAAAACAAAGAACCAAGAAAATTATCCCATGGAATGCACATGGATTTTAATGAGACCAGAAAATACTTAGCAAAAAGATTCAGTTTTAGGTTAAAATAACTCAGAACTGAAAAACTTCGTAATTTATCTGACAAGCACAAAGTATAATGTTTAAAATATGATTTGAAAGATGAAGGATCAAGTAATATTAAAACTAAAAAATGACTTTCTATAAAGAAAGTGATAAATCCATGGGAGTTTATTTAGGAGTATTATAGAAATTTATTAAGGTAAATTGAGGAAATATACTCATGAATACAGAACAGAGTAGACAGCTGAAGTCATCCTCTGATCTGATGGGGAACAAATCCACCTTGCAAGCAGGAGCAGGGAGAAGGGGCATGTGACCCTTCTCCCTCTTCTTTTAAGCTGTCACTTACAATGGCTGATTGATTAATGTATTTGGCAATACATTAACCATCATTTCTACAACATAATTATTGAACAACGACAATGAATACTATTTGTCTTTGTTACATATTCTCTCTTAAAAGCTGATTTAATTTTTAAAATAACATGCAGTAGCAGCAACTGAGATTTTACCATTTTAGACTGGTTGAAAAATAATTGAGACATTTTCTTTTAGCATTAGTAGAATAAGTTTCCCCATGCATGAACACTTGAAATTAGTTTTTTCCACTTTTGAAATATCAAGCTGTATTCCAAAGCAGATGTATAAATTTCCAGCCTTTGGCACAGCGTGGCAAAGCCCACACACAAGAACAAGAGCAGCAGGTGGCAAGAAGTGGGAAGTTGTGTGACTACAAATGTTCAAGAGAGGCTAAAATATAGAACAGGTTGTGCCCCGATACAAGCACTGCTTACACTAGCCACAATGTGTTTGGGCTCATATTCTATGCATCAACAAAATTGCTTCTAGCTGAATTATTGCTTTTACCAATAGTGTGTGTATATGAACATGATTGGCTCAGATTTCTACCATTTATGTGACATTATACCTGTGAGACATGGGTCTCTGGAGAAGTCCCCACTTCTACAGCGAAGTGTAGCATGGGTTCTCTTATTGGGTTCAAGTAACTCAAGCAGAACACAAATGCTTTTCTTGAAGTCTTTGGAATGAAACAGCCTGTGCTGCCACATTCCTCCTGGCAATAGCACAGATTCTGCAACTTTGCAGCTTGTCAGAAGCACTACTAGATTTTACTCTTGTGTCCTAATCTGAACCCAAGATGTGTTCTCATTAGTATCCATTTCCATAAAAATACAGAAACCCCTGGGCCAGCATAGACAAAAATAAAAACATATCGAATGAGGTGTGGTAGACACAAATACAGTTTTTATATTGAAGTTTACAAGATATTTGAAGAGTGTATTAGCATGACCTGGGTTAAAAGAGTTACAACTGATTTTCATATCTTAGCCACAGTGCTGATAGCAAAAATCAAATATTAAATGTGATAAACAGATACTGCGACTGAGAAATTTACACTGAATGATTATTCAAAAATGATCTGTTTTTAGCTAACCTCATACAGGAGTCAGTTTGGCAGCAAAATCTTAAAGATATCTTGTCCATTCTGGTGAAGATTCACAAATTATCTTGGGTTACAACCCAGGAGCAGATCAACGGTCATACATTTTAGACAAACATGGTTAGATGATAATCTTTCATCAGAAACTCTGAATGCTGAAGTTCCTTCAATGGTTACTATAGCCATTCACCTGTAACTTTCTGCATGAGGCTAGCCTATGCTACATTAATAGCAGAAAATGTCCATGGTTTCAGGGACGATAGGGAGATAATTTGAAGAGTATACTTACACTTATGATATACTCAATATCACTTGTGATGCCAGTAATAACCAGACTGTCTCTAATTGGTGTTCCCTTAAATTCCAAAAATATTGCCATTCTTTCTCCCAGCCATTCACCTGTAACTTTCTGCATGAGGCTAGCCTATGCTACATTAATAGCAGAAAATGTCCATGGTTTCAGGGACGATAGGGAGATAATTTGAAGAGTATACTTACACTTATGATATACTCAATATCACTTGTGATGCCAGTAATAACCAGACTGTCTCTAATTGGTGTTCCCTTAAATTCCAAACAAGAAAGACTTAGATGGTATATGAAAAACAGCATGTAGTATGCATTCTTTACTCTTATGTCAGCCCTATTATATTAAAAGCTTAACCAGGCAGTTCAGCATGAACATTTACTCCCATTTATTGTCCTCAATCAGAATATTTTCTGTGCTGGTGTCATACCTGGGCTGGTGGTCCTGGGTTCTATAAGAAGGTGGGCCAACCAAGCCATAGGAAGCAAGCCAGTCAGCAGCTCCCTTCCATGGCCTCTGCATCAGCTCCTGCCTCCAGGATTCTGTCCTGTTTGAGTTTCTGTCCTGACTTCATTCAGTAATGAACAGCAATGCTGAAGTATAAGCCCAAATAAATCCTTTCCTCCCTAACTTGCTTTTTGATCATGGTGTTTCATTGCAACAATAGAAACTCTAAGACATTCACTAATTTTCAGATTTTCACCTCTTTTTTTTTTTTTTTTCAAGAGTATAATGAGTCCTTTATTAGCCAGTGGCCAAGTGAAGTCTAGTGCCTTGGGAAAATTTTATAGTAAAGCAAGAGTTTTAAAAGTAATATGACTGCATAAGTCCCAGGATTCAAACAGCCAACTCATGCAACGAGCCCAGGACCTGGCACCAATGCACAGCTGCCTCCCAAACAGATCAAGCCAAATGACTGTGTCACCCGTTCAGGGGGCCTGATCCAGTTGGGGGCCCCTCAGCCTTTGGTTCATAGATCCTGTGCTTCCATTCATTTGGTTATTTGTCCCGGTGCTTTATCCAACCTTGGCTTCAACAATTCTCACTCATATAAACCTTCTTCTTTCTCACTAATTAGACTCCCAGTGCTCCACCAGGGGCCCAGCCGTGGATATCTGCATTCAGATTCCTCAGTCCTTGGATGGGGTTTATGGCACCACTATCTGGGTGTCTGGCCATCCCATCACCAGAGTAGGTCAGTTCCTGCTGTCTCGCGACCATTGATTTTCACCTCTTATTCACTTAAGTCATGAACTACCACTTTCTTTTAACATAGGAGACTGTCCCTTAAGCATTTCTTTTGGGGATCCTCTTTCAACTATTTTATTGTCTTAATTAACATAGAGGCAGCCACTGAAAATGTCTTATGACCTATAGAAGCTTTGAAATAATAAACATATACATTTTACATAAAAACCTTATTTTTTCATTACACAGAAAATAAATACTAATTTAACTTTACTACATAAAAGTAGCTTTGTTTCTAGGAACTCTAAGTAAAAGGAAGATTCAGAATGGGAGGCAAAAAGAAATTGAACTGGGCTATGATAGCAAAAAATGAAAAGGGGTCTATATTCTGAAAACTTGAAATACTTGGATGTAGGACCATAAAATGCACCTAATGCTTGGTAGAATGATAAAAATTCACTTAGGAAAATATACATGATAAGAACCACTAATAAACTGTCAGTTTTGCTTTGAGATAGCTTGCTTTAAATAAATCTTTTACTATGAGTTTTGGAGTCTTGAATTTGTAAGCTTACCACTTAGTTTCAGTTTTAAATTTATACTTGGTGGCATAGTATTAATATTCATTACCATTTTAAAGAGCTGGCTACTAACACAACTATTGGTAACTATTGAATCTGTGTTGCTCAGGATGGGGAGGGAAGAAAAAAAGGAGGGAATAAGATAGCATGGGATGGGATGGGATAACATGGTATGGAATGGGATAGCATGGGATGGGATGGTCTTTTGTTTCTGATACACTATCGATAATGGGCTTTCTCTAGGGCTCCTCTTGGATATCCTGTTGTTGTCCTGAGTTGTGGAGATCCTGCAGTTTTGGATCTGTAGGTTCATCCCCTTCACATTCTCTGACAGTTTATGGATTTGGTGGATGTTGGGGTGCGTTAACTCATAGTTCTGGTTCTGGGCCTAGGTGGTAGCTGGATTGGTCAACGCTCCAGCTTTCCCTCCACATTGCATTCCAGGCGAGTTCTCCAGCACTGCTTTGGCTAGTAGCTTGCCCAAGATCCGTCAAACTCACACTCACACCACCAGGGCCATTTCTAATGTTTTGCCCAGGTGAGATGCAGGACTCTCTCTTCCTACTGCTGCAGGGGATAGATGGGGGTAAGGAGTCAGCTTTCCTGCTCTCATGCCCACAGGGTCAGCTCTAGCGTGTTGTCCAGGAGTACGCAGGAACCGCTCTCCTGTGTGCAGCAGCTGTTGAGGGGCAGGAATAGCCCTCTCACTCTCATGACCCTGGTGGGCCAGCTCTCTTACCTATTGCAGGTAGCATGGGGCAGGGTGGGGAAAGCATCTTTGCCTCACCCATGCCACCACATGACAGACAGGGGAGCAGGGTCAACTCTACTGCCCTTACCACCCTCAGAGAAGGCTCACCGGTGTCCCTGACAATAGGTTCAGCTCTAGTGTGCTGTCCTGGTGAGTTGCACACCAATGGTGAGGGGTGGGGTTCCAGGGTGTGTGGGGGGGTTGTTAAGCTCTTCCCTGAGAGGTGGGGCCAGCTCATCTGCCATAGTATCCAGCAAAGAGCTGGGCCTATTATCCCAGGGCAAAAACGGCAGGGCTAGCTCAGCTCAACCCTCAGATTTCCACACATGTGGTTCCTATCACCCACTGTACTTACACAGGCCATGGACATCATCACAGACACCAGCTGACACAGGACCACAGACCCAGACAGGGCCTTCTGCAGCAGCCGGGTCCCAGGAAGTCACCATGACCCCCGTGGCAGCACAGGCCATCCAGATCAGTATGGCGCTGGTCGCAGTATGACCCTCAGAAACGAACATGTTCCCAGGTTACTGACCAGAACCTGGGAATCCTTCCTAGTTCAAAAATTCTTGTAATTGTAATGCGTGTGTCTTATTTAAATTGTGAAATTAGTATTTAAACTAAAGTAGTTTTTAAACTTAAAGCAGAATTCCAGAAGTCTAACTATAGTGCACTTAGGTTTCAGAGTAGTGCAAAGAGAATGGGTCATGTTCATTTGAGGTTTTAGTCTTTATAGTATCATGGATCTTTCCCTATGTTGTCCACTGCTGTATGACTAAATATTCATTCGGATATTATGTGTGGAGACATAGTGCCAGGCACCCAAACTGTATATGTTTATTAACTAGACAAACATGAAGCCTACCCTCATGCAGTATGTTCCATGCTAAAAAAGATAATGCTAAATAATAAACTCATTAAAAATGAAGATAGGGTCTTTAACCCGGGAGCCTGCATGGAACTGACCTAGATACACTGCATACATGTTACAGTTATGTAGCTTGTTCCTCTTGTGGCACTCCTAACAGTGGAAGCAGGGGCTGTCTCATACTCTTTTACTGGCTTTGTGACCCTCCTCCTCATACTGGATCACTTGCCCAGCCTTAAAACTTGGACAGGGGCGTTGTCTTACTGCAACTTGATATGAAATGTTTTGTTGCTATCAAGTTGAGACCTGCCCTTTCATGAACAGAAACAGAAAGGAGTGGATTGGGGGGCGGGGGGAACAGAGGGGAGTTGGGAGGGAGCGATAGAAAAGGGAGGAGGGAGGGGAAACTGCAGCCTGGATATAAAATAAATAAATAAATAAATAAATAAATAAATAAATAAATAAATAAATAAAGCCCTTCTACATACAAATGGTAAATGGGCTGAGAAAGAAATCAGGGAAAAAACACCCTTGACCATAGCCACAAATAATATAAAATATCTTGGTGCAACTCTAGCCACGCAAGTGAAAGACCTGTATGACAAGAATTTCAAGTCTTTGAAAAAAGAAATTGGAAAAGATATCAGAAGATAGAAAGGTCTCCCATACTCATGGATCCATCGGATAAACATAGTAAAAATGGCCATCTTAACAAAAGAATCTACAGATTTAATGCAATCCTAATTAAAATCCCAACACAATTCTTTACAGACTTTGAAAGAACAATACTCAACTAAACAACCCTGTACAATAAAAGAACTTCCAGAGGTGTCACCATCCCAGATTTCATGTTCTACTACAGTAGAATAATAAAATTCACCTAGTATTGGCATAAAAACAGACAGGTAGATTATTGGAATCGAATCAAAGATACAGATGTAAATCCACACACCTATGAACATCTGATTTTCAACAAAGAAGCCAAAATTGTACAATGAAAAGAAGAAAGCATCTTCAACAAATGGTGCTGGTATAACTGGATATCTGCATGTAAAAGAAAGCAAATTGATCCATCTTTATCACTCTGCACAAAACTCAAGTCCAAGTAGATCAAAGAACTCAACATAAATCCAAGCATACTGAACCCAATAGAGGAGAAAGGGGAATAGCCTTGAATGCATTGACATAGGAAACAACTTCCTAAATAGAACACCAACAGTGCAGACACTAAGACTGACAATTAATAAATGTAACCTCATGAAACTGAAAAGCTTTTGTAAGGCAAAGGACACCGTCAATAGGACAAAAATGGCAGCCCACAGAATGGGAAAAGATCTTTACCATCTTTACATTTGAGAGAAAGCTAATTTCCAAAATATTATAAAGAACTCAAGAAACTAGACATCAAAATACCAAATAATCCAATTAAGATGATGTATAAAGAATCTCAACAGAAAAATCTAAAATGACTGAGATACAATTAAAGAAATGTGCAACATCCTTAGCCATCAGGGAGGTGCAAATCAATATTACTTTGAGATTCCACATGTCAGAATGGCTAAGACAAAAAACACAAGTAACAGCTCATGCTGGAGAGGATTGGAGTAAAGAAAACTATCCTCCCATTGCTGGTGAGTGTGAAAACTTGTACAGTCTCTATGAAAATCAATATGGAGGTTTCTCAGAAAATTGAGAAGCAATCTACCTCAAGACCCAGATATAACACTCTTGGACATATACCCAAAAGATGCTCAATCATGTCACAAGGACATTTGCTCAACTATGTTCACAGAAGATTTATTCATCCAGCATTCTTACTCTCAGCTGTCCCCAGCTTCCATCTGCGTATCTCCCTTAGTTTTCCCCAAAGAACATTTGTTTGTTTACTTATATTTTTTCTTATTTCTATAGACAGCTCTGAAAAAAAAGCCACAGAGAAATAGTTAAAAGTTTAGTGTTCTGTGCTGGAGGTTCTTATGCAAAATAATGATTCACAGAAGTCAAAATTATTTGAAGATTTTTTTTTCTATGTTATCTCTTGATCTTAGTATTTAAACCATATTTGGTCCTCATTTGTAGGGAGCATGTAGTATTCTTAATGGTAGCTTAGAGTATTACTTGAGAATAAATGTTTCAGTCATTGTCATTACAAAGTCCTAGAAAGCTAAGAGAGTGGATATAAGTACTTTCAATCAATTCACAATTCTTCCTCACATCCATTTCTTTTCATATTTTATTTGCATAATAGTATCAAATACATAATTATGTAAAATCTCTGCTTGTTAGCTTATTCATGTTGCTTTCTTTTGAAAGAAAGGGCGAAATGGGGGATAAGAGGGAGAGAGAGAGGAAGACAAGAGGAGGAGGGGGAGGGAGGGAGAGAGGGAAGAACAGAGAGAGAGAGAGAGAGAGAGAGAGAGAGAGAGAGAGAGAGAGAGAGAGAGAGAGAGAGAGAGAGAGAATGCATTTGGGTAGGTAAGGAGGTGGGCAGGATCTGGGAGAAGTTGAAGGAGGATGACCAACTATATTGTATACAGAATTTTTAAATAAATTTTATTTAAATGTTCAATATCCTTATTCATCTGGAAAACGCAAATTTTAAAAAGAAGAGTTCTATAAAGCTATTTTTAATGCCATCAGAACAGGCTCTGTTCATGACGGAAACAACTATTGTAATGTTCCCTCCTAACCCTTACTCACTGGTCATTTTTTTGTACCATTCTGTGTTACATTAATGCCAGTTCTAGGTGACTGTTTATTTCATTTGTGCTTTTAAATAGAATACAAATGTGGGGTCTTTTCAATAACACTAATTTGGATGTGTTGGGTTTGGTTTATTCTTCTGCTTGCAAACCTAAACAGTTAGGTTTACACATTAACAGTCCTAGTAATCGCCATCATAACTGCTTAAGTATTTGTCCAATTTCTTTTGTTTCAGAACCCTCAAAAGTGGTGAAAGCTCAACTTGATGAGAAGCTATTTATTGCCATATCTATATGACTCTTCCCTTGACAAAAAGAAACAAAACAAATTCATTTCTCAAATCTAGATTTTTTTTAATTTTTAAGAGTATATTCTAGGAGCTACCATTATAAAACTTATTTATTCGTCTCTGATACAAGAATTCCATTACTAATAATCACCATTTTGTATTTATAGGAATGAATGTAAGCAAAAGTGAGATAACAACAGAAGCTTCGTTGAAACCGTCTCGGAGATCCTTGCCTTGCCTGGCTCACAGCTATGCTCATTCAAAAAGCTTGAGCCAATCTGCCTCACTCTTCCAGTCAACTGAGAGTGAATCTCAGGCTCCAACTTCTGTAACATTTCTTTCTGCTGACAAGCCTGAGCACGGTGAGTGGCAGTTTATATTATCTGCTGTTAAGTTTTCAAAAAATAAGGCATTTTAATAATTGCTTTTTTCCTGCTTTGCTACATTTGGTTAGTATTTACTTAACTCTTTAGGAATGAGTCTGGCGAAAGTAGGAAATCAGTACAGTATATGGGTCCTAGGAAAGGCTAGTTGGCTAGATGTATGTATATTTCTGTCTTGCTTTACAAGTTGCCTATCCCATGGGAATCTGAACTTTATATTGGGTGTGTTAAGAGGAAGACAAAGCCAGCTCATGAGTCACCAGCTCATATGCCTCCTATTTTATATCCCTGTTGATAGAACATCCCTGGCAATAATTTACAGACTGTATTCAGTAATGTGTCAGCAATAAAGAATTCTATTTCCTTTCAAAAAGCACCACCTGAAGACACTCAAAGGGATTGCACACAAAAGTAAGAAATATGTACATGAACACAAAACCTCAGACAGATTAAATATTGCTAGAAAAGCAGATAATTCAATAGCAATCATGAAAACTATTTAGTTATTTAGTAAATTATCAATTCTCCAACATAAATAAAGGAGAAATAAAATTATACATATCATCTTAAACAACTAGGAAAAATCACCCCCCCCCCAAAAAAAATACCAGCAATTAGTACATACCTTTAAATTATAATGCTACATATAAATGGTTTTAATTCTGAAATAAAGGTATAGATTGATGACTCATCAGAATACAAAAATAAGATCTAGTACTTCCTGCCATTAGGAATCTCACACCATCTCCATACACACACAGAGAGAGAGAGAGAGAGAGAGAGAGAGAGAGAGAGAGAGAGAGAGAGAGAGAGAGAGAGAGAGAGAGAGAGAGAATAAGATAGGCAGCATGGACAATGCCCACAGACACTCAACACAGACAAAATCTCAGCACAGAAGAGGGAAAGAAAGCCTGAAATCTCACACCTAGACAATAAACTCTTCACAATTGATACCTGCTGAGAAACAGAAAATCAGTTTTCTTCCATGGCTTGACACTGGGTATGTCAACCATACTCCAAAGTGGGCTTCATAAGCAGTAGTTGGCCAACACAAATGGGACTTTTGTCTTTGTGTGTGTGTGTGTGTGTGTGTGTGTGTGTGTGTGTGTGTGTGTGTGTGTGTGTGTGTTTTAAGAAAGGGAAAGAACATAGATATGGCTGGGTAGGGAGGTGGGAGAAGAGCTAGAAGGAGTTAAGGAGGGGAATTAATACCAACATGTATGAAATTCTCAAAAATAAGTAAATAAAAACATTATTTTAAAACATGCTAAAATGATTGAAAGTTGATTTCTTTCTAGTGATTCAAGAATGGATATTTCAACATAAGAAAATCAATAAATGTAATATATCAGGTAAAGAAACTGAAGGACATTAATATCAAAGTATTCTCAATAGAAACAAAAATGACCTCTGATAAATTCAAAAACCTTTTATCATGAAAACTCTTGAAGAAATTAGCAATATAAGGAATATGACTATATGTAATAGAAATTATATTCAGCAAAGCTACCAATAACATTTTATTGAATTGGGCAAAAGTTAAATCATTGCTCTGGGATCAGAATGAGATAAGTATCCATTTTTGCCTCCTGTTACTCAAATGCATTGAGTAAATGCATTGCTTTTAATCATAGCACTCAACAGGTTTAGGCAGAAGTTCATGATGTTGAGGCCAAACCGGGCTATATAGTGAGGTCCAGGCTAGCCTGTCCTCCATAGACACTCTCTTTCTCAAACATGGAAGCAGGCAAACAAAGCCACACTACAGTTCCATAGTACTAAAGACAACATGGCACAGGCACAGTATTCAATACATGGACTAAAAAAATCTCTGCATCTATAGTCACCTTACAGTGACAATGTTGCCAACATAGATGTTGTAGATAAAAGAATCGTTAGCAAACACTTGAAAAATAACATGCAGAAGAAACTCTATACCTCTGTATCATCATTCACAAAAAGCAAATCAGAATAGATCAAAGGCCTTGGCATAAACCAGAAACTTAAGAGGGAAAAATAAGAACACTTAAAAATATTCTAAGACTTTTTTAATATGACTCCAATGGCTAAAAAAATAATAAGAATTGACAAATGGGACTGCATCAAATTGAAATGCTTTTGCATAGCGGAAGAAACAAGGAAGGGATAGCTATTCATCTGTTGGTAGATTAATTTCCAGAATAAAGATCTACAAGAAAAAAATAAACACATAAAGAACAAACAATCAGAATGATCAAAGGACTGAGAAGACAATTTATAACTGAAGGAGTAAATGGACGACAAGTACATATAAAATATCTGACAAGTGAAGTCATCAGGGAAATTGAGTGTAAAGCTCCATCAAGTTCCAGGCTTGGTAAACTGTGTCTGAAACCCAACACTGTGGATGTGGAGAATGGCAGATTATTAGTCTGAAGCCAGCATGGTCAATATATAATTGTTTCAAAGCCAATCTCAGCTATAGGGTGAGAATCTATCTAAACAAAACAGAAAACCAAACAGACACATAACAACAGCAAAATCTTCTAAAATGTACTTCCATCTTGTTTCAAAGCCAATCTCAGCTATAGGGTGAGAATCTATCTAAACAAAACAGAAAACCAAACAGACAAATAACAACAGCAAAATCTTCTAAAATGTACTTCCATCTTATCTCATTTGGAATGGCTATCAGTCAAACAAGGGAGGCACAAACAAAACAACTAAACAAAACATACTAATGAATTTTGGAGAGGATATATATAAACAAAGAACTCTATACACTATTAATAATGCAAAATAGTTGTAAATTCATTTTGGAAATTAATTTTTATGCTTCTAATTGAAGCAAAGGCTGAATATAGTAAGGATACCTACATGCCCATGTATATTAACGCCTCATTTATAATAGCTTTTACAGAGCCATCTTATGCCCATCAATACATAGACGGGTAAACAAAATGTGACCTTTATTCACAATAGAACATTATCCATCAAGACAGAGAATGGAATGCTTGTCACTTCAGGGAAAAGAATAGAATTGGAGATGTTCATATTAAGTGAGATAAGGCCAGACTCAAAGAGACAAATAGAATATGCTTTGAATCTGGGGAAGGAAGGCACAGTCAGGAAAGCAAAGTCAAAGTCAGACTATTAGAGAATAATAAAAGGATCAGTAAGAGGCAGATAGGGAAAAGAGAGGGAAATGGGAAGGCCATAAAAGATTTGAGAAATGTAAGAAAATTTCACAATGAATCCAGCTGTTATGGAATTAATATATTTAAAAGTAAGAAATACCAACTGTTTTCATTCATAGTGATACCAAAACAGTAAAGAATTGATAACTAGAGATGAGGTGGTATTGTGTAGCACGAATTGTTAGAGAGTCTTATTAATAAAAGCAAACTCAGAGCCAGGTATTGGGGTGAATGTTGGAAGATCAGAGAAGTAGAACCAGCCACAGCTTCCTCACCTTGCAAATTCCTCGGCTGATCCTGTTTCCTCAGTCTGGAAGCCTCTGAGTCCTCATCCAAATGGGTCTCAGCTGAACTGATGCTCAAAAGCCTAAAAGCTTAACCAGGCCAAAAGCTTCTAGTTTCTTGTCCTCACGCCTTGTATGCCTTTTTGCTTTCTGCCATCACTTCCTGGGATTAAAGGCTCTTGTTACCACGCCTGGCTGTTTCCAGTGTGGCCTTGAACTCACAGAGATCCAGGCAGATCTCTGCTTCTGGAATGCTAGGATTAAAGGCGTGTGTGCCACCATTTTCTGGCCTCTATATCTAGTGGCTGTTCTGTTCTCTGACCCCAGATAAGTTTATTAGAGTGCACAATATTTTGGGGGACACAATATCACCACAGTATTGGGAGCAGAACAGAGTTGAATTTTAAAGGATATACCAAAAAAGATGCCATAGTGAAGAAAAATTGGAGCTGGCATACTCTTGTTCACACATTTACTCATGTAAGACACATAATATACTTTTAGACAACCCTGATCATAAAATGGAGCCATACTCTGTCATTCAATAGATGCTTATATTTTCCCATTCTCCTCTTGATGTTTTTCCAATGAAAATGTATTCCATTAAGAGTCTTTATAAAAATGCAGAATTTTGTTTTACTTTTCTTTTTTTAAGCTATGTTGTTAACACACAGAAAAGTTAATTGTTTGTGTGTGGAGGGACATATGTCACAAACAAAATGTCTCCCAAGCTGGATTGATGATGGTTGATGTTGGAAAACATCTTTCCCTGATAATTTTGAAAGACTCCTCTTTGCTCTCAGGAGAGACATCCTGATGTTGACATATGTGACCACCATGGCACAAAATGCCTTGTGTGTGAAAACTCCAAATTCATTTTTATATCCCCCTCCCCCTGTACCATCAACATAGACTTAGTTCCCTTAAAACTGAGACCTTTTGGAACCTGACCCCCAAAATTGTTTTGTGGGTCTATTGGGTAATCTGGACTTTGCAGTGGTATCATTGAGTGTCCTAAAAAGAGCAGGAGTTCCTTTTAAAAAAGATTGTGGATTGTCAGATTGATACTTCTTCCCTGTTCACTTCATTTCCTGAAAGTCAGGGTCAGCTTGTGAAAAGTTTTTAAGCTAGCAGTTCTTTCTTCTTCTGGACAACTTGGGAATGCTAATATTTTCTTTTCAATAATAGAGCAACACTTTCTATTAGAGTCAACTTACAGTCATTTACAATGGTGTTAATTGCTCAAGAGAATGAACATGTTAAAATGTAACATAGGTGGTGTTTTGTTAAAAGTTAAATTTTGACTGTTGTTCAAATAAAATTTAAATCTCCATACATTAACTTAAAACTCTTTTTTTAAATTGAGCATCATTTAGACATCAGGTATTATAGGCATTTTATAGTTATGCATTTATTTCCCCAAATTACAAAGTGTCTTTGTTTTACAGTTAATTCTGAGGAGAGTAAAAAAGACTCTACTCTCAAATGTTCCTTTGCTGACTTCAGTGAGTTTTGCTTGGGTGAGTTAATTTCCAAGTAATTTTCCTCTCGCCAAAAATAAACTATGTTCTTCAAATCTAGAATAATTTTGCATAAAAGTGTTCATTTTGGGGTCTTTAAAATTTGAGCAGTGAATATAAAAATCTGAGTTTTATAATTATTAATTGACTTATCACACAATTTAAAACTCAAATAATATGAGACTGCAGTGAATAATACTATAACAAATGTCAGTGAATTTTACTTTTAACTTCTTATGAATTTCTTTCCATTCTATACAAATAAATATATTTACACTGATATCATGAAATTACCAAATTTTGCCACTGAATGCTTTTTGTGCTAGTAAAAGTTGAAAGATCTATCCTGGTTCTCCATTAGTGAATAATATACATGTCCTATAAAGTTCAAAATTAATCTATAACTAACAGATACTGATCATGAGTTTTCTTTATGAAAATACTGTTGATGTGTTTGCATTGCCTTTTTGATTAAGTGTGGAGAGACTGAAGACTTCTAATTTTTAATTTTAATTTAAGAATTTTAAAATTCTCTGATCACACCAGCAACACATGATCAGGTTTAATTTGTCTAGGGGGTGACATGAATATCCACACTTTTTATTATTTCCTGGCTAAACATAAATGTAGCCAAGACAAAAAATGCCTAGCCCAATGTTTTTATCTTGTTCTAATTCTTTAGAGATTGTCAAGACATTTCAACATTTGCACTACCTTGAACTGTGTTGTGACAACATTCTGAGAACTACAAATTAATCATGTTTTCATAATATTTTTAAAGCTGGCATAGAAACAGGGCTACCTTATTAATTTCCTAATTAAACGTTATCTGGTTCATTTCACATAAAAAATCAAAAGGAACATTTCATCAGAACACAAGAAAGTTTTTTGCTTCAATACCTCATTTTGTAGCATGAACTTCACTCACTCATTTTCTGAAAACAAAACAACATGAAAATACTTGGTTTTCTTTATTCAACACATCCACACAGGTAGTAAAGTTTACATTAAATTTTTACTAAACTAGTACCACTTAATACTTTAACAATTACTCCAGAATCAAAATACTCTCATTACAATTCCACAGATCTTATTTTTTTTGAAAATTTGTTATTCCAAATTGAATGTATTTTTTCCTAAACCCAGTAGATTGGAACAAATTGTGTTGGTGGGTCTCAACCCATCTGATATTGATATCCTTCTACTTGTCCAGCTTTACACTTGATATTTTATAATTTGTCAGTCTATAACTCCAGTATTCAGAATGCTGAAATAGATTACAGCTTTCAGGTTAATCTGAGCTGATAGCAAGACTGACATTAAAAAGGAGAGAAAAAAAACTAACCCATTTCAAATTTCGCAAACCGTATTTAAATGGAAAACTGCCATTATAAGGAAATTTGCTAATATTTGTGTGACTATAATCATGCTGAACACCCACATAATCCATGTGGATATAGCTCCTAGTTGACAGATACTTTTATCACTTATCTCTTAGAAGGTTCTCTTTACAGTAGGTGGGGATTAACAAGGAAGTCTACAATTGGCCATGATGTGGAGAATAAACGACTACAGAGTTCTCAGCCCTTATTGAACATATATACTACATCCAGTCTTCCAACAGATCAAAGTTCATGGTAGAGGAGGGGGAAGAAAGAGTATAATAGCTTGAGGAGTGGGTGACTAAAGGAAACAGTGTCTATAGGATACAGCAGGGAAGTTGCAGATATAACTCACAGTATTTATGACAGCATGCACAAAATGTATGCAACCCCAAACCAGACCAAATTCCAGCCTGGAGATGGAAGTTTGGTGTGAAATTCAATGACTAGCCCTGAAGATATTGTCTCTGTGACATTGTCTCATTCTGCTGTGAGAGGAAAAGACAGTCTTCTCTAAGAGTGTAGTCCTCAGTAAGTCAACCACTCTCTAATAGAAGACCACACATGTAAAGATGTTTGGGCAGCACAAATTGGTCTTGACAAGGAAAAAAAAAAAGTTAGGTGGATTTGAAAGTAGTCCTGTGTCTGAGATGAGTATGATATTAAAAGTATAAAATAGTCAAATAACAAAAAATAAAGTCTACTGCATCTCTGTAATATGATGTTTTCCTTATCATTGAAAGGAGGTCAAAGGAAGTAAGAAGCATTGAGTATAATTAAATAAACATGAGCATGTCAGCAATGCATGTTCAGCTGCAAATGCCAAGCAGTCTTATTTTCTGCATTTGCCTTCGGAGCACCATTGTATCTGAAGGCATTAAACAGGAATTTCCAAGCACTGTGAACCAAACAAGTGCATCTGTGTAATGACTTTCCCTTTTCACAGTGAACTACTTGGCACTGCTCATGAGAATATTAATGCTGCAGTATAACTGACTGCATGTAGACACTGTTTCATTGAGGACTGATATTTCCCCTTCCTTGAAGGAGGAGCTCTGAAGGAAGAACTTATTTTTATTGCATTAGAGCTTATGCTTCCTGCAGAGCTGATATTTTAGTTACTTCTCCAGCTGCTATGATAAACATCCTGATAAAAACAACTTAAGGAAGGAGGATCTATTTTTAGGCTCATAGTTCAAGTGTTTGATCCATCATGGTAGGGAAACCATGCAGGCTAGAGCTTGAGGTAACTGGTCACTTTGCATCACCTCTTAAAGGCAGAGTGCAAGTGGTGTTTGTGCTCAGCCACTAATTCCATTTATATAGTCCAGCACACAAGGCAAATAATGTAGGGTGGGTCTTCCCACTTCAGTTAACTTAATCATTTTAGTTCCTCACAGATATGGCCAGAGCTTAGCCTAACCTAGATGACCACTCACATGCTTGCCCTGTGGCTGGTGTTTTAGATTATTCCAGATCCTATCAAATGACAAACAGTACTAACAATCACGGTTGCCTTCTTCAAGTCTTTCTTGATTAAAATGTACTTTTCTAATCCAGCCATCGATCAAATCATTCTTGTATCTACTAACTCTGTAATTGTGGCATTTTATTTCATGTCTCTGAGTATTTGTGATTTGATTTGTAAATTAGAATCAATAATTTATAGTTTGTCTGACTCTTGTCTTAAACAAAGAAGTATAGTTTTACCATGGCTACTAGGATACCCAAAAAAATTCATTGATGTGTTTAGTGACTCAGTTTATTTTCACATTTAAATTCTGATGAATCCCCATGTCTTTGCCATACCAATTCATGTTTAGAGATCCTATTACCATCAAATATGATACTTATGATGTAACATAACAACAGTAATTCACTGAACTTCTTATCACACAACACTTTTCTTAGTTCACCTCATGTAATTCTCATAAAATCCCTTGAGGGTGAGTTTATTATTATCACCTCTTGAAAAATTTGAAAACTAGTTCTCAATGGATACAATAAATTTTCAGATGATGAAAAGCTACCCAATAGGGAACTGGAGTTCCCTGGAAGTCTTAATCCTCATCCTCTCTTTCATTATTATCACATGCACAAAGATCTTTAAGGTAAAACATAAATAGTGCTGTCCACATAAGACTCATTCTGTAATATTTTCAGTTTCTGTGATTAAACTGCATGGAAAAATGTACTTGTGGAAATGATTGATTAAAACTAACCAGACGTTCAAAATTTATTGTTGTTTGTTTTCTCCATTCTATTGTGTGACATAATGCTGAATTCTGCTTTTCCTGAAGCATCTCATAAAGTCAGAATGTCATTGCCATCTGTATTTATAAAACACACACACACATACATGTGCATGCACACAAGTGTGTACATGGGTTCAAGAGTACACATTCAGTTATGTTATTCGTTTATTCACCCATGCATTCACATAAATCATTCAACAAAATTATAATTTTGAAATCATTAGTTTTGGAATCCCATTAAAGTTGGAAAATGACAAGGATATGATAATTAACATGGATGTGTTTGATTATGACTAGACAATTTAAAATTAATTAACTTAGAAATAAAATAAACTTATCTAATCAAAACTGGTATATTTGACTTCAGCCAGTCAAAATGTGTGTTTATCCAATCAAATTGTAATGTCAAAACTTTGTTAATGTTATTAATGCCTCTTAGTAAGGGGTCTTACTAAAAAGTTAAGACATTTACTTGCTTTCTACAAGCTCAGTAGTTCAGACTGACTGAGTAGTAATTGTTGCTTCTTAGAGTAATATGGCTAAATGATTATATGGTAATTTTGCTTTCCTTACATTGACATTATCTCTATCAAATTTTATTAGTTTCCCAAAAGCATTTCATATCAAATATGATATAAGGAACAACTACCAACTAACATAGCTAACCTACTTAAAGGTTACAGACATAAGAGAATTATTCTTAAATCCCCATTTGCGGTGATGACATTACATTTATGGCAAACATTTTAAGTTATTTGTCAAACTTGTATAATTAACAGGTATTCTTGGTTCAACTTTCAAAACACATTCAGAATATGACCACTGCTTACCCCATTCACTCTTTTACGTAGTCTGGTCAATGACTTCCTGGCTATCCCGATGCAATGGGTGTCTAATTAGACTCTGTGATCAAACTCTTGCATCCTTACAGTCTATTTTCCACAGTGCTATACTGAAAGGAAAATTAAATTTCATTATTTCTCTGCTCCAGTCTTTCCAGGGTTTCTCATTGCTTTTAAAATATAAACTTACTTCGGCCTTCAGAGGCCCTGTGAAATCTGGGTCTATTCTATATAGGCCAGTTTTTAATGCTCCTTTCCAGTAAAAGTGCTGCAGTCAACTTATTCTTGTGATTTTTCATTCATCATAATATTGCTCTCATCTCAGAACCTCACATTAAAATAAACCCGATCTACACCATCTCCCCCTTCTGTCCCAAAGCATTTCTTCAGAACGGGTATTGTGACTTAAAATTGTATGATTTATTTAGGGATCCCTACTGGAGATGAAAATGTAGAGACCTTGTTCATCACGTTAGCATTTGTAGCCCTATAATCAACAATATTATATGATACCTATTTTATGCACAAAAATATTTTAAGATCAGTTACAGGAGTGAGGAGCAGAAATAAGTCAGATTATATTGATACATCCACACACTTTCAGAGAGTCTGGTGTACCATCCTCTGGCTGCTTTGCCATTCATTACAAGGAAAAATGAACAACAACCTGTTAGGAATAAATGCTTGGCAAATTTTTGCCCTGAATAAGATAAGATGTTACGTGGAGTAAACACTGGTGCACAGGCATACTAGGGTTCTCTGAGTACTATCAATAGCATGGATGGAACTCTCTTGCAATAGTAGTATAGAAATAAGTTATGGTTATAGACAAATAAGAAGTACAGGAATAGAAAAACTTTATTACTTCCTGGGTCCTCATTATCACTATATTAAATCCCTGAATAATCTATATAGGGATCATCCAAAGAAAGTTCCATATGGATAAAAAAATGAATATGTTATCATTCAAAGGGGGTAATTTTGTATGCCAATCCTACATCTTACTACCTGGGTTCACACCATTTGTACGTCAGCTTTCTGAGTTGTAAAATGAAGACATTGTTCATTCCCTTCTTATACTATGGATATCAAGCAGGATAGAATTAAGATTTTTGTGACAGTCAAGTAATACAATGTATGTTGGATAAGACATGTAAATTATAAACATGAAAATGTTAACCCACTATAATTATTTAATTATGCATTTTCATATATTCTGATAACCCTAGATAAACTTTAAATAGAAAAGTTTCAAATTAGGGAAACAGACTGATAATGTTCTCACATATTCAAAATTCTCCAAAAGGACCCTCATCCATTCCCAGGCATCACTCTTGTACCTTTGGTAAAATAGAATAAATAATTAGATGAAATGACATTATCAGAAATAATGGCAGTTGGAATATGATAGCTACTGAAATTATAATCTCAGTTCTGGTTGCAAAATTTATTCTTTTATCAAAGACACCTACTTAGGGTAGAAAATGAAAGTTATGTCCTTTTAAGAAACTCCAAATGCCATTTATCTTACAGATATATAAGTACTAGAATTGTAAATTAATAGCAAACAGAAGGAATATGTGTTTGTTTAATATTTTTTTCAAGTAATTTTTCATGGATTTTTTCCATTTAGTCCTAGGAAGTAATCCCTATAAATATTTTAGTACTTCCCAGTTTTATGTTAGGAGACTCTTGCAAACCCACTGTCATTTTAATAGTAAATGAGAAAGCCTAGATTTTTTTTTTTTTTTTGGTTTTGGTTTTTCGAGACAGGGTTTCTCTGTGTAGCTTTGCGCCTTTCCTGGAGCTCACTTGGTAGATCAGGCTGGCCTCGAACTCACAGAGATCCGCCTGGCTCTGCCTCCCAAGTGCTGGGATTAAAGGCGTGCGCCACCAATGCCCGGCCCAGAAAGCCTAGATTTTAAGTTATATTGTTGAAGCTACAGTTCATACTTTTCTCACTCTATTAGCTTCCTTATGTCAACATGTGATTTAACTTTTCTTAAATTTAAAACTGTTTTCTTTTATTGGGTGCATGTTGTTAGACCTTTGGGGAAGGAAAAATCAGTAAGAGTTCTATTGGTTATGGCAAATGTCATCAAGTGTTACTGGCCCAGAAGCTTCTGTGGTTGGTGCTTTGAAAGTCATTTTTTTCTTAAGTTTTCATTTTCTGAGTGTCAAGATGCAATTAAGTGCCAGAAGCACCATTAAATTACAAGAACTTTCAGGGGAAAGTGGAGAGTTACCATGTTTGTTAAATATGTATATTGTGAACCTTATTTTAATTTCTGAAATGCTATGATGTGAAGAAAAAGTTTATAGAAGGGAAAATATGATGGATGTTTAATACAAAATTTCAATGTTATTACTCATAGAATTTTTTATTTGAAATTTAATTGATATTGTAGGCATCTGTGAAAAAAATGCATTGTCAAACGAGGAGATTTGAATACAAATAATACTGTCTTTAGTAAGACCCAAAACACACTGGCAGATTTCATTTATATTTCAGGAGATCCACTAGCAAAGGGGATTTGATTAGCTTCAGGAATCTAAACACAATATGGTCCTCTCCATTGTTGCCCACAGATGTAGACAGGCAGAAATACCAACTTAAGACAATTTAAAGTTCTGATAGTTATGATTCAAACATCCCCTGGTAAGAATAATAGAAAAGATCTAGAGCTGGGGCAGGAATGAATTTCTACTATGCCAAATCTAAAATAAACTATCGTATCTTCTTTTCATACTGTATTTTCCACTCTTAATCCTATTTTAACCTATACCTAGGGTATTTTTTCCTGGGACAGTGATAAAACACTCAGATGAAAGCAGCTTGGGGTGGGTTTATTTTCTTTCACTTACAGCTCAAGGCACAGTCCATCATGATACAGAAGTCAGGGCACCAGTAGCTTAACATACCTATCAATATCACATACTCTCTCAGCAAGCTAGTGTCCAGCTCACTTTCTCCATTTTATGCAGCCTAGTTTCCCTTGTCCATGAGATGATCCTCTCTATAATTAAAATGGTCCTAGAATATCAGTTGAAGTAATCAAGATAATCTTAGAAACTTCATTGCATGCCTTCTGTTATGTATTTGTACGTAATCTTTGCTTTCTGGATTGATGCTTCTATCATTGTCAATTTGAGGATCATATTTACCATCTAGTGTTTACAGCATTTAGATTTAATGAATGCATGAAACTTTTATATAGTTATGTTTTTCCCTCTTTGAATCTTCTGTTGCTCTCAAGTCTCCAGAGTGTTGCATGGCAGTCCTTTTTCTGCATGAGGCAGTAACATGCATAGTGGCATGGATTCCTGAGTATAAATATAGAGCAGAAGCACACCAGTTCTGCTACACATGGGATGAAGGACTTCAGGTTATGATTTCAACATCCTAAAAGCTAAAACCAAGGCTGCCAGCATGAATTTTAAAGATGTGGTAAAGTAATATATGACACTGAGACCCTTTTCTATTCCAGTCATGACTACCAAAACTGCTGCTGACTTATTTCTTATGTATGCTATATTCAATAAAATTGTCTTTTTAAAAAAATGACTCTTTGATCTGACAAGTATTAGCATCCCTATCAACTTGACCCAAACACATCTTCTTTCCTCAGTCTTTACAAGGTCTTAGTCTCTTTTTCCTCTGCCTTTAGCACCTCAGTCTATTCTTTTCTTTGCAGTATTGGTTTTGTTAAAATAGAGATGATGCCACTCTGGTGTCACCCTGTTTAACTAAGATGAAAGATAAAGGCTACCCAGTGGTTCACAGATCTACAGATTCTACCCTTCTCCTCTACCGCCACTCTCACACATCACCATGTCATGCCCTTCTCTTTCCTTCCCCAGCAGCATCACTACCACTGCCTGGAACATGCAGGATGGCATATTCTACCTCAGGAACCTGTCCTTAGTAATCCTTTGCCTGTATCGTGCTTCCATTGAAATTCACTTCCCTCAGTGACATTTTGTTCCAGGGTTAGTTCTGGGTGGCAGCTTTTGGCAACCTTTTTAAAAACATTACAGTCTTTCCCTACCTAATATTTACTTTCCCAACTTCTCCTCCAGTTTCTATTTCTCATTGACTATATTAGTTTCTAATACATTTGTTGTTTCTTCTTTACCACTGTCAAGTTCATTGAGGTAGGAAGTACATTATTGTGCTTTGTGCTGTATCCCACCTGGAATCATCCAAAGTACACTGCAGAGCTAAATATATTTATCCATTGAATGGAGAGAAAATGTCACTAGAATAGGAAATAACAGGAATAGGTTGGCCTCTGGCATCTTTTTGACCTACTGGCCAGTGCAAGCTCTCCAGTGTTAGCTATCTTTTACCTTCTCCTGTTTAACCACACATGGGGATCCTGATTGCTGTCTCATGTGGGAAAGAAGAAAAGAATAGGGGCAGGAAGACAAGGAGAAACACACATACTAGCCCCTCCCTCCTGTCCAAACAATGTGCACTTATTGCTGTCACTGGATGACCTCTTCTTCCAGTTTTCATGGGTAACTTTTGCTCTTCCTTTTCATATCTATACTTAAATGTCCTTACTTTTTTTTTTTTTTTTTTTTTTTTGGTTTTTCGAGACAGGGTTTCTCTGTGCAGTTTGCGCTTTTCCTGGAACTCAAATTGGTAGACCAGGCTGGCCTCGAACTCACAGAGATCCGCCTGCCTCTGCCTCCCGAGTGCTGGGACTAAAGGCATGCACCACCACCGCCCCGGCAACACCACTTCTTTTATCACCTGTTTCTTTCCCTCCTATCGTATTTTCTCCAATGCCATAGCCATATGACATAGTTTTCTTAATTTTTTTCTTATCTTTCATGTATGTTTTATGAAGGGGAAGTTGTGTTTGTTACTATTATATTAAGACTTTTACTTAGAGAAGTGGTTTAGTGACTAATTATTAAATTAATGATATGTAGTTTGCCTTAATCTGTAGGAAATATTATTTAATATTCACAAATATCAGCTTTAAAATCATACATAGACTTTAATTTCATGCATATCTTATTAGCATTATAATTTTACATAATCATTAATTCTCAGGTTATGTACTTATTAAATGTAAACAAAAATAATATACTTCACAAAGTTATTAAGTTAAAGAAAGCAATGCATATAAAGTTTGTGGCTGTGAGCAAATAGTAACTGTCAATCAGAGGATCATTTTTCTGTCCATGGAATCATAATTAGGTTAAGTAACAAATTTAAACACTAAATATTCAGAACATCTTACATAACCGGTTATTAATGTATCTTAGGAGATAAGATACATAAACAGCTTATACTAATGTTTTTATCATAGTAGCTTCATATGCATCATAATATAATATGTATTTAAAGTTAATAGTTAAATAAACTAATGTTCTCTTTGTGAGAAACATTGCTTTTCTTCCCTGTACTAAGTCAGCTGACTGAATTATTCAAAGTACTGTGTACAGTCCTTCATGTCAAGTTCATGTTTGATTGCTATAAACAACTTTGATAATTATTTCCAAAACTCTTATTTCTTGGAAAAGGTTAAATATATAACATTTAATGAGATATTTGAGTCTTATGAAATATGAATTTTGTAAAATATTCATAGTTCTTTATGGTAGAAATAGCCATCATAGATATTTCCTGTCTTATACTCTATGTTAATTATTCCTTATAGACATCTTCTTATGCAACTGACCTTATAATGTAATATAGTTTTATTATTCTAATCATTTTAATTTTTTACACTTTCTTGGCAATTGTAATTTTTAATCACCTAATTTCTGTAGTCTTCAAAATATTAGTTAACATATCTTTTATAGTTTGGTTTTGTGGACTTCTTTAACCCTTTAGTCAAACTCGGATTTCTAAAACTTCTCAAATTTTAAGGCGATGAACCCCAAATTAATGTATTTGTAATATCAAAATGTGATTAAGAATCTGTAGTCAGAAGTTTTCCTGTGTCCTGCCTGGTCCTATGGCCACTCAGACACAAGTAAACACCCAGAGTTTTATATTATTTTTAAACTATGGCCATGGCAGGCTTCTTGCTAGCTAGCTCTTATATTTTAAATTAACCCATTTCTATAAATCTATACCCTGCCATGTAGCTTGTGGCTTACTGGTACTTTTACATCTGGCTTCTTTTGATGGCAGCTAGCAGTGTCTACCCCCATCTTCTTTCTGTCTCTCTGTCTGGATTTCCCACCTGCCTCTAAGCTGCCTTGCCATAGGCCAAATGGCTTTATTTATCAACCAATCAGAGCAATACATTTTCACAGCATACAGAAACACATCCCCCATCAAGAATCTACTCAATCATTACAAATATCTCCACCTAAAATTTCAAGTCATACAATATGTCTAAAATAGTTTTCATGGCTCTGGGTGTGTATTTAAGGTCTTATATACATTAAGAAGCACAGAGCTGCTGAGTTCACATGGATGTCATTCTCAGCTTCAGCATTAAGACAGTAATTAAGGGCAGGCAGTTGTGTGATTGTTTTGAGCTTATCCTTTAGATAGACATTATGTAAATATTTTGTTTAACTAAACTTGAGAAACTTAAAAAGTACAGAAATTTTCTTTTTTCTTTTTTTTCTTTTTCTTTTTCTCTCTCTCTCTTTTTTTTTTTTTTTTTTTTTTTGATTTTTTTCGAGACAGGGTTTCTCTGTGTAGCTTTGCGCCTTTCCTGGAACTCACTTTGGAGACCAGGCTGGCCTCAAACTCACAGAGATCCGCCTGGCTCTGCCTCCCGAGTGAGAGTTCATGGGGTGGTGGTTAACTCTCCCGATTCTGAGGAAGGGACGATACCTTAGGAAATCACTGAGAATCACACACTGCCTCAATATTCCTGGGCCAATACAGGGACAGAGAAAGCCCTCAGGAATGTATGATCTTCAGTCATCCTTAATCCAAGAGGACAGGTGCATAGGGACAAAGACACATGAATAGGGGTGGGGCATGCTTCTCTGGAGAAGAAACATATCCACATCTCTGGAGGTAGTGCTCATGATAGCCACACTCTTTTCTTACCTTTGATGAGGCTGTCACTCCCCAGAGTACAGCGTTCATCCTGTAGATTCTGCACTAGATTGACAGCAGCAACATGTTGATCTGTGACATGGCAAACCTCTTAGAGAGGGCCTGGGTGGCCCAGATCTTTCTGCACTTGATGTAGCCAGGATTCCGACTCAGTGCTTCAGGGAGCCTCTTGGCAGCCTCAGCCTGCACTATCTTCCCTTGCTGTTCCTGCCTTACATTCTCCACCAAAGGTAGAGCCCACTGGGCTTCCCACAGGGCCACTTGTTTGGCTTCTATAGCAGCTGGGTATTTTTGGCTAAAGCTCAGATCTGTGATAACTGCATCACTCAAGATGAGGTTGAAGTCCTTGTGTGCTCTGCCAGTTCTTTTCTGATCAAGGGTGATACCTGAGCCTACTGGGTAATCAGCTGTGAGGCAGTAAACCTGGAGATCACACTCTTGTTGACAATCAACAGCAGCACTCACTCCTAGTGGTCTACCCTAGGCTCTGTTAAATGCTGGAGGCCGGGGGGGGGGGGTCCTTAACTTTGAGTCAAACACCACTTGCAGGGAAAAATTCACCAGCTGCAGGTCTTTTGAGCCTGTAATGGAAGAGTTTTTTTAGGGTCTAGCCCAAACGTCATTGATGATAGAGTACTGGAACCAGGATATCCTGAAGTTAAGGCCTTCACCCAGGATTGTGTCCTGATGTAAGTAGCCAATCTTACTAACAAAGATTGGTCTATGATCACCTTCCAAAGTAAACATGGATTCATAGATATCATATGTCATGGCCCCCAGTAGCAGCTTCACTGCCATGACCATGCCCCAAAGCCCCTGGGACAGGCACCCTGCTATGTCCTTCAAGTTCTGGGCCATATCTGATCATCCTAAAGGCATTGGCACCAGAGGTCGGGAGATGGTGTCCACCTACTTCTATCTCACTCCAGTTCAGAGACTATGCCCTGTACATGAGCATTAGGGACCACGGTGCTCTCCAAAAAGCACAGATTTTAAGTGAGGTATTTTCTGAATAAAATGAGTGGACAAAAATGCATATAACTTTTTCTTTTTCTGTTTTAGCTCTAGGCAAAGATAAGGATTACATGGATGAATCTGAACATGCCAACTATGACCGATCTCGTCTCCTTAATGACTTTGTTATCAAAGATAAGCCTGAATCGAAGACAAAATTATCTAAGGTAATTCATACTGAATTATCTATGCACAATTTTTGTAATGTAATTTTTAAAAATTTGAACATTAGTCTGTATGATTGGATTCGTGCTGGAAAAACTAAAAAGACATGTAAGTTAATATGTATCTTAAAGGATTCAAGTATGAAAAGCTGTTTATTGACATAATCATTTGTGTTATAAAGCAATTATTTTATTATTGAACAGATCCAAAATTACCCCTTTATTTTTTAAATTTATTCTTTAATTTTTAAACATATTTTATTTCTAATTAAATATAATTATACTATCCTCCCCATTCCTAAACCTCCTCCATGTCCCTTCATTTCCTTCTCTAATTCATGACCTCCTTTTCTTCAGTTATTCTTAAACACACAGAGATATGTACACACATATAATGAGTAAGAATATAAACACAACTTTCTGAGTCTATTTAGTGTTGTTTATATGTATAGGTTTTTAAGGCTGACCACTTGGTATTGGATAATCAGAGGTCTCAGCTATGAGAAAACTGATTATTCCCTCTCACAATTGCCATTAATTGACTCTAGCTCTTCATCTAGGGTTACGGTCCTGTGAGATTTCTTCCATTCACAGTGGCATGCCAAATAGTATTTCTTCATTCGAGTCTTATTCTGGCAAGTCAAAGATACAATCTTACAGAATATTTCCTTGTCCTTGAGTTTTACATTGTGCTGTACCCTCTTCTATGACATTCCCTGAGCCTTAGGTAGAAATCTATCTGGACTGTGGATCTGAGAGTCAGTTGTTCTCTATGCTTTGATCAGCTGTGACTTTTTGTAGTGGTCTCTGTATGCTAAAGAAAGACTTTTGGTAAGGCATGAGAGTCTACACTTAGATATGGGTATAAGGATAATTATTTGGAATGCTACTGGCTTACAAATGCAGCAGTAGTATGCTCTCTTCTGAGGTCCATAATTATTTGTATGGGACACAATGCGATATTTCAATGCCTGTATATATTTTAATAACATAGTGATTTGAATATCACTGTGAACATTTACCATTTATTTATTGGGAGAGCATTCAAAATTCTTTCTTATAATTATTCTGGCATATATAATACATTATTATTAACTGCAGTTACCCTACAGAGCCATAGAATACTGCATGTGTCTCCTATCAAATTGTGGCACTGTACCTGTCAGACATAATTATTTAAACACCAAATATAAGCCATGAAGTTATTTGTTAATAATTCTTTTTTGGAATTAGTCCTTCACTTTTATGTTTTTCTCCTCAAAGTTAACATATTAACATAGTTTTATGCTATATAATTTAAATGATTTGACTTCCAATTCCACTTATTATTAGATATAGTGACATGGACATATTAATTACACACAATGACTTTGTTATCCTTATCTGTAATTTTGAACATACTGTCTGCTTGACATAAAACATGAAATGACTTTGTGAAAGTATCTAGGGCATAGCAAAGCCTGAGTACATACCAGAATTTTATAGCAACTCGGAGGTTGAGATTGTAGCATTGAAATCATATTTTACCAACAAATAAAATAATGAAATATAATTCAGTTTTAAGCCTCTTTAGTTCACTGTTTTCACCATTCCTCAAATTCAATGCTTTTGCAGATTTTCCAGGGCAACTGAATGAGACAGTCCAGAATCAAATTGCTGGTGATTATTTTCATGACAGTGACTACAACTGACTTATATCTCCTCCTAGATGTTAAGATAAATACTATCTCAGAACAAGTTTACCCCCCCTTTTCCTGTTAAAGTGGGGTGTCTTCTATAAAGAGATGGGGAGGAATGAAGGAAAGGAGGAAAGATGGAGGGAGAGGGTAAGTGAAGGGAAGGAAATAGTCTGAATATTTAATTTAGTCCAAGAAATTGCTTAAATTTCAATAGCTCCTGCATAGGTACTACTCATGTTCTTGAACATAATTCTCTCTGTGATGCTTAGTTTGTTTAAACTAGATTAATTTTCTCTTTATTAGTCACTACTACTACTAAGACACTTACAAAGAAATCTAGCTGACAGGAGAGGGCAGCATCTTCCAGTTCTGCAGATGGTACCAGCATATTCAGCACCAAAGCAGAATGCTTACATTAACCAATGAGATTTGCTATAAGCAAAGGAAACCCAGATAGCTTCAATGAGTAGACAAACTGCAAGTGTTGATATTTAAATTTCCCATGTGCCTCTGATAAGCTCATATAGTAATCAGGTGAGCAGAAAGGGCGCTTTGAGTAGAAGAAGAATCATTGACGAAGGACTTTCTGAATTGTATTTAAAAGATTCCTTCCAACTTCTGTACTCCTCACCATCATTATTTAATGCAGTTCTCAGGGCCCTCTAGACACCAGGCTAATTTACAAAGGCCCTTAGGATATTTCTTGCTTGTTACCTAATACACAGTATACATTATTTGCTGAGGACTTTAGAGTTGTGCATGCATATGATTTTGCTTTTGAATTTAATAAAAGTTGCTCCCTTAGAGTTTCTATTGCTGTAAAGTGACACCGTGACCATGCCAACTCTTTTAAAGGAAAACATTTAATTGAGGCTAGCCTACAGTTCAGAGGTTTAGTTCATTATCATCATGGTAGGTGGCATGCAGGTAGACATAGTGCTGAGGAAGGAGTTGAGTTCTACATCTTGATAGGCAGTCAAAAAGCGAACTCTAACACTAGGTATAGCTTAAGCATAGGAGACCCCAAAGCCCACCCCTACAGTGACACACTTCCTCCAACAAGGCCATCCTACTCCAACAAGAATACACTTCCTAATAGTGCCACTCCCTCTGGGGACCATTTCCTTTCCAACCACCACAGTTAAACTATAACACTTTAATTACTTTGGTATAATTTTTCAATCTGATTGTTCTTTTGTCATGTAGTTATTTTGTTATTTTTCTACTCAGAAATTTGCTGGAAAGAAATTCTGTAGACAGTTTAGAAGGGCTATAGTGTCTGAAAGATAGACAATATTTTGCTGATCTTCAAATCTCTTTTCAGAATTACAATTTTGTTTGAGGTTCTATACAAGGGTACATTACAAAAGATTCAAATCAGCCAATCAGTAACAAAGAAATATTGCCCTGCTTTCCACAACAGTTTCCTCATGGAACACATTGTAGATATTAAACAGAGACACTGACCTGAGCTAGGCCCTCTCTGGATCTTGATTACTAACATCAATCTTTAAGACTCATATGGCTTATACCCTGCTTTCCCCCTCCCTTTTCTTTGAAGCACTCAAAGAATAGATCTCTCTGCCTGAACTTCAGATATCCTGGGTACCTCCACCTGACCTCCTCTGGGCATTTCCTTTTTGTTTGAATTGTGAGATTTCAAAATTTCAGTCTATTTCTTTCATGTCTTGCTCCTTGCTAATGAAAACATTAAATAAACCCAAAAGTTTTATTTAAGCTAAATAGTTCCATGTTTGCCAAAGCAAAGTCTTTAAATAATTTCCAAGATGCACAGTAACTCCTTAAATAGTTTAATACTATGATTCAATTTTATTGTGTATTAGAAAAAATCTATATTACTTATTACTAATAATTTTTAAATTAAACCTTTAGCAAGGTCTATATTTTTGAAAGTACAATCTCAAGAAAAATTACTAAGTAATATCCCCCATAGCTTTGTATATTATATATATATAAACATAATATTATATAAAGAGAGAAAACTAGTGAGGAACAATGCCATATTGTGTTTTGTCTAATAACTTCCCCGATAATTCCATTTCTCACTTCTCTTAGCACCGCAGATGTCTGCCACTCACATTAGTTCTTTCTTGACTTTTTGTTGCTTTTTTTAATCTAAGATTTTTATCTTGTGAATTGTTCAAAACAAGTTTGTAAACAGACTCATTTTTATTACTGTATTGGATTTCTATGCAGAAACTTAATCATTTTACCCATACCCTAAAGACACCTAGGTTATTTCTACTCTTTCTTTTTAAAATTGGCCTATAAAACAGATTTATTCATGGATTTTCATGTTTACATGTTTTATTTTATTCTCCCTGCATCCTGTTTTTCCTCCCTTATCTCCCTAACCTACTCCTTGTCCCCATTCTCAATTGTATCTTTTCAGCACCAGGAATCTATCTTCCACTTTCTTATAACATGTATTTTAATGCATTCCTCTCCATCCCTTAATACTTTTTGATCCCTTCTCATGGGTCCTTTTCTAGTTTTCAGGCCTCCACATACAATTAATCCCTACTAAACAAACATATCTATTGACTATAAGCCAGGATCTGCTTATGACAGATACCATGGAGTGATTGTCTTTCTGAGCTTGAGCTATCTCATTTAATATATTTTTCAATTCCACATGTTTACTACAAATTTCACTTTTCTTACAGATAAATAACTCCACTGCTTGAATATACCACATCTCAGTAATCTATTCTTCTATAATAGATATATAACTGGCTCTATTTCATTGGTATTGTGAATAGAACAAAATTAAACAAGAATGAGCAAGTATATTTGTTGTGGGATATAAAGAGTTCTTTGGCTGTAGAACTTGAAGTATGGCTGGGCCATATGGTTCAATGTTTTGTGTTTTGAGAAGCCTCCACTGATTTCCATAGTGTCTGCCCTCAGTTACACTTCAACCATCAAATGTATAATAATTTCTCTTTCCCTATATAGGTACCATATTTTTTATGGTAGTGTTTCTACTAGTGTGTTTATGGAATCACAAAGTAGTTTTAGTGTACATTATGGTGTTGGTTAAGTATGAACACTTTAAAATATTTATTAGCCATTTTTATTTCTTCTCTTGAGAACTATCTGTTCATTTTCTTGGCCTGTTTATTATTTGGCTATTGGGAAGAAGTTATTTAATTTTTGTAATTCTTTATCTACATTCAACACTATTATCACAATTTTTCAAAGTACACAGGCACACACACACACACACACACACACACACACACACACATGTGTGTGTGGGGGGGTGTGCAAACATGTACATGAAGTACATAAGTGTTCACTTGGGGCCAGCAAAGGATGACAGAGACTAGAAGGGAAAGGGAAAATGGAGAATGAATACTAATGACAATGCAAATATTGTATGTGTGATGAAAGTTTCCAAAAAGCAGTGGTGAACATTGTCCAACTCTGTGGACATACTAAGTTGCTTTTTTATATTCAAAATAGATAAATTGTATAATGGATGGATTTCATATCAATAAGCTTCTTTGAAAGAGACATTGAAAATTTAATTCACTTGTATACAATGACATAAAAATATGAGGTTTTATATAAAGTGCTAGAATGTGAAACTGAAGATGTATTGATGTTGCCATTTATCTCTGAGGAACTCTTCAAATGAATATACTGTTATAGTCAGGAGGCTTACAAAGGGCTTGGAAGATTTCCCATAAAGGATTTAACTAACTTCTACCAACCTTGAAAAGAAGAACTTAAGTTTACAAGCAGATACATTTGTATATTCCCATACTACCCTAAACCTGATGGGTCTCATCAAATCTGGGAAGCCAAGTAGGGTCAGTTCTGGTTAGTACTTGAATGAAAGAACAAACAAGATTATGATAAACATTGCTAAAGCCAGAGTTTCCCAGCCTATGAATCCCCAAGAGAGCCCACAAATGAGCTTTAAGGAATCTATTAACCCCTTGAAGCTCCGTGGATAATTATTTCAATGCATATGTATGATTCTTTATCTAAATATATTCCCTACTGCCAAAGAATGGCTAAAAGTCACTTGTTTGTATTGTCTTCTATAATATAAGAAATGTTACAGAAGAAAGTTTCAAACAAGAAAGTAGCCTCCATAAACCAGAAATCTCCAGGGCTGTAATCTCCACATTCAGAATTTACCTTTCTCTCCTTGCAAATACCTAACTTTTAACAGTAAAAGTAACTGTGGGTCTAGAAAGAATGACACATTTATAAAAAATAGTCCTTAACAGTCCAACACATGTACAATGTATTTTAGAACCTGTCCAAGTTCTTAAAATGTCTTGAAACTCTGAATAGATTATTTATAACCAAAACATGATCATCTGCTTTATAATACTAACAAAACATAGCTGGTTTAATGACTCATCTTTCTCTTTTCTATGTCTTAAGAGATATTTGTCCTTGTGATAGAATTTACAGGTGAAAGGATCAGGGAACTTAAGATCACTGGATTATGAAAAACACTTTTCTGAAGATACAGGAATTCATCTTTCTTAGGGCTTGCCTTTTTTGCACAAGCTAATACATTCTCATCAGATAAAAATCATGTTAATGTAAAGATTATCGGGAATTTTCTCTTTGACACATTAAAGCATTTGAACAATAATAATCATGTAACTATTAAGAATAACTTGCTTTGAAACATCTGTGTCTTTCCTAACATGGTTCTGTTAATGATATTAGGCAAAAATTGTACCTGAGGTTTTGATAATATAATCTGGAAGTCTGGCATTTCACATTAAATATTCCAATGAAATGATAGTCTTTGACTGAATAATGTACTGGGGACATCCCCATGTTTCATAGATATTTTGTTCTATGTTTTGGTATGACACACTGATTTTTGCATTGTTAAACTGAAAAAAATCCAACTTGGCTGTGTTTAATTGATAACTTTGGTTTGGGAGTGCCTTTCTTTTAGGCACCTACTTGCCTGTTGTGTGTTATAAGCATAGAACAAAAAGCAGGGAATATCTTAATAATTCAACTTCACTTACTATATGTGTCCTAAAAATATCTGCAGCTTGGATAATCTGACTCACTTTCCATTGTAACCCTGGCACCTAGAAATTTTCAAAAACAAAGCCCACACTCACAGGCTCTGCAAATGTCCTTAGGGTTGAAAGTGGATCAAGTGCTCAGGTAAGCCGCTGAGCCCTGAATTATATTTTACCCTTAACTTGACCCGGTGCTTTGTCAACTACCCAATGTGTATAAATGTTTTAATTTCATGATTTTTGTTTTGTTCATTATAAGAGTCAATGTAAATAACCTGAAATATAAATTCAGTGATTTCTTGCAAATGTTTTCATTGTACCTATGAAATGACCAGTCTTTTCAATATTTCTGTGTATTGGAAACCATCATATGATTTGTTGTGTGAGTTCCTTAATGGATAGTATGGCATTAATAACAGCAATAATCATTGAAATTATTTGCATGATTTATTATTAAATATGACTTTTACTTGTATGTTCTGAAATGGTATTTTTCTCTGCCCAGTTGTGGCAGAATCTGGACTAGAACCTTAGCCATCCTGCTGTCCAGTGTCAGCATTCCAGTTACTGCTTCAGAGATGATTTGTGTTACTGACTGTGCCATATGGAAAAGAGGAAGAGCTGGCACTGTGAGCTGGAGGTAATGAACCTGGCCAAGCTCTCATCAGCACTGAGCATCTGCTCAGTATTGAGGTCAGAGTTTTGGCATTCCTAAAACTCATAATTAAAGATTATTTGAACAGGAAATTCAGCATTACTTTTCTGGTGTATTTAGAGTTAAGCAAGGTGCATTAAAATGCATATATGTTAATATATACTTTATTCTCTAGAACACTTGGGAAATTAAAATATTTTTCCTAATAAGTACTATTTTTAAAATGAAAAAAAAAATCTAGCAGAGGAAACAGAATTTTTAACACTTTGAGCAACATTTAACAAATTTCCACTGTGTATAAATTTCTTCTGAACTTCAGCATATGATTTTTTTCTTAGTTTGTTTTAATAAGGATTTTTGGAAATATAGACACATATTGTTCATTATAAGAAAAGGTCTATAATGAGCTAATGGTAGGAGATAGTTGCATCCTGAAATAAACTGTAATTACATGCCAAGTATCTGGGACATTAATTGGGGAGTATAAAGCAGGAAATTCCTGGTGAAATATGGCATCAGACTAACAGCATCTAGACTGCCATCCCCTAACTCGGAATTAAGGCTTACTGCAAAGACTCATAGGAAGTCAAAAACTAATATCACTAATGAAAACTATGAAAAGAATGTTTGATTTTTAAAAATCATTTATGGAGCCCCTAGGACATGATTAAGAAACAAGTGTGCAATATGACAATGACCTTGTGGGTGAGGACCATCCAACTAGCTACTCAGATTGTGGAGGAGAGTTGGACCAATCCGTCTGTTGTGTATCACCAACATTGAGCTAAAGGAACTACATAAACAAGGAACATAAGCAGCCATTGCCAATCTAAGTCTCGCAGTATTCTGAGAAAGCCTGAGGCATGCACGGCCCCTTTGTCTTTCAGTGACTGTCTATGTTACTCACTAAATACAATTTAAAAAAACCTGAAGAATTCATAAAATGGGCACAGTGATAACTGGTTATCAAAATTTGCACAAAAAAAGTCTATGTGAGTGGGAGCAGATATGGGTAGCAGTTAGGAATTCTGCATACTTGGAGTGTTCTATTCTTTCATACTATTGAGTGTAATAAAATAAAATCTTCAGTCTAGAACTAGACTCAATAATCAAGAAGATTTGCCCTATGCAAACTATTCATGTTACATAAGTCCTTATAAGACTCTACCAATTGAGCCAGGACCTGTACAACAATATGTACTACATATCAAGACTGACAAACTTAGATACATTCTCTACAACATAGAGTTAACAAGTGAACTATGACCATCTTTATTTCAACCACGGCTTTCATGGGTGGACAGTAGAGCTAGGTAGGAAAAAAGCAGGGCTACATGGCCATGAGGAAAGGGATATTGTTCTAAGTGACACAGAACAATTGGATAACTACATAACAATAGTGAAGTTTGGTCCTTACAGCATATTGTATGTGGTACATTTCCATCCAGCAAACATTGGTTGTTCATCTTTATTTTTACTCCTATTTAATTATTATATTTTTATTCTACCCGTGTGTATACCCGTGCACCACTGGTGTGTCTGGTGCCAACGAAGGCAGGAAGAGGAGGGCATGAGAGTTTTCTGAGACTGGAGTGACAGTCAATTGTCAATGTCTTACTTACTGCCAGTGTTCTTAACCACAGAGCCATATCTCCAGGCCCCGATCTCAGTCTCATGTGGTAAAAGAAGCTTGTTCTACACAATTAAGGAGGAAGAAATCCTCACCACCTGGGAATAAAGAATGTCTTTGTAAACAAGGGCAAAACACCTTTAAAGTTAAAAATACAGATAAATTAAAATTGAGAATATGACTTCAATTATCATTAAAATAGTGAAATCCATCTGAAGACAAAAATCATAGATTTTTTAACACAAATAGACGTCAAAAGGCTTGCTAACTAAAATGTTTGTATGACATAAAATTATTAGAAATGGGAATATAAATTAAAACCACAATAAATTACTATTATATATCTCCCTGCCTTTGAAAGATTGGAGAGTAGTCATGAGCCACAAGGCACAAAAATGCTGTTGGCAGAGACATAAATCAACTTACAATGTTGTGGTGATATTGTGTTCCCCAAAATATTGTGCACCCTAATAAACTTATCTGGGGTCAGAGAACAGACATCCACTCGGATCTCTGTGAGTTCAAAGCCGCACTGGAAACAGCCAGACATTGTGACTCAAGCCTTTAATCTCAGGAAGTGATAGCAGAAAGCAGCAAGGTATATAAGGCATGAAAACCAGGAACTAGAGTTGGTTAAGCTTTTAGGCTTTTGAGCAGCAGTTCAGCTGAGATTCTTTTGGATGAGGACTCAGAGTCTTCCAGTCTGAGGAAACAGGATCAGCTGGGGAATTGGCAAGGTGAGGTGGCTGTGGCTTGTTCTGTTTCTCTGATCATTCAGCATTCACCCCAATACCTGGCTCTGGGTTTGATTTTATTAATAAGACCTTTTATTTTTTATTTATTTAATCTTTTTATTTTATAATTAACATAATTTCACATATCAGCTTCGAACATTTTAAGATTCATGTTACATAATGTTGTTTATGAATCAACAGTTTTCTCATAGGTATACCTGATAGAAAGACCTCTGAATAAGTACTGCAAGACATATAAATGGATGTTTATTATAACTTTACAATAATCAAGACAGGATGTAGCCAAATGTCTATCAACATAAAGAGATAGAACTTCTGTTATATCCATACATTATGATAATGCATGACAAGAAAAGAAATGCAAATGATTGAAAATTAGAAATGTATTTTACATTTCATGAAAGTAGCTAGACATAAAAATCATCTTGTGTTTATATTTGGATAAACTGAATGTTTAATGGCATACCCTTTGTTGCTGAAACTGAAGAAAAGGAAAAATATCCGAACCATAACAAACAAAATTTGTGCTGAGAACTGAGTATGGAGGACCCTGTAATTAAGAGAAAGAGAAAGGGGGATTTCTGTAAGAGTTGTTGAGTTTCTATTTCTGGAATTAATAGTCATAGAGATATTTGTTTTGTACTGCTTCATTAAACTAGGAATATTACTGGCTTTTTTGTAGTGAATTGTGATACATGGTATATATCATATAAGCATATTCAAAATGTTTAAGTCAGTGTCTTTTGTATTACTTGTCTATTTTTCCAGCCATCTTTATCCTGAGAAAGACTGTTTTTCTACAACTTAAAGGGTAATTGAATCACTTAAAAGCAAGCAATACTCTAATACAAACTGAAGAGATGAAAGTTTTATATACTAGTGTTTGTTACATTTATGTATGTATTTAGTGTATCTGTGTGTGTGTGTGTGTGTGTGTGTGTGTGTGTGTGTGTGTGTGTGTGTGTGTATGTGTTCTTGATATATCATGTGTGTGGAGGTCAGAAGGTAACTTACAGGATTTAGTTCTCTCCTTCCACCTAGTTCTTCCACCATGTGGGTTCCAAGGATGAAACTTATGTTGCCAGGCTTGTCATCAAACACTTTATTATGCCAAGCATGGCCCCATATAACTTTCCAATTTTCCCCTTATAATAATAAGTGACTTTGTATCGTCTTTAGAGTGAATCAGGCAGCAATGTTCCCTCATGCATTATCTCATTTAGTCATAGTAATAATCCTTTACAGTTGGTATCATTATTACTCTGATTTATAAGCTGTAGACAGGAGACTGAGCACTGTTAAACTAAATGAAAAAGAGGCTCAGTTAATTGGAGCCCAAATTATCTGAATCCAGATTTAAATACCTCAACCAATGTAGCATACTGAATTATACTAACTTGAAAGTGTGGCCAACTGATAATCAGGAACAAATCATAGACTGATTACATGATCTAATATTATGTCATAATCTTTACTGGTTTTATTAAATTCATAATGTGACCCCTCCTGGCTACTGGAGCCAATTAGATAGTTTCCTTCTGACTGCACCCTGTTATTCAGTTCCTTGTAATCATCCCTCTATATGCTGTTTTCAGTATTTCATTAGCATATACTCACCCTATGATTATTGGTTTCATTACATTTTCAAATACATGCATCATGTACTTTGATCATGTTTACAATTATAATTTCTTATCCCTCTGTCTCCATTGCCAGCCCTTCCTTTTCCTAAGGAGTCCCTATTTTACTTTCATTTCTCTATTTTTTTACTTTCTTTTAAAACTAGATTGAGCATATGAGAGAAAGCAGACTGCTTGTCAAAGTTACATAAATATAATAAAACTGGATAAATACCAGAGGAGGAACTAAAAATAAAAGTAAACACTTTTACAAAATAAAATAAATTAAAATACTACTGAAAACATAGTAAATATAAAAAGGAAGAAAAATACACACACACACACACACACACACACACACACACAAACTAGAGTCTTTTTCATGGATCTTGTAACATTTGAATCAGCATGATGGAGGTGATATTGGATTGTATCTGAGGACTTTTCTCTTGTCTTTCTTGCACTTCATTTGGTGCTGTATGTGGGTTAATGGCCAGTGAGAGATCAGGTGTTTTTTCATGGCTGTATCCACTTAAAAAAAATTCTACTGTATGCAAAGGCATACCAGAATCCAATGCTTTCTACACTTTGATTTGTGGCCAGTGGACTGGATGAGCTTTTACTTCTCCAAACATCTCCCAGTTTGTAGTTCAGGTAAAAGCTAGTGTCAACACTGTGGAGTATTCCACCAATAAACCACAGAGTGGGAGAAATGAGCAAAACTATAAGATTTGCACTGGATGGGGAGAACTTCACTCTGCCCACTAGCAGAGTGCTTTCAGACCTCATCAATTATAGAGAACCCTGGGGGAGGGAGATGAGTGCAGAAATCATGAAACACAAGGCCTAGTTTGCGAGGTTGGTAGTTTTTAATACTACCTAACAGCAAATGCACATGGTGGAGGTGGAGAGTAGCTCCAAGGATGACATGTGAAAACCTCTGAAAACACTCAACATCTTCTTATTTCTTACACTTGGAGATTAGCACGGTGCATAGCACACATTAAGTGTTCAATAAATGTTTGTTGGATTCAAAATAAGCAACATACCAACCTTATCCAATATATATAACAAACAGCTACTGCCATTATTTTATTTTTAAAATGCCCTCTGACAAATCTCCACTATTATTTTAGCAATAGGCTAAATATTTATAAAGCTTTCCTTTAAACATGAGTCATAAGTCACCAGTTCTTGAGATAGTCTTTAAAATCAGCTTTTCCAAATGTTTCTGAGATCCATGACTTTCAAATCCATGATTGTTTTCAAAGTTGTTGGAAGATTAGTGGTTTTCCAGTAATCTTTCAAGTACTATAATAAGTGACATGACCAAAACCAGCTTAGAGACCATTTTTTTTCCTTTGCTTAAACTTCAAGGTTATAATCAATTGTTGAGGGAAGGTAGAGCAGAAACTGAAGTACAGGCCATGAAGGATGCTGTTTAATGGCTTGTTCCCTGGCTTATGCTAGGCTTGCATGCTCACATAGCACAGGTCCACCTGCCTAGGAATGGTGCTGCTCACAGAGGGCTGTGCCCTTTCACATCAATCATTATTCAAGACATCTCCTCATAGACATGGGCATAGAAATAACTCTTCATTTGAGGTTCCCACCACAACCAGGTGACTCAAGGTTGTATCAAGTTGACAATTAAAACTAACCAACACAAACAGGCACCTGATAAATTAGCTGTGTCCCAGATTCTCTGTAAAAGCCAACATTATTCCATGTCCTGGAAATAATAAATATTAAAATCTTGAATATAAATTGAACATGCCCCACACTGAATGGAAAGCACTTTACTAATCTAAATCATTATTATTTGATTTTATACTTTGTCAACTATGTTTATAAAAAAGTACTTGATGCTGGGCGGTGGTGGCACATGCTCTTAATAACATCACTCAAGAGTCCAGCCTGGTCTACAAAGTGATTTCTGGGATAACCAGGGCTATACAGATAAACTTTGTCTCAAAAACCAACACCAAAAAAAATACTTGAAGTTTTCCTATTTGCACCTTTATATAATAATATGTATGATAAACTTTCTATCAGTTCTTCATTTAAACAAAAAATACAATCATGGATTAGTTAACACCTCAGTTAATGATTATCATAGTTCAAATAAAACACAATGTTCTTAGTCATCTAATTATATTGAATCTATAGTTAATTCCTTTCACATGATTTAGAAAAAAATCTCTAAATACTGCCTTGATTTTTTTCTATTTTTGTATTGATGTTGTATTGTGTGTAGGAAAACTGGAAAAATTCATTATTGCAAATTTAGATTTGACAGAATGATTGGATAATGAACTGCAGCACTGGTTAATGTAGTTTCTGGCATTGTTTACTCTGAAAAAAGGTGACATGTGGGTATACTATTAAAGGTCACTTTTCAATAAGATAGCAATGTTTTCATCAGGCAGGTGTTTCTTTGGGTAAGCTTAGCACCCACTTGCTTAAAAATAGAAAACTATATATCTGTAACAACCAAAATTCCATTGTCACACCATGCAGTTGTCCAAACAGCATTAAGTCCTTTTGAAAGTGGCCTGTTTTGTGTTAGTTACTGTGGCAACCGATCTCTTGATTCATAGTGCTTATGGAATGACTTCTTCACCTAATATGCTGCTAGTACTGCGGGTATCAACTGCTGTTTTTTTGTTTTTGTTTTTGTTTTTTTTACTAAATTGAAGAGGGCTATAAACTAAATAAAAATAAAATACAGAGCACACTGGGGCTTGGGTGTAAAGTAGCAGGGGAGCTGTTAACACTGAAGTGTCTTGAAGCTGATGTGAAAGTTCACTGTGGATTCACATCATTGATCTTCTATTAGAGGGAAGAAGTTGGTAAATGAACACTCCAGTTTTAACTGGCTTTAATGTCTGTTATGTTAGCACTACCTAGCTACATATGGGTCTTCCCTCTCAATCCATTCATAAACTCCTGCCTTTTCCTTCTTTTCCTTTCTACAGTTATTCATTGACTCCTAATATCTGCTTTGTTAAAAGTCATATATTTGAACTACTCACAATAGGAAAAGGGGGGCTGAAAAATCACTGTGAGAAATTGTCTCCACCCAGTTGGCCTATGGGTATACCTGTGGGACTGTTTTTTGATTGCTAATTAGTGGAGGAAGACCTCACCTACTGTGGACAGTGACACACCTAGGCAGGTGGTTTGAGGTTGTGTAAGGAAGGCAGCTGAGCAGAAGCACGGGAAGAGGGCAGTCAGCAGTGTTCCTTCATGGTTTCTACTTTAAGCTTCTACCTTGAGTTCCTGTCATAGCTTCTGCTCCATGATGAACTGTAACCTGTAAACCGAATAAATCCTCCCTCCCCCAAGTTACCTTTGGTATCTGCTTTATCAAAGACAGAATGGCAAACTAGAACATTTACTTTATAAAATTCAATTTGTAACAGCAGAAAACAGTTGGTAAAAACATGAATAATTCAGTACAATGACAGAAGGTATCGAGTGCTATGGGAAATAATTTTAGATAAAGTGGGACCAAGAGTAAGGAACACCATAGGCAACCTCTGGAGAGCCTGAGAGAAAGGTGTCACCTGACTTCATCCATGCTTAGTACCTCACCCCTCATATTAGAAATGGAAGAGAGGGGAACAAGGTAGACAAGTCAGACTGTTACAATAACCTAATCAAAAAGTTATCACAGTTACCATAGTGAGTGGGAAACGGTATAAATGATGAGAAAGAGGAAACAAATTCTGTTTAAACATAGTTGCTAGGAACCCAGAAAAGATGATAAGTGGATGGTCATTCTGGATTAACTGTTTTCTTTTCTATGACATCTGGGAATCAGCTGAGTTTCTGTGTATTCAGAACAAGATACACCTGAAAGGCTACATAGGGTTAAATTAAACAATGTTTGAAATACTTAGTAAAGTGTGTAGTTTCGAAGCAGATGTTTAGTAAGTGATAGCTATTATTGTCAAATTATAAAGTATATTATTTGTTAAAGTAATTTACTTTATTAATTATATTCAAAATACATAATAACAATAATATTTTATAAAGCCTTATTGTATCTGCTAGTGTTTGTAACCTAGTCTCCGTATCAGGCAGGATTATAAACAGAAAAGACAGAATGGAGATATATACATATATTCATTCTATCTCAGTATATAATTTATTAAATCAACTTAAATTGAAACAGCACCAACATCTGTGTCACCCTGAGAAGCTGAGAACCTAAGAGTTCCTCAGACCACAAGGCTCCAACCTGGTGGAGAAAACCTCTCAGTTGGGGGTGAAGGAGGCCTGAAAACACTAATTCTAACAACAACAAGGAATCAGCAGCCATAGTAAGGAAAAGGCTAAACAAGCAACAAGCAAATGGTCTCCCTCCTGCTATGGCCTGTTTTACTGGACTGCTACAAGAAAGTGCCATCTGCATTTTGGGTAGCTCTTCCCACATCAATTGAGAATATCAGAAAAATTCTCAGTTGATGCTTCCTGCATAGATGATGCTAATTTGTTGCAAATTGACATGAAAACCAACCACCATAGTCCTGGTGAGCTACTTAATAATTCTGGAAAGTTTGTTAAATTTCTGCTCATTATAAAAAGGACTATGTACCACACCTTCTTGCCCTTGAGCTCAGGGTCTCTAGGAGATGCATTCACGTAGTAGACTGCTCTATTTGAATAGCAGCGCATATCAGGGCTCACGAGAAACATAACTAGTGTTGGGGTATGACATTCCTAGTCACTTCCTTTTGCTTCCTTCACCTGAATGACTTCCTGCTTTTTAGCTCCATGAACACTACTTCCTCACTTCATCGGACACTCAGTTCTCTCAACTGAAGCTGCACATCTGTACAGCTCTTCATAGTAGTTCAATATGCCTTTGTCTAAAATTATGTTAGTTCCCCGAGATGTTATGCATTTTGTCTGCATCTCAAGAATGTCTACTTAGGAAACATTGAACAACAAGCAGACACAGTCATCCAAATCATTGGGAGGCAGTAGAGAATGAAGGACAGCTGGATATTAGCTAAGAATGCAGACCTGGGCTCAAGAACTTGCTCTTCTGTGTGATCTTCAGCATTAGAATGGTACAGCACCCTTAGGAAAGTCACCAGGAGAATGTCTTCATTGGTATTTCTGGCTTTATTTGAGTAATTTATGTCTTGTCCAACTTTGAGGTGATAGTTTCTGTTTTATCCTGTTCTATTTTATTTTGTTATATATATTTTTAATGAATGAATGAAATCATTGGATAGATGAACAAATGAATGGAAACCTAGCTTCTAGGGTAAAGACTAACAACTGAACTGTCACTTATACCTGCTGGGAGATTGAAAATCAGTTTTCTCTATAGAGTGACACTGGGTATATCAACCACTGCAGGACAGGCCTCATGTTCAGGATTAATTGACCAACATATAATTGGACACAACAACTTTTTTGTTTGTTACAGTTTGGTGGGGATTTTGGTTTTTGTTTGTTTGTTTTATTTAGTTGGACAGGTGTGGTTTTATTTTGGGGTTTTGTTTGGTTTGGGGCAGTTGTGTTGTTTTATTGTAGTTTTGTTTGCTTTCTGAGAAAGAACTTGTGGGTAGGGATGCAGAGAAGATCTGGAAGAACTTAGGGGAGAGGAATAATAAGATCAAAATATACTTAAATTTAAAAATTGTTTTAAATAATAAAATATAATTAAAAAGAAGGTAATACAACTTATATAGTCTTAGTAGTATTTTAAGGGGGACATGGAGAGACATTTTGGAGCATTATAGAATGTTGGTTAAGTTATTTTTTTCCAACATAGTATTTTTATTGATTATTTGGGAATTTCACACAATATACCCTGATCACACTTGCTTTCCATTCCTCCCAGGTCCACTTTCTCATCCTTGTGCTCCCCCTCAATAAAAATGATACATCAAGAACAATTTTGTTGGCCATATACTCATTGGAGCATAGACAACCTCTTAAAGATAACTGAGTCTCTTGCCTACCACTACCCTTCCCCCAACACACACACACACACACACACACACACACATACACACACAACCAGTAGCCATCAGCTGTGAAAAGCTACACTTTCAGCATATTTATCACAATTATTTTATTAAATTTATTCATTTATTTTACATCATGACCACAGTTTCCCCTCTGTCCTCTCCTGCCATTTCTTCCCCCCACTTTCCCTCAACCCCCTACCCCAATTCATTGCTCCTCTGTTTCTGTTCAGAAAGGGGGCTGGCCTCCCATGGGTGTCAACAAAGCATGACATATCAAATTGAGGTAGGAGTAAGCTCTTCCCCTTGTATTAAAACTGGGCAAAGCAATCCAGTATGAGGAATATGTTTTCAAAAGCCAAGAAAAGTGCTAGGGACAGGTCTTGCTCCCACTGCTAAAAGTCCCACAAGCAGACCAAGCTACACAACTGTCCCACATATGTAAAGAGCCTAGGTCAGTCCCATTCAGGCCTCCTAGCTATTGGTCCAAACTGTGAGCTCCTATGAGCCCACGTTAGTTGTTTCTGTGGGTTCCCTTGTGATGATCTCGATCTCCTGGCTCTGGCTGGTACAATCCTTCCTCCCTCTCTTCAACAGGATTCCCTGAGCTCTGCCCAGTGCTTGGTTGTCGATCTCTGCATCTGTTTTGATTAGTAACTGGATGACAGCTCTCTGATGACAGTTCGGTTAGTCACCAATCTGATTCCAGAAAATGGCTAGTTCAGGCTACCTATCTACTGTTGCTAGGAGTCTTATCTGGAGTCATTTTTGTAGGTTTGGGGGAGTTTCCCTTGCATCAGGTTTCTTCAATGATTTCCTGTCTAGGCTGTTTCTCTTTGGGGGACTGGGGATTGTAGAACCCTCAATGTCTCTCATTCTCAACTATTGGGTCTGGAGTCATTGAAATCTCTGTAACAGAAGCTTTCCTGCCCATAATAGCAAGTGGCAGTACATATGGTATTTCACATGGTTTCATGGACCACAGATATCCACATGGCCCCCAGCTGCACCACAGAAGATGGAACTCAATATGGTTAAGTTATTTTAAGGTGAATCTTGCAAGGAAAATATCTAGATGAAATCTACCAGTTTATGAAAATGACTCTTACACGGATTACGAAGATCCACACTCAGTTCCCGAGGCTTGCTCAGTAAACGTTTTTAGACATTGAGCCACCTCCTCAGCATCTTTAACCAGTCTTGATGAGCTAGCTATGAGTGCACTATTTCCATCACCATCTATTTGCAGTCGTATCCTAAGAGTAAACATTTCCCGAAGCTTGCAGTTCAGGAATTATTGTATGGTCTCAGCATTATTGAACAACTGTTTAGAAAAGCAGAGATTTGTGAGAGTCTTAAATAACACATGGTGTTATGTTGGTTTCATTTCTTTCAGCCTTAGTGTCTTTATGTTTGAAATGTAAGTTGTGAATCAGCAAGATGAAGTATGAAAATAATTACATCTGGACATGACTTAGTCAGTATGGAAGATATACTAGCTGGTATTTTTTTTACAGAGACTTATTGAATAAAACATACAACTCAAGGATCAGCCATCAAGTAATAAATCTAATTACAATCCTGTTAGCTTGCCTTCCATTGTAGATTGCAGACTAGCTTGAATTATCTTTCCATGGTTTTCAGTAGGAGTCTAAAGCACACATTTATTTTTTCTGGTATCAGCTTCCTGGTGCCTATATTTAACATGCATGTTTATCTAACTTACACTATTAACAGTTTTGTTTTTGTTTTGTTTTGTTTTTTTAACAGAATGACATGAATTACATAGCATCCAGTGGACTCTTATTTAAAGATGGCAAAAGCGAATTGATTACATCCTGGTTTATCGAAAGACAAACATCCAATATGACAAAAGAAACACATTTGAAAAAAACCTCAGAGCAGAAGGTTTGATGTTGGAAAAGGAGGTAAAGGCTTTTCCATTATCAGTTTCTTTTTTGGACTAATATTCTGGGATACATACTATCAGTCATACTTTAATATATATGGTCTATGCATTTTCCCAAGTCCAAGAATAAAATAAAAACATATGTACTATTCCATTTAAATATTTATTTACTTTTTCATCTATGCATATCTGTACATTTTAAATATTTTTCAAAGGGTTTGGCTATTTTTGCAATTTTTGAAAACTGATTATGTAATGATTATGCCCATGCAAAGTAGGAAACCCTGAGTGAGGAAAACCAAATGTTGAAATTGTTCGCCAAGCTGCTGAAATGCAAGTTTGATTGCTAGAAGTATGGGCACCAACCTTCACCAGCCTCTTTGTTTTGTTTATATGAATCTTTTGAAAGGACTATTTTCTTTTTCCTTCTAGTAAAACAATAAAAGGATCAAGGCGTCTGGAAAAAAAATAGAACATAGAAAGGAAGAAATACATACTTTTCATAGTTCTATGATGATAAAATTGCCACTTTTGTTATTTTAGTTGAATATTCTATGGTTTAATTTGTTTGGTTTTAAACATCTATTTTATTGATTTTAAGTATGAGTACTAGTGATTGAGTACATACACATGAGTGCAGATGTTCTTGGAGGTCAGAAGCATTGGATTCCTTGGGCCTGGAATTTCAGGCAGTTGTAAGCCACTCAACATTGTTGCCGGAACTAGACTCTAATTCTTTGAAACAGCAGTACTCGTTCTTAATCACCGAGACATCTCTCTAGCTAAAGCTAAACAATTTTGAAATGGGCACATGAAAAACACTATGAGATCTTAAAATAGTATTTGAGCTATATTCTCGAAATCTTTGAAAACAGTTCTCCAAAGCAGCAGTATTTATAGACTTTCTTTCCTAAGTGGAATTGTACCACAATTCTCTTTTTTAATAATTTTGTTTTATTTTTTGAAATTATATCATGTCATATCATCCCTTCTCTTTCCTCCCTTCAGTCCCTCCCATTCACTCTTTGCACTATGTTAGATCCATAGCCTCTTTTTCTTTAATTGTTACACACACACACACACACACACACACACACACACACACACACACACAAACACACACTGTTAAAAATATAAATGCAACCCACTCAGAACTTATAATACACACACACACACACACACACACACACACACACACACACACACGACCTTAGGGCCGACCACTTGGTATTAGATGACTAATTGGGGGCTCTTCTCTAAATCACATTTTATCACATTAGAGAAAGATAAACCCCTAATGTAAAATAAATAAATAAACAAATGAAAATCCAAGAAACATGAAAATCAAGGCCAGGGTCCACATTGCTACCCAAATAAATCTCATTTCCTTTTCAGAACTTCCGAAGAGCTGGTTTCCTGCTAGCTGCCTCTCAGTATGTTTTATGCACAAAAACAAATCACTGTTATATCTACAACCAACTTAGCTTTTTGACTCTGCCGAATATCACAACATACGGATCTACTCAGACATTTTTAATTGTGTAAAAATTTAAATATTTGAACAGTTAACTTGTAATTGCAGTGTTAAAACTTGATTTTTAAAAATGCTAAGGTAAAAATGAAATATTGAGAATTTTCTAATAAGATTTAGCAAAATGTTGCTTGGGACTCAGAGATATGGTTCTGAAACCCTCTGACCCCATCACTTTCATTTTTCATTCTCAAAACATGTCTTAGAATTAATTTTTTTTTTTTTGGTTTTTTGAGACAGGGTTTCTCTGTGTAGCTTTGCGCCTTTCCTGGAACTCACTTGGTAGCCCAGGCTGGCCTCGAACTCACAGAGATCCGCCTGGCTCTGCCTCCCGAGTGCTGGGATTAAAGGCGTGCACCACCACCGCCCGGCAAAGAATTAATTTTTTAAAGTAATACATTTTAGGGAGTACTAAACTACTATCCAGTGTCTCCCTTAATAACTGAATTTATTTGTAATTATTAAAATTCTTTCCTACAAAACAGTAGATACACAATGAGTTCACAAGAAGAAAAGGTTTATTTACACACTGCCACATGACACAGAACAGAGAAAGTGAAATTCTTTTTTTTTCTTTTTCTTTTTCTTTTCTTTTTTTTTTTTTTTTGAGACAGGATTTCTCTGTGTAGCTTTGTGCCTTTCCTGGAACTCACTTTGTAGACCAGGCTGGCCTTGAACTCACAGAGATCCACCTGCCTCTGCCTCCCAAGTGCTGGGATTAAAGGCGTGCACCACCACCGCCCGGTGCGAAATTTTTATTTTAACTTTTTATCTAATATTTTTCTTATTTTTCCTGGGACCGTTAACTCAGAATATCACTACCTCTAGAAATTAGACATATCAAAGGGTACTTATTGAAAAAGAGTCCTATAGACTGCTTTATTCGTTTGATTTCCTTGTGATTTCTACTTCACAGAAATAAGAGCACATACTTCCTAACCGTTCAAAGCAGTTTATGCACACACAAATTACACTCCGTACTGGTAGTCTTGGTGCTCAGATGATTTATGTTCACCTATGTATTCACTAAGTAATTTTACAAACACCGAGCAAGCTTCTACAGAAACCGATATTTAAAGTGGACCAAATCATTGAGTATACTGAGTGACACTTGCCTATACAGACCAGACATACACACCGGGTACCATGACAGACATGATCACTGCTTCTCTCTACTCTGTTGGGTCTTCTTGGCCAAAGTTCAGATGTTGTTGAGTCTTTTGCCTTATTCCTCTGAATTAATACAAAGAAAAATACTCCATGATGCATTAAAAAACAGTTATGTTCCACACTGACAGGGATGTTTCTCTATTCTTGTGGTTTCTGTTTATATTGGCACACAGCAAGATAGAGCTCTCTGAGTCCTGCTATTGCTGGACAGAGGATGCTCATTCTAGTTGCATAATTACGTTTTTCTCAGCTTCACTTCACTTTCTTCACGTTTAATCCACACATTAAAGAGTTAGGAAAGCCGGGTAAGTAGGTGAATCAAGCTGACTGCCTAGATCCTTGGACCTGCTGCTTCCACCACTGGAGCCATTGTACTGTTAGTATTATTTCCTCTCTCCTACCAGTGCTCCCCTGTTAAAATAAATGTGTTGTTGTTGATGAAGATGGTGATGGTGGAAAATATTAGGGGAATCCATTTGTCCAGATTTCGTATTACTAGTGTTAAATCTGAGTTGGATGTTTTTATATTTTCCCTTCTGTAAATGCCTCATTAAATTTGATGTAGGTAACACTAAGGAACTCTGGTTGTGTTTCCAAGAGAGGAGAAAAACCGTGGTGGGGAACAAAGGAATATGAGGATGAAAGGAGGAGACCGAATATAGAGAGAAGATTTTTAATTGTGTTAGTAGATATTAACTACACATAATAGATTTTATTATGATACTTCCATACCCGTATAATAATTCAAACAAAGCAATGTTATGTAAGGAATGTGGCTGGGTGCTATGTATAAACTGAAAGAAAATTACTTAACTGAAAAGGAGTCTCTATTAGTCAGAGTTCTCCAGGGATAAAGAACTGGAATGAATACCTATTAGAAAATGTGTTTATTAGATTGGCTTACATAGCAGATAATCCAACTATTTGCACACAGGAGAGGCTGAGGAATCCAGTAGCTACACAGTCAACAAGAGTGGGCACCTCAGCACTCACAATCTGGCTCTGAGGGTCTAGATGATAGATACCTGGAGATTCACTAGTTCTTAGTCCAGATTGGAAAAACAAAGGGTTCTAATGTCACAGAGTGGGCTCACCAGTAAGGAGCTAAGGCAGTCAGATGCACACTCCTTTCCTCAGACCTCTTATATCTGCACAGTCACTAGAAGCTGCTGCCTACTCTACAGGATGCCCCATCTATTTACTTCTCCAGAAAATATCCTCACAGACACATACAGAGAGGTGACTGTCTTAGTTTATTCCAGATCTCATAAAACTGGCAACAAAGATTAACACTCACAGAGTCCATCATAGAAATACAGAGAAAGAATTCTACCCATAGAAAAAAGCAGTAACAAAACTTATTACTGTCTAGAAAAGAGCTAGGCTTCTTTTTTGAATGGAGTATATAGAAGGAACATTAATTATTGTAATTCTGAGAAATACAAGTAGAGATATTTGAAGGCTAGACATAAATGAAGATTATGACTTGAAGATAAGTACTCTATCTAGTCAATGACAGTATGAACCATATACTGGGAAAAGGGCAGTAGTGATAACAGAAATCAAAATAAAGAAAAGGAAAAACCCTACAGAATGATAGGAGAGGAGAACAGGCATGTGAAATCATCAGGGATAAACTCAGGTATAACTGTATTTAACAAGGCAATTCCACGTAATTTATCTGGTAATCAAGAGAGGTTTATTTTTGAGATAACTTACAGCCAATAAGGGGTTGGTTACAGGATCCAGGAGAGATGAGGTGCCATCCAGCAGAGAACTCTAGCTTTGTCTCCCATCTAGATTCCAGGAACATGAGGTATTCAGAAGGGGGCCAGATATGTATGCACCATGAGTCTTAAGGGGCTCCCTCTCAGCCATGCCCCAGGGACAAGCCAGCCCCAGGGGCAGGTTATAGACAGGAGTGACAGTTACCTGCTATCAATCTAGGGGCGGTGTTTCAAGATCAAAGCTGGAATGGCTACCCACTACACTCAGGAGCCTTAGGGAAGATCTGGTCATGGGAAAACATACTGCAGAAAAGTTCAAGACCAGAAGGAGATCTGTTCGTTGGAGGATGTGGAAGCCTTTAGGGCAAGCAGTAAGAATGACTTCTCTGAGAAGACAGATGTACAATATGCTAGCATGTAGTAGATGATGAAGTACACTATCAAGAGCAGATAATGGAAAATAAGCACACATCATTCACCTGCTTGTCTGGGTGAGAGGTGAAAAAACCACCAGGTTGGAGTGGGTGAACACTCTAGTGAGATTGCTGTCCATATTTTCTATTCACTTTTTTACTTTTTTTTTTAAGATAGGATGTTTAAATGATTAGGAGTAAGATTCAAGAGAAGGGGAGGGAATCATAGAGGAAGGAAATAGAAGGGAAAAGTCATGAAAAGGAGACAAGGAAAAGAGCACTGGGGAAACAGAGAAAATGATGTAATCATTAAAATCCCCAAAATAAAATAATAAATAAAATGCCTTTAGGAAAGAGTAAAGGCAGCGATTATAAAATATAGAGGAAAATCACTAAATTATGCATTTGTATTGTCATTATCTATTTATTGTGTGTATGTTTAGTTGTGTGTGTGTGTGTGTGTGTGTGTGTGTGTGTGTGTACCACAAATATCTGCCTCCACACATAAAGAGATCAAAGGGAAATTGCAGAAGTATGTTCTCTCCTTCTAATATGTGAGCCCAGTGAACAAACTCATTTCATCAGGCTTGGCCATGATCACCTTTACCCACTGATCCATCTCATCAGCCCCTTAACTTTTACTTTAAATTTAATTTTACAAGAATTTATCTTGCCTGTTACAGGTACTTTCACAAAATATGATCCTGATCTTGATAGTGAAAAAAGTTTTTACATTTAGCTTATTAGAATTTTATTTATTATTTATGGTTTCATGCATAAATCAACCTGCTACAATAAATAGATTACAAATAAACAAAAGCATTTTTCTAAAACAAGCATTCTAGCATTATATCATAAAACATACATACTGTTTCAACATAGTGAAGACTGTAGCAGGAATCTTAAAAGATCTTATTAATAAAATCAAACCTGAGGCCAGTTATTGGGGTGAACATTAGAAGATCAGAGAGACAGAACAAGCCACAGCTAACCTCGCCTGGCCAATTTCTCAGCTGATGTTGTTTCCTCAGACTGGAAACCGCTGTGTCCTCATATCCGAATGGCTCTCAGCTGAACTGTGCTGCTCAAAACCTAAAAGCTTAACCAGCCAAATGCTTCTGGTTTCTGTATTCACGCCTTATATATCTTTCCTTTCTACTGTCACTCCCTGAGATTAAAGGCTCGCTTTCTGGGATAAAGGTGTGTGTCACCATGCCTGGCCATTTCCAATGTGGCCTTGAACTCACAGAGATCCAGAGGGATTTCTACCTCTGGAGTGCTAGGATTAAAGGTGTGAGTGCCACCATTTTCTAGCCTTTGTATTTAGTGGCTGTTCTGTCTCTGACCCCAGATAAGTTTATTAGGGTGCACAATATTTTGGGGGAACACAATACCACCACATTTTGAAATTCCTCGTTTTAGTCTTCTAACACTGAGTACAAATTATCACAGACTTGGCATCCTAAAAATAAAACCCATTTTGTTCACTCAGAATTTTGGAGTTGAGAATTTTGATATTAAGTGAAGGAGCTGTTTGCTCAGTTTCTGTGCAGAACACAAATCAGCCTAAGTCAAATTATTTCCAGAATGTCTTTGTGCCTGGACCATGGAACATTCTTTGAAGCTTTCAAGGTCGTGACACATTTCAGTTCCTGAGGATTGGGTGCCCATTGCTTTGGTAAATTTCATCCCTTAGAGAGCATCCTCATTTTTTTTTTTACTACATACCCACTCTGCAAAAACCACCAGCGATGTATCTTACCTGCATCCTTGTGCTATTTGCAGTCTGAATTGCCAGGAAGAGATCAGTTCCTTTTATGGAGTCATAACCCATGGAGGATAATCTGTCCTCTTTTTTTTTTTAAGATATCAAATGTGGCATGTAACATAATATCTAATTGTGGAGTATCATATAACATATTCACATATCCCAGGGATATAATGATCAAGTACAGTGAAGAACAGAGATTCTGAGAGTCCTGTCCATATCACTACTATTAAAAAAAATCAACACTCTGAATTCTCCTGTTAAGCAAGAGGTTTAGATGATAGAATATAACCTCAGTAAATTTTGGAATAAAATGCTTTTATAATTAAAAACTCATTGGTATGAAAATACTCATAACTCTCTGAAATATCAAATCCAGTATTTTAAGGTTAGTGATACAGAATAGTGGATGCCCTTACAGGCCTTGAGTGCCCAAGGATGTCAGTTTAGTGACCAGCACTCACCCCTCAAATTTTTTTCAGTATAATGAACATTTAAAACATTAATTAGCTTTCAACGTTTCTCTTATTGAATGTTATGTACGTTGGATTCAATTTTATTTGATAAATATTGAGTTGAAAATATTTAGCATTTTTTGTTGATAGAAGGGAAAAGAGTTTTATGAAGATATTACAAGGCATGAATTTGCTAGCTAAAATATGGAGGTTAGAAATCTGTCCATGTTTACAAATGAATATGCACGGAGCTAAACACTGAGTCTGGCAGAAAGAACTCAAATAGTCATTAAATTTCGTGCCAGTATGAACAGTTTCTAAAAGAAAGCATCATCAACTGACAGTGTGTATTTTAGGGGACATCTTTGTGCACAGGAAGGTTATTTGTCACTAGGAAGTTTCTGTCTTGTAATACAGTTTCTATCAGCAATTTGCCTTGCTCCTGGACATGGAGGATGCCTTTAGAGACCACATACTCTTTTCTTTGTTCTGTATCCAAATCATGCAAATAACTTTGTGAAAACATGATTTCGAAGTTTCCTCTTCACCCGGGAGTAAGTGTTCTTCCCCTTGGGAATTTTGGGTGGAATAATTAGATAATAATGAGAAGTGTGAAGGTTGTGGGTGTTTTGTTCCTCTGAGAAGCCTGCTTTCACCGGAGATGAGCAGAAGAGACCCAGATTGGCAGCTAGTGCTTCTAAAACGGAAGGTGATCTTTCTCCCTGACAGCACCATCTTGTCACCAATAGCATCAGCTCACCTGCGACCAGCAGAGAATGAAACCAGTTGACTTTTGTGTTCTCCGATGGTGGCAAAACAAAGGAGAAATTAAGTTGAGAAGCTATAGAAAATATGAGTTCATCCTGGTTAAAATGGTCTTTCAGTATGTATGCAGTTAAAACTAAGGCATGAAAATGAGATACATTCTAGCTGTGTGCACTTAGCCTGACATTTTACCCAGTGATGACAGTCACTGAAATGCAAAACCCCTCCTTCCAAAGCAGCCTCTTATTTTAGGTGGTTAGATTATTTCACATTAAGAGCTTGACAGCAATGAATTAAGAACCTGCAAGAGGCAAGCTGTTCTTGGTGCTATTTTGGATCCTGACATAGTGCCCCACTGCAGAAAGTCAGGATCTTTGCATTTGCTGTTTTCCTTATTTCTTGCTCAGGTGTAAGTTAGACAAAATGTAGACTCAAAATAACTTAGCTCACCAGGCATGGTGGAACCCATTTGTGGTCTCAGTTCTCTGCAAACTGTGACAGAAGGATCATGAGTTAAAGGCCAGCTGGGTCTATACAACTAGTTCCAAACAAATACAGGCTACACAGAGAGACCCTATCTGAAAATAATCGAGCATAATAATAATAACAACAAAATAATGATAATGGTAGAAGTAAATAAAAATGAAAGTTAACTAACTCATTCATCTTTACAGTGCATGGTCAGTGAGTCTGATACAGAATTAAATGCATGGATATACATGCCATATGTCTTCACATAATAGAAGGGAAAACACTATAGGAAAGAGAGGAAATTGACTTAAGAGGCAAAGACAAGAAGTATCAGTGAGTGTGTCAGAAGTGGTGTGAATGAGACAGCAATGGCAGATTGTCTAAGGATGGGACCATTTTTAAATAGTAGCTATGAACAAAAGTAAATCTCTTTCCCAAGCTTACACTTATACAGTTACTATTTTGTTTTTATAGTTTATATTCAATTTATATTACAAGATAAAAATATTTAGCTGTTTAACTTATGTCTTGATTCAAGTCACTGTACATCAGAGACCTTGGTGTGTTTTTTTTTTTGCTCTGTTTTGTTTTTGTTTTTGCTTTTCATTTTGCCTTTGTTTACAATTCCTAAGTTGTTCCTGACTTTATGCTTATTATTACCACAAATCCGGAACCAAAGGTGTTCAAAACCAAGGTACAAGCTCCATCAAAGGGAAACCAGATAGCTACTTACAGAGGAGCAAAAGGACAGATCTCGAGATGATTTATAATTCACCTGTGTTTTAAACACCAGCTGAATTTGTTCTTCAGTATCTGTGATCTAAATTAAATGCTGTTGCCACAATACCATGCTGTGGAATGTTCTGTATGCTGTGTATGTGTTGCTCTGATTGGTTGATAAATAAAATGCTGATTGGCCAGTAGCTGGGCAGGAAGTATGGGTGGGATAAACAGACAAGGAGAATTCTGGGAAGAGGAAGGCTGAGTCAGGAGATGCCAGCCCGTGGTCCAGGGAGCAGCATGTAATGACACACAGGTAAAGCCATGGAACACATGGCAATTTATAGATGAACAAAAATGGGCTGAGTTTAAGTGTAGGAGCTAGTCAGTGGTAGGCCTGAGCTAATGGCCGAGCAGTTTTAATTAATAAAAGCCTCTGTGTGTTTACTTGGGTCTGAGTGGTTACAGGACCAGGCGGGACTCAGGAATTTTGTAAGTGGCTGTGGGACATTGGTGCCAGGTGAGCACAGAAAAACTTTCAGCTACAATACCATGCAATTTTAAAGGGATAGGCAGGATGAAAAGAATGTAAGTTGTGCTCTGAAAGTGAAAGACTAGCTGACACAATTAGAATAGTGGGCATCTAAAATCAAAACTAGGACCTTCATTAATGCCTAAAAATAATTTCATACAAATAAGGCCAAAAAAGTATAGTAGAAGATGAAATATGTCTTCCACTTGTTCTGGGTGGGAGAATCATTTAAGTGGAAGGCTTAAGTTTTCGGTTTTAAATTTTAATTTACTTATTTATTTTTATTTTGTTGTGTGGTGCTGAGGTTCAAATACAGATTTGGAACATGCTAAGAAGGCCCTCATTAGTTCTATGGGAGTTCTAGCAGCAAAAGTTTTTTTATTATTATTATTCCTATCATGCCTACATAGAAACCTTTCCATTAAGTCTGGAACAGTCATTATAAAGTGCCTGGCAAAATCATCATGATAACCTCTTCTTTTACCTTGATCAATGACAATATCTAGATGGATTATAAATATGTTTAAGTAGTTATTTGAATAAATAAGTAGTGCTTGTAAAACTGTATGTAATTTGCAACACTAATAGATTCACCAGTGAGTGTGTGTGTGTGTATGTGTATAATTTCAATAATTATATAAGAGAAAAGGTCATGAATTTGAGAGGTAGGAGTGCCAGAGGAGTTGGATGGAAAGAGAAATGTTGGAAATTTTATAAATGCATGAAATTCTCCAAAATTTACTTAAAATTATAGATGTTTTCCCAAGCATAGGTAATATGTTTAATGTTGGACTAAATTTAAAGACCTATAGAAACTTAACATACTATGTCTACTTCTGGCATGGGCAGTTACAATTTTCACAATATTTTACCTTTAAATAAAAACAAACATTTTAAGCAGAAAGGGGGCTTCAGAAATTTTGCTAGCATTAGACTGTCTTGTATTGTTTTTCTTGTGATTTGCATGATTCTATGCCTTCATTAAGCTTATAAATGTAACAGTCCATCATGTCAAGGGCATCTTATCACTTAACTAGCTCATTTTCCTCAGAATAAACTGTACCCAGCAAATAGTTGAAGGATTAGATAGGTACTTCAAAAAATGTGGCAGTAGGATAAATGGATTAGTTAATTAAAGACTTCTGATGATTTTCAGTGTTTTATGCACTCTCTGAGTGAAAATGAGGGTCTTGATTATCTGACATGAAGAATAACTTGAAACTCTTAGTTGTCTTATAACTGCTCTGAATAGGGAATCTACATTTTAATAATGGTCAATGCAAGAAAATTATGATGTCTATTTCCTGTACACAGTAACTGAGCGAGGACAAGGACCCACTAGTCCTTGCACTTGTTAAGCAACTATGACATCACATTTTGGGGAAAGGAAAGATTTTATTGAAGATCTGCCATCGAGAAGACATCAAATGTGTCATTTCAAATGGCAGAGGTTGGGAGAATACATAGAGGGGAGTGAAGAGAGAAGCTTACTGTTGATTTGACGACCAGAAGCGAAAGCATTAAGGTTCTTTTATACCGTCAGAGATAAGCACAATGCCTATTCATGGGTCACATGTTTCTTTCCAGGGGAGTTATAATGTTTTGTGTGGGAATTCTGACTTTATGTTATCAAAAGGCCATGACTGAGATGAAGAGCTTTGTTTTATGGATGTCCATCAGGTTCCAAACCAACTGCCTCTGAAGGCAGTTCCCTACAAATAATTTACAGACACTTTTATATTTAGGAAGTTTATTTATGGGTGTACATACATTTACATTTCTTAATGGCATTTAATATTTTAAATACTTTTATCAAGAATTTTTGACCATATAATTTCCCTTTATATAAGTAAGAATGATCCTTGTATAGCCACAGCGATAATATTTCTTTCTTTGAAAAAATTATGGTAGAATTTCATCAGTTCTGATTCTAAATAATGGTACTCTCTGCTATCCCTTTTCAGCCAGCTATTGCAAACCCCGACATTATGTTTATTAAAATTCATATTCCGTGGGACACACTGTGCAAGTATGCAGAGAGGTTGAACATCAGGGTGCCCTTCAGGTACTTTTATGTATTATTTCTTTTTTTTCTCAATATTATTAGGATGACTCTGTCTTTTGTAACACCTAGCAGCAATAAATGTGGATTTTATTCAGAGGAAATTATTTCTCTTTTAAATTTTGGGCTATATTAGATTGTTTTTCCCTTAAATTGTTTGACTAATGTGGTAAGCTTTCTGATTCCATGGACATGTAATATCATTTTAAGGTAGACTTGCCTAGAGATAAGGTAACACAATTATTTTCAGATTTCAACTTTAAGCAACTCCCAAGATCAATCCTCATCCTTATTTCATATGAATGTAATATAACTCTGATAATGGTTAGCAAGAATAGTTTTTCAGACCAGGTCATCTGGGACAATTTCTGAGCTCTGGCTTCAATATCAATCAGTAAGTGATAAAAATAGATGACCTTCTTTCAAGGATTTTCAGTCCTTCTTTTGGGCAAAGAAATGTGTTGGCCTAGCTTGACTATCTGGTATTCAATGTAGAATGTACCAGTTCCCCCATCATGTGCCATTGTAGCTTTTATAGTGCACACACTATATGCAGAGTGTTGACTCGATTGATAATAAGAGTACTTCCATGAATGTAGAGTTCAACAGATCCCATCAGATGCTAAGAAGGAATAAAAGTTTCAAGAAAAATGAGATTGCAAGTACCATAGTAAGTGTAAGTGAACACTGAGTTCAAATAAAAATATGAAATTTTCCTGTTAGATGCTGGAAAGGCTTATGTTAAGCCTCAAGATCATTCAAGATAAAAGAGGGGATGCTGATGCAAGTGTCTTGAGACATGTGAAACATGTCAAGCCTCGAAAGATGCAACCTCAGTCATTGTGCAGAAATACGCAATTAAACATTATTTACATAAATTTTCCATTATATTGTGTTTATGTTATCTAGAAATAATTTTAAATGTACATAAGGATGTCTGAAGGTTAGCTAAAAAATACCAGGCTGTTTTTCATAATTTTGTATATCTATTCAGTACTGTATATTAAGAGTACTCTAGAACTAGTTCCTTTAAAATATGGACAGACTACTGTATAAAATCATCATCATCTTAATTAACAAAAGCACATACCTTTTAAAGAACAAGATTTTTATTATTGAATGAATTATTCATTCTAAATTATCCATGAAAATATTTACTTGTGAAACCTATTACATTCCAGAGAGAAAAGCTACAATCTGGGTCAGCAAGATGGCTCAGCAGGTAAAGGCACTGGATGCTGAACCTGAGGATCTGAGTTTGACCTCTGGAAGGAAAGACCTTCCCTCTGACCTCCATCTGAGTGCCTAGCACCCAGATGCTTACACACACAGTGATAAATAAATAAGTAAATGTAAACCTAGCATTTTGTTTCAGAGAAACAAAAGCCTAAAATTTTCAAATCACTTGTAATATATGCATGCCTTTTAAACTTCTGTCTATGTTTGAAAAAAAATGAAAGAAGATACTTAAAATGCAAATTTAGTTAGACAAAGCAAGCCTTGAAATTTTACATCTGAATTCAGTGTTGGAATATGGCAAGAACATTTTAAATCTTTCTGAAGACTGTGGCCTATGTTCTACTCTAGAAAAACCAAACCCAGTTGCTGAATGTATGTAAAGGATACTTACTAGACTGGCCTCCATGACACAGTCTGGGCAGTCCAACAATAACTGTCTTGCACTGAAGAGGCTAGGAACCTAGCAGATGGTCAATTGACGGGGCAAGGGCCCTCACCAGTCCCAATCTGGGGCTTTAGGCCTGGAGGATTCCTGGAGAATCACTGATGTTCACTCCACCTTGGCAGCCTGAAGAAGCTGGGTTCTGATGTCTGTGCAGGATGGCTGGCATCAGCAGCATTAACAGCACAGATGAACTTACCAGCAGGAAGGTGAAGGAAAACAGGCAAAAGCAAAGCCTCCTTCTTCTGTCTCCTGGGTGTGTGCTGCCAGGCAAAAGGTCACTCACATTTATGGTGCATCTTGCCAGGTCAAATAACCTGGTAAAGAAACTCTCTCACAGGAGTGCACAGCAGTTTGCCTCTTAGTTGATTCCAGATACTGTCAAGTTGACAAGTGAGACAGACCATCACAATCTGTGACTGAAATTAAATATGTTATCTCAGAGAGCTTCTTGAACATTTTTAACTGCATTATAACTGATGATTAATTACTAATTGCACCACCATGGGATTCACTGAGTTTCTGAGGTGTGTTTTAGTGGTTAAGTTAGAGGATCATTTTGGAAGGCTCAAAAATCAGATATCTGAGTTCCAATAAGAGGATATAGAATAAATTACTCATAAATAAGTTAACCTTTGCCATAACAGTTGTTATCTCTGAAACCAAGTGTGTTACACTTCTTTGCATATCTCTTTCCAACAATCACATATTCTTGTTTTGTTTCATGAGCTACTGAGCTTAACCAGGCTCTCCACATTGCCACAAATCTGGAGCTACCCAATGGTGGGCTCACCAGTTTGTGTATAACTGAAGACAATGACTCCTACTTTTCCAATATCGATCAATAGCTAGTAATTCCCCAGGGATGGGAAGGGCCCCATCAGTCTCTCCATATCCATGAGTGAATGATGACAGATTTAGTTTTACGATGTTCTAGTTCAGTCATAGCTACACTCATGTTTGCAATGACTACCCCAGACCAGAAGATGGCATTTCATCTGACTCTCCACATTGTTCATGCCTCCACCTCCATGGTGTTTCCTGAAGCCTAGAGAGGGTGGTATCAATGTCATGTTCAGGCCTGAACACTCATTCTCAGCACTGTATGCTGCCCTGGGCTCTGCATTCACAGTTATTCATTGCAAATCTACTAGATCGGCCTATGGGCATTTTTGTGAAATATTTTCTTGATTAATGACTAATGTTTGAGGGACCTAGCCCAACGTAGGCAGTGTCATCTCTGTGCAGGTGGTCCAGGTTTGTATAAGAAAGCAACATGAGCAAGCCAGAGGAAGCAAGCTGCTAAGCAATGTTTCTCCTTGGCCCCTGCTTCAATTCCTGCTTATGGGTTCCTGCCTTGAGTTCTTGCCCCATTTCCCTCAGTGATGAAATAGTACATGGAAGTGTAAGTCTAGATGAACCTTTTCTTCCCAGGTCAATATTTGCTTAGTATTTTATCATGATAACAGAGAACCAAATTAGAACAATTACATATGTGTTTAAAAGATTGATGGATAGATAGACGATTGCATTAATGACTTTATATAGCATGGAAAATAAATAATCCAGTTAGTAAGTACTGAGTTACAGAAGACAGACTTTCAAATATTTAAGAACAATGTATCAAAAATAACCTATGCATTTAAAATTATTTTGTTATAGTTACTTTGTTATATTTCTTATATTTTTATTAAATTATCATTATGCTTCTAAAATTTGCATTTATTTGTCTTCATGTTATAATGTAATGGCTTAATTTCAAATGACTTAATTTCCTAAGTATATGAAAATGGAGTGTTGATACACTTAATATTGTTGAATACTGCCATTTCCTAGTTTAACTGTATTTTCTTCAGATGATTTCTAATTTTTTTTTCAGGAAAAAATGTTACTACACTGACCAGAAGAACAAATCAATGAGCAGGTTAGTGAATGCTTCACATTTTTATTACCAATTTGTCATTTACAAAAATATAAAGAACACCTTCGATTATCCATGTCTTCAGTTAAAATTTTAGGAAGAAAATTATGTTGATTCCTTGAAACAATTTTTTAATTTAACAGCATTTCTTTATTGAATCTTTGGGAATTTCACATCATGCACCCTAATTCTGCTCACCTCAAAGTCCCTTTGCCACATCCTCCCCTCATCCTTGCAGTAACTCCACCTCAAAGAAAGTTGAAAAGAAATCAGTCCAATCCAAAACAAAACAAACAAAAATCAGAAACAAAACAAAAACAAATCTCTTCAATCCTCCATCTTCCCCAACACTCGAACACATCTTCCTCCATCCTGGTGTCTTTGGGAGCCTGGGTGTGTCACACTAGATTCCCTTTGCCAATGCAGCTTTACTTACAATTATTCATTACAATGAGTCATTGGTCTGATTCAAGGCCCCTGGTTTCCGGTATCTTTATCATTGGATCTCACAGAATCTCCTCTCAGATATCCCACCAATCCAGCAGTAGCATTTCACAGGACCAGTCCCTTCATGAGCTCCAGCAAGTCCTTGATGGGGTCAATGTTTGGGTGGGCAAACTCCAGGCCTGGCTGGGGCCCTGGGTGGTTGTCGAGTTTGTCAATCCAGGCCACTGGAGCCTACCCCCTCAGACAAGGGGAGGAGATAGCTCCCCTAAGCCCATGCCATCAGGGTCAGTTCTCTCTTGCCTGTGGTGAGGTGTGGTGCCATCTCTCCCATCAGGGCCAGGGACAGCTCTCTTGCTGCAGTGTCCAGCAAGGGACATGGACAGCTATCCCAGGGCCAGTGAAGGATGGAACCGGTTCAGCATGGCCCTCTGATTTCATTATGCATACTTCCTATGCCGCTCCCCACCCCCACCCCCACCCCCCGCCGCTGCCCTGTGGTAACATCAACACAGACCTCAGCTGCAACAAGGGCCACAGACCCCAGCTGCAAGAGGTCCATGGTCCCAAACATGGCTCTGGGCAGCAGCCTGGGCCTGGATGTTACCATGGCCCCAGGCTATGGTGCAGGCCACTGAGATCGGCATGACCCCAATGGCAGCTTGGCTCCTGGACACTAGCACAGCTCCAGGTGACAGCCCAAAACCTACAAATCTGCATGGCCCTTGTGGCAAGAGGAGCTGTGGAAATCAACACAGACCCTGGCTGCAGTAGGGCCACATATCCAGACATGGCCCTTAGCAGCAGCCTGGCCTGGACATAACCATGGCACCAGATAGCCTTATGTGCCACTTATGTCTCTGTATAGCCCCAGAAGCAGCACCAACATGGTCCCTGGCTACTGATCAGACCCCATATAACCATGTGGCCCTCAGTTGCAACTGGAGACTCAGGGTCTGTTACAGAACTAACTTTTCAACTATGTTATTAATAGGTCTATTTTTTGAATAGTCACTTTTCAGATATATAACTAAAGAATAAAATTTTGAATATTAAAATCTATAAAAAGTATTTTACATAAAAATACAGCTTGGTTTTGAAGTTAACTTAAATTTAAATGAATCCTACATATTGGTATGTGTAAAATTTACAATTTGAACGATAGTTTCACAATTCTAAAATGGTCTTTTGTCTATGGTACTCAACATTTCAAGTAAAATTAAAAAGAACACTGTACCATGTTGTTTTGTGATATTTTATGTTGACTATTTTCTGTTTAAATTCATAAAATTTAAATTTAGGTATTTGGAATATTAATAAAAGCTGTCCCTCACATTTCATTTCTTGTGAACAGTTTTCTTCATTTTTTTTTATTTTCTTGGATTCAAGTGGTGAGTACAGGGCATCACACAGTAAAGGGCGTCAGCATCAAGTGACAAGAAAAATTTTCTGTTGCTTGTTTATGTTTGTTTCCATATTCACTTGAGGAGAAGATTGATTGTGAATTTTATTTCAATTTGTTTTAGGATAAAAATGTAAATTCTGTATGTGAAAGGTGAACATAAATGATCATTGTTTACAATATTTTTAAGCATAGTCACTAAAAACTATACAAAGCATAAAATTTATATCAAATGCACACATTTATTTTTATTAGTGCATTTCCTTTATTGCAATAGAAAAGATGTTTGTGCCTGGTTAACTTTGGCTGGTAAACACTAAGAGATAAACAACCTAGGCAATTATCCAGCTTCTGAAGATCATCATATCTCTAGACCCCTTTAGAGGAAATAACTAAAGCATTATTATGGCAACATTTAATTTTTATTTACAAAGCATTTTCATGTTCAAATATTAAGGCATCATCAAAATAGCCTGCAATGAGGATAGAACAAAAGGTAACCAGTGTTGCAGATGAGGAAAAATAACAGACTCTCTTACGGTCCCCCTACGCCCACACCCACAGTCCCACTCAGAGCTTTCCCAGATGTTTGACAGTTTGCATTCTGGTCAGATACTCAGAGCCCTTTGATCTATATTTCTAGCTTACATAGAATTATCTTACCTTGCCCCCAGATTTTAATAAAAGACACTAAAACTGTAATCATGTTTTATCAGAAAATCCAGCATTTCAAAGATGCCCAAGATAATAAACATGTTTGGATGTTGAGAATATGACAAATAGTGTTGGTGTCAAAGTTTGTAGCAACACAAACAGTATCTCAACCTTCATTTCTCACCTTATTACCTTGACTGAGCACATACTGAACTATTTCTACTATCCATTTAGTTCTCAAGGTGTCATTTCACTTAATAATGAAAAAAACTAAATGAAGCTCAAGGAAATAAATTAATTAGACTCTAGAATCTGGTTTCAAATCCAGGATTGATAATATTTTATTGGTTGAAGTATTAAGGCAACTCCACATAGTTAAAAGGGAGGTTTATTTTGTGGGGTAACTTACAAGTACAGGGATAGGTTACAGGGTCCAGGAGAGGTGAAGTGTGTGTTCTCTGGAGAACTCTGCTCGGTCTACCTTCAGCATCCAGGATCCAGGAACCAAGAGAGCCGGCACATCTGGATCTCAGGTCTTAAGGGCTTCTGTCTAGGCCCTGCCTCATAGGCATGACAGTTACTGGAAGCCTCAATGGGGTTAGTACCTCCAGGTCAAAGCTAGAACAGCTACCCAGTGCAATATTTCACCTTCTGAGACCATTATTTCCCTTCTCAGAAAATGTGTAAGAAGGTTTAAGTTGATAATATTGTTTTTCTGTTTGTAGTAGAAGATGATGATCTTAAGTTTCTTTCATAAATTTTAGAAGTTTGCTTATTTCTAGAATGTTTTAATTTAGCCAGAGATCATAGGCCATTAGGTACTACAGTCCATCTACATTATCCAAGTGTCCTTGAAGTTACCCCTTTGGTTTGTTCTGACCCTTTGCTGAATGTAGGACAAATGGGATCACTTCCCCTCTTTAGAGCTGAGAAGATGAGCTCAAGCATTGAGCTGTTTTGTCTGGTTACAGAAACTGGCAAATTTAGCTCTCTGCCATCTAATATGCATATTCCAACAGCAATGCTGAATTTTTTAAACACTAGAAAATTTATCTGTACTGTTTTCTACATGTCTTTGCATTGGTTTCGAGATACAGTGATAGTCTATCAATTCAGGGGCCTTGTTTATAATGAGAACCAACAAAATGAACACCCCAAAAACTGCTTGTTAGTTTAGGATTAAAATAAATGTTGCAGTCCCTCCAAAACTGAAATGCTTGTCATCTCAGTGATAGTCCTGCTTAGTAAGAAATGATCAAGATTTTTACATCCTAACCTTTTCAGCAAGATTTAATTCTTATTTAAAATTCTGTGTAGTAATTTCACCATAATAAACTTAAATGAACTAATTCTTAAGATACAGTATTTGCTGCCTGCCCTTTACTGTCTTAATATTTTTTTCTAAAGTTCAAGAACCTGGCAAAACCCATGTTAAGACACAGTGTATTTGTGTATAGAGATATTCTGTCCTGCCATTTTGACTTCTCAGCATCACACCATTATCACAGTGGAAACACTGCTTAGTATTTTTAAATGAAAACAGCTGTTGTTATAGTAACAGAATTCAGATTTTCAGAATCAATGCTGAAGGTCAGTCTTTTGCTTTTTTTTTATTCTGTAAAAGAAAAGGATAGAAATTATTCCAATTAACAAACATATATTATGCATTTACATGCAAATTTTCACACATTTTTAAAGAACCGGGGAATAATCTACATTTATATATATTCATATATACAGATTTTAGAACTATATTGTGCTGCCTTTTACAATGTTCCTTCCTATGGCCATCTTTATGCAAGGTAATTTTCTATGGAGATATTATTTCTCTGAAAAGAATTTAAATAAATGTGGGCATTGCTTTATTATTTATTTCTTATGTGAGAAAACAGAAGTGTGTGTATACGCATGAGTGTGGATGTGTATGGATAGTGTATATGTGTGTGGTGTACGTAAATGTGTTACTTGTGACTGTATGTGTGCATGTGTATGCGTGTGTGTGTGTGTGTGTGTGTGTGTGTGTGTGTGTGTGTGTGTGTATGGTGTAGGTATGTAAGACAAATCTTAAGAGGTCTTATTAATAAATAAAAAAAAAAAAAAACTGGAGCCAGATACTGGAGTGAAAACTGTAAGATCAGAGGAATAGGACAAGCCACAGCCAACTCTACCATACCAATTCCTCAGCCTCCAGAGAGACCTACTTCCTGTATACCCACACCAATATGCCTCTCTGTCCCTGCCCTCTTACTTCCTCTCTCTGCCCAGCTACATCACTTTCCTCTTTCCGCCTAGCTCTATCATTTCCTATCTGTCAGTACAGACCTCCAGACCTCTATGGTTAACTAGTGCTGGAAATTAAAGGGGTGTGCCACCACACCTGGCTCTGTTCCCAGTGTGGCCTTGAATTCACAGAGATCTGGATGAATCTCTGCCTCCCAAATGCTAGGATTAAGGGCATTTGCTATCACTGCCTGGCCTCTATGTTTAATATAGTGGTTGGCTTTTTCCTCTGATCCTCAGATAAGCTTTATTGGGATACACAAATAAAATATCACCAAATAAGTATCTGGAAATCTTTTTTCTCTAGTATCTAAGAAAACTGTCACACAGGACTTACCCTCTCTGAGGACTGGATGGGGAATGGGTGGGGGGGAGGTAGGAGGGGTGGAAGAAGGGAAAGGAGGGGGAACTGTGGTTGGTATGTAAAATGAAAACAATATTTAATAATATAAAAAAAAACTCACAAAGTTCTGGATACAACCTTATCTAGTTCTGGAATTTGACTTGGTTCCAGGGTACAAAATTATTTCAAAAGAATCAAAAAATGGATGTCCCAAAACCCAATGGTTCTTGACAAGTCAGCGTTTCCAGAACTGGAGGAGTCAGACTGCTACACTGGCCCTTTCAGCAGAGCCAGGATTCACCAGTGAGTGCTCATCTCTTTTCTTCTGTGTCCTGGCTTTGTACTTCCCATTACCTCAAGCACGTTTATAGAGGAAAAATAACTGAGGACATTCCCGTTGGTCACCACCTCGGTTGAGAATGTATCATTGTATTATAATTTATATTTAACTTAGGTACAGCACTAAATGAACAATTGATTCTATATTTAATTTCATAATTCAGAGATGGTCAAGCCATAATTAAATACTATTCTATAGGCTGGTAACTTAGATATTCTTTTGAAGTAATAACTATGTAGGCATCAGAGATGGCTCAGCAGTTCAAAGAACCTGATACCCTCACAGAGGAGTTTCTGGCACAAATATGGAGGCTCACAACTGTTTGTAACTTCAGTTACAGGGTATCCACAGCACACACATGGAGGCTTATGAATGTGTGTGTTTCAAGGTATAGGGTAACCACAGCACATACATGGAGGCTCAGGACTGCCTGTGACACCAGTTACAAAATATCCAATACATCTCTGACTTTCTCAGGCACCAGGCACATGTGTGGTATATATACATATATGCAAGAAAATGCAAATACACATTAAATAAATATTTTAAAAATTATTATGATAGAAAATAATTCATTTAGAATAGTAATTGCAACAATAATAGGATTGCTCCTAACAATAACATTAATTAATGAATTACTGAAACTATAACTTTACTTAAAAAATTCATTTAGTATTGAAGTGGTTTATTCACTCTTATTCAAATACAGTAATTGAGAATTTCTTTAGAGAAGACTACCTGTCTCTAACTTTCTTGTCTTTCTCTCTCCCTCTCCCTCTCTGCCAAGCCTTTTTCTTTCTCCTTGCTTTCCTTTATATCTGTTTATTTGTCCATGCTTTCATTCTACTATGATTTATTGAGTTTCTACAGGCTATTAATTGAATTATAAGGTTCATTATGGCACAGGTTCTGCCCTCTGCCTTCATGATCCTCCTAGTCAAATGCTATAGACAAGAATGAAATTTGTAAAGCTAAACAAAAAAGGTAAATATAGAGAAGGTGAAATATTCAATATTCACAAAATATTGTTGTAAAATTGTAAAATATACAATTTAGTATGGGAACAAGGCTATGGAGCCCACAGATGCCATTCTGGATATCTGGATGAAACTTTATTCTGGGATGTGGGAGTTGATGGAATTATAGACCAATCTCTACCACAGCCAAACATTAGTTAGAGTTTCTCCTCCTTAAAACATTCTATTCATTTTATTATTTAATCCTGGAGACACATATAAAGCCATCCTTTCTAATTCCAGCTTTGGAGAAATCAGGGCAAAACAGAGCATGGACTCCCCTGTATAGGGAACTCACAATCCAGGGAACTTCAGCTTTCTGTTGTACTATCACAGGGTCTTAAAGATCTGTGGAAACAAGGTGAAGCAAAATGTTCTTCTCGTTCTTTGAAAACTCAAGGAAACAGCTCAGTCTTTGAAGAACACTAATCAGACCAGGGAAACATCTGGCTTATATCTCCCTAGTAGTGTCCCACTTCAACTTATCACACAATTCAGTTTTTGATTATTTTCAGGTTGGGCCACCCTGCTGTCACCCTGTGTACCTCCCTCACCCCCACTCCTTCAGGCGTCCGTCCTCCTGTGATGCATACAACTACACCAGCCTTGGGCCCATGACTCAGCTGCTCTAGTGAAGCTCCAGTTCTATCTTCACCTCTTTTCTCTTCTGCTGACCTATCGTGCCCCTAAGTTTTGCAGAGTGTTCTTCTTCCCATCAATCAGTCTGCCTACATATCAGAAAATTCTTGTTATTGACCCTTCCTCAAGTCACTCACTACATCATTATACTATTACATGTTATTCACATAAACCAGATGGAATATATTTATTTATTCACTTGTTGATTATACCACCTACTTAATTCTTCCATAATACAACCTCCTCAAAAACTGAACTCATCTGCCTAAGAACTACTTGCTCTGGTAGGCTTAAATCTCATGGTGAAAAAAAGATTGGTAGATTTTCTTTCTGCTAACTATATTAACCAAGACTCTGAATTTAATGTATCTGAAGACAGAAATAAGACACATAATATTAAACACTGAAAAACTCAAAATGTAATAACATGGTCTACTGTACAGATTAAAATAAACAAGGCTGGGTAAAACCTGTTAAGAAGACAATGGTCTCAAAATCTAGGCCAGGAGCACTGACACACAGGAACAGGGTAGTAGCTCCATGGAGATGGTGCTTCAACAGGAAAGTTATTTAGGTTGGTAACCTTTTGATATGGAGGGTGAGGAGGAAGCAAGTGATAGAATAATTAGTACTCCAGATGAAATGTCTGACAGAAAGATGGTTCATCATTTATAGAGATAAAGTGCCTGGAAGCAGAGTGTCACTAATCTAGTAAGTTCCAGTTCATTCCACTGCTTAGAGACTCCCACTACATTATAAAGTAAACATTTAAACAAATCCATCCTTCTCATTGTGAAATCCCCCTTTGCTTTTCATATTATCCACACTCACAAGGCTCCTTGTAAGATGAATTGCTAAACCGTCTTATTAATAAAAACCTGGAGCCAGATATTGGGGTAAAAACTGAGAGATCAGAAAAGCAGAAAGAAGCCAGCCACATCCTCAGCCAAAGAGATCTGCTTCCTGTATACCCACTCCTATATGCCTTTCTGTTCTGCATCTCACTTCCTCTCTCTGTCCAGCTACATCACTTCCTGTCTGTCTCTACAAACCTCCAGACCTCTATGGTTAACTAACACTGGGATTAAAGGTGTGTGTCACCATGCCTTGCTCTGTTCCCCAGTGTGTCCTTGAACTCATAAAGATTCGGATGAATCTCTGCCTCCCGCATGCTAGGATTAAAGGTGTGTGCTACGATTGTCTGATTTCTATGTTTAATATAGTGGCTGGCATTTTCTTCTGATCCTCAGATAAGCTTTATCAGGGTGCACAATATATTGGGGGACACAATATATCACCACAGCCCCTTGGAGCAACATTGCTTGAGGAGGTACAAACCCCAGCCAGTAAATGGTAAATTTTATTCTTACTCTATTATGAACAAGACATATGAGAATATCAAGACCTCTTTACAAACTGAAAGAAGATGCTAAAAGGAATATTTGATCATTCTCTGCTTTTACTGTATTTCTTTTTATCTGTCAGTTGATTTTTTGTTAAAGATGATGACTCTTATCCTAGAATATTTTACGTTCACTGCCTTTAATTACAGAGACAGATGGGTGTTACCCAGGAACTTATAATTGTGACTAGATTTTGTGTTCTATTCTAAATATTAAAACCAATCCCTTCATCCTAACAGCTTTATAATAAACAATAAGGACACCTTCTTCAGCAATGCTACTCGAAGCAGGATAGTTTATCACATGCTGGAGCGCACCAAATATGAAAATGGAATATCAAAAGTGGGTAAGAACATTATTTTACAGACATAGTTTAAAATATTAAAGATACACAGAGGTAGAGTGTTATAACAAATGAAATTTGATACTTTCACTCATTATGAAATGTATAACACATTAGACACAAATTATGTGAATATTTCGTATTGCTACTTTTCATAAAAATATTTTTGAGGGCATTTGACCACTGTATCAAACGTGAACTATGCAAATATTTAAGAACAAAATTTATCCTAAACTAATAGAAATTTAAATAAAAAGATGCATAGAAAGGGTTTGGCATGGCATTATAAAAAATTACAAGTATCAAATATGCTGCATCCATAATTTTAGATACTTGTCCTCATTAAAGATTATGTATTTTCTCTTTATCTACATAATTTCCAGAGTCTCTATCTGTAAATATATACTTGTATAATTTTATTTCTTATGTGCTGTATATTAAACACTTTATGACACAGATTTTATAAACAGAAATTAAAATTAGTTTCTAGATCGAATTGGCTTTGAAAGATCCTCATGATTCAATAAATAAAGAAGAGTAATTTACAAAACTATTAGTCTAGTGTGATTCCATTTTCTTAATACATAGAAATAAAAATAAATGAAAGTCTAGAAGAATATGTAAGTAACCTAATGAGAGATTATTTCTGGAATATTAAATGGCCACTTATTTTAACTTATTAAACTTTGAAATTTTGTGTCATTTGATGGGGTTAACATTTTAGTACATATGTAATATGAAAGAAAATTGAGAGGTATGCAACTAGAACAAGATGAATAAAATTTAAAGCCTTACATAGAATTGAAAACAAAACAAAGCTAACATACACATTGACAATTGTGAAGCTTAATTGAAGCAATGAAGAAATCAGTTAGCCAAATGTTCTAAATTCTTCAAAGTTAAAAACTGACAACCCATTGGAATCTATTACCATAACTTCCTGATTATGCTAGGATAGAGAACAACACTAGTTAAAAAAAATATGTCATGTTTCATGTTTACTTTGTAAAGAAGAATCTTCACGGTCTAGTTTTTTCTGACTAACAATTCATTTGTAACTGAACAATCAAAATAGTTGCCTTAGACACTAAAACTTTACCCAAAACAATGAAAATTTTCTAAAGAAACAAAAATTAAAATACCCAGAACATGAGCTGAAATTTTTCTTATGATGGAAAATTGTGCTTACACAATTCAATGACATTTTTAATTATTTTTTAAAAGTACCATATTCTTTGTGGGAATATGCTAAACACAGAAGAACAAAAATAAAATAAAAAGTATTCCTAGTCACAGTTATCAGTAATGAATTTATAGAAAAAATGCATTATTTCAAAATATAAATGTGTATTGTATATGCATTTCTACTTTTAAAACTATTTTCTCGTCATTATGTATCACATGAAAATAATGTTGCAAATTCCTGTAGAACAGTCTAAGATAAGCACTCACTAAACTACAATTATTTACTGTGCACCTTATATAATTTTGTTTGCAACGTTATAAAAGGTTCCATATTTCAGGTGTACAAATATTTCTTTCTTTCATGATAATAAATAACATTGTAACAAACGTTGCTCTCCAGAAAGTTTTTCTCATTGCTCATTCTCAAAAGAAAATCTCACAGTACCTTCACCAAGATGACAGATTTTAGTGTGACATTTTACATCCTTTCAATTTAGCATAAACAAACATTTCTCGATCCAACAATATTTTCTGTCAAATGTCAGGAGTAGAAAATTCCTCTTTGACTAAATTTTGTTGTATTTGGTGGGGGATAGATAAAAAGGTTTTCTTGGTTCATGTGATCCCAAGAAGTGGAAATTAACAGTACACCACTCATCATGGTGTGATTTGGTAAAATGAAACCTTGTGTTGGTGTCTTGTAAACAATGTGGCAAGGACACACACCTAGGCTGAGTACCAATCTCTTTTTCAAAATTACTATCCCTATAGTTGACGTGAATATGGAAGTCATTTGAATTGCTTTAAGTCTTAAAATAATTCTGTGCATTAATACATGTTTTAAGGGAAAACCTTCATTGAAATTGACTCAGATCTTTGTTCTATTTCTAGGTATCCGTAAACTTATAAATAATGGCTCATACATAGCAGCATTCCCCCCACATGAGGTAATTTTGAAAGATATTTTCCATTCAACAAAACAAAATATTTTCATTCTCGGAGACAGTATTAGTTACTTTTTGTTGTTGTGATCCAACACCACAACAAGTAACTTATGGAAGAAAAGTTTATTTGGGCTTCGGGTTCTAGGGATTAGAGTCCATGACAGAGCACCATGGCAGCAAGCAGCAAGAATGGTGGCTAGAGCAATGCAACAAGAACTCACTTCTTGAGCAGTAAGAACCAAGCAGGCATAGGAACTAGGATGAGACCATAAACTCTCAAACCCCATCTCTCCTGGCCATACCTCCTAAACCTCTCCAAATAGCTCCACCAACTGAAGGCCAAGTTTCCAAATGCCTAAGACCATTAGAGAAATTTCTCATTGAAACCATGACAGTGCCTGAACAATTTCATTCATTTAGATCTGAGTACTCACATCTAGAACAGTTCACCGAGACAGTATTACCATCCTTTAGCCTCACAGTGGCCCATCAACTCCAAAACATGTCTACAGTTTTCCCTATGGAATAACCCCAGCCTCCCCCAGAGCAGTTTAATATTCTAACTACTCTCTGTTCCAACACAATACATCATGATTCATCCTGCTTGAAATGCCCATTCCTTCCGAATAAGGCAGGTTCATGACTTGTATTCACTATTTTAGAATACCTGAAAGTCAAAAACAAGACCACAATCAAAACCTCCATGCATTACCTACCTCACTGTTAGACAGATTATTATCTTGCTCCAAGTTTTAACTAGAAAGATGTGGATGGCCCTGAACAATGAAAAGAGCATCTGTTGAACACCTCCCTGGCCCCTGCTATACACACCCTTAGTTTATTTTTTTTAACTGTGTCACATCTTAAAATAAATTAGAAGTTTTACTTCTGTCCTTTCAAAAACCATCATTCCTTGATTTCCAAAGTTAATGCAATGAGCTCAAAAGTTAATGCATATGAGGAATTTGCAGCCCCATATAACTGTTAGTAGATAAAATGAATTGGAAATGTTGTATTTGTCAATGAGATAAGTATGGACTATCTCTCACTTGAAACAACCCTGTGGTACTGACAATAAGATTAATTCCATTATAAACATATATAATCCAGTTACAAGAAAGTAAAACGTCAAAGACAGTTATAAGCATAGGAAGTGTTATTGATCTTCATGAAATACCCACTTACAATAAAAAGTTAGGGATAATAATCATGAGCATTTTTTTCATATATTTCATGTGCTTAACCAGCACATGTTTTACTATGATTTTGCCTGTGCAGAAAGAAGTAAACATTATTCTCTCTTTAGATATAAAGGAACACAGCTTAGAAAAATTAAACACCATTTAAAATGGTGGTAAACTAAAGTGATCAGAGAAGCACAGCTAAGGGAGTCATTTAACACAGTAAATTTGGTTTGTTCTCTTGGGCACGGTAATTTTCTCTGCATAATTAGCTTGTACACTGATAGCTCACTTGAGTTTCTCATGGGAAATTTGGCAGCTGTCATAACTGGGTTGTTGATGATAGTCTTTTTAATTTATGTATATAAAGTATTTGGAATATAAATATATGTCATGAATATACAAAAGAAATAAAAAGTATCATTGAGTACCATTGCTTACTGTAAATATACAAAAGATAATTGAGACACAATGAAATTGGCTAGGAGTTGTCTATTGATTTGAATTGCTATTTACTCATGGGAGAAAAGCAAGATTTACAAAGAAGAAAATGAAGTCAATGGTATTAATATATAGTCTAATAAGGATATTTTAAAGTATATGTCTTCCTTTTTGGTTGATGCTAGATACTATATTCAGTCTCATAATTTTTATTCATAGTTGAGAGTTTTTTTATTTTCTTACAAAAATGGCAATAGCTAGAGGAGCATGGCAAATCCTTCTAGGGAAAACGGACAGGAAAAGGTAAAATCAAGAGGCCAAAGGTGCATATGTATGAGAAAACTTTGTCCAAGACATGAGTCAAATATACAATTCTTTCAAGGATGGATCATGGAGGAAGGTCAATCCAAGGTGTGATTAGGGACCACTGACAATATGTGAGCCTTCAGAAAGGCTCACAAGTGCATGAGTAGGTCAGAGCTTTCTCTTCACCCAGTTCTCCCTTGCAGCTCCCCTCTTGTCACTGTCAAGCTAGAGCGGTGTAGTAGTCGGTGTTAAGTGCAGGTTGCACAGTGGTGTCCTAGGTACCCTAAATTTTAGCATCTAGAAATATATATGGTCTGACCACTAAATCTGGGTGAATGCCATATATTAGAATTATTAGCACTGACTGCAAAAGAACAGCAATTTTGCTATTCATCCTTTTGATTAGTATCAGGCAGGCAGCAATCTAGTTTCAAGAGCAAATACTATTCCAAGTGGATGTTCTGCACTTGAAATCAAGATAGTTTTTCATTTTTCTCTTTGGCTTCCAATTATTAAGTTTTAAAAACTTGGGCTATCTTAGGGAGGATATCTTGGGCTTGTACTTTGAATGTGTATCACCCTGTCCCTAACTATTTTTTTATATTTTATTAAAGTGTCAGAGATGGCATGAACATGTTATCCCCTTGCAGCCTGAAGACACTTGCAAATCAGATCTCAAAGTTTCAAGAAAGCTTCATAAATAATCTCATCTGTGGTATTAGGGAACACTCAACCATATGAAGGCCATCTGAAAGAAAACATTGTGTTTTAAATGCTTAAATTTTGAAATATTAAAAGTAAATTTATAAGACCCTAGGATCTAAACACATAGGTGGCTCTAAAGGTCATGATCCCATTCTTTTTAAGCAAATATTTGTTCTCTTATAATCTATAAGTAAAAGAGAACTTTTCTGTATCTAGCTCACTTCTTAAATCTAAATGGTATTCAATTTATCAATGAAAGATTACAATAATTTTATCATTTTTAATTAAAAGATCCTGATCCAAACAGTGAAATATGAAGTCTCATTTACTTAAGTAAAATGGGCCCAAATTACTTGAAAAATTATTTAAAACACTATTTTCACAGAACTATCATATTTCCAATGATAAAGGTATTTACCATTCCAGTAGTAAGCTTGAGTATGTAATCTCTAATTATTTTATATATTGATACATTTCCTTGTTAGGGATACACTAATTCTTATTCAGTTCAAAGTTCACTAAGAAAATGGATTCTGATTTACGTTGTTGTATCTCTCTCAGGGAGCCTATAAGAGCAGCCTGCCCATCAAAACCCATGGACCGCAGAATAACAGGCATCTGTTGTATGAGCGCTGGGCACGCTGGGGAATGTGGTACAAGAATCAGCCTCTGGACTTGATCAGGTGCTGTAAATGGACTGGCTGGTAATAATGAGAAAACTGGTCTATTGCTGTTTTCCTAGCCTTGAAATTATTTCTTATCACAGCTATTTCAGTTTAGAAATTCTCTGCAAAAAAAACAACAACAACAAAAAACACTGCATGACTTTTCAATGGAAGGAACTCAATGCCAGGAATTGGTTATGGAGTGAGTGTGAAAGGTAATAAAAGAGTCTTTAAGTCAATCAGAGATTGATAGCAAGAGGAAGTGACCAGCACCCTGGAGGGGAAATGGTGCCATATGTATTACACACCCAAAATACCAGGTTCTGAGGAATACTAGGGGGAGGAAAATTATCCTGGATTGTTTATTTGTTCTTCATACTACCAAGTCTTCTAGTATCTCATTGCTCAATTTCATCATAAGCATTTTACAATGGAGCTAGAACAATGGACTACCTTATGAAAAAAAATCAAAACAAAGAAGCATTCAACAGGTATGAAGGCAGATAGGCAAACAGCCAACATATCACCTGTGTGTATGTGGCAGGCTGTCAGTATTCACAAGGAATTAGTTCCAGAAACTCCTCTCAAATGACACACTCCACGGTGCCCATATTCCTTTTATATAGTGTGTGTTTAGACATAACGTACATATATACTTCAGCATACTTTCAATCATCCCTAGAGTTTTCATAATAACTAATACAATGTGAATGTTAGGGAAATAGTTAATATGTTATATTATTTAGGGATGAATGGCAAAAATAGAACATGCATGTTTAATGAAGACACAACTTTGATCTGTGGATAGTAGAATTTGTAGGTGTAGAACTTGGTAATGCACTGGACTGGCTATATGTGTCTTCCAAACAGATGTTCTCTCTATTTTTGTGAGCACTTTCTATTGAGTAGTTGCTCTTAACTCTATCATCTGTCTGTCTATCTATCTATCTATCTATCTATCTATCTATCTATCTATCTATCTATCTATCATCTACCTATCATTTATTTTGAGACAGAGTCTCACTGTGTATCCCTGTCTGCCCTGAAACTTACTGTGTAAACAAAGCTAGCTTTGAACTGACAGAACTCTGTCTGCCTATGCTGCGATAAAAGGCATACAGCATCATGCCTGGATTCAGTTTTATGTTTGGAGTATTTATATTTGAAATTTACATAATTTATTTTAGTGCAGAAAACATTGTTTATATAAAAAGCATGAAATGAATGTTAATACTATTCCAATTTGCTAGCTAATGATGAATATCTATAGGATAAAAGAAAAACACATATTATTAAGCTATATGTGTTGATATTTTTATCTGTTTACAGAATATGAAAAATAGCTCACAACTGTATTAGTCAGTGTGTCAGTAGGATATAGATCACTGAAGGAATGCTTGAAGGGAAATCAGTAAGAAAGAAGATACAGAAGTGGGAAGTGGGATCATGAAAGCCAACACCTAATGACATGCTCAGGGACTAGTAAAAACTAGAAGCGATTATTAAACCTTATCTTAAAGACATAGGAGGAGGAAGGACTTGCCAGAACCAATTAATACTAACCCATAGAAGGAGGTAACAGATACAAGCTGTGACCTGAGGAAGAAAGCAGTTGTAGACAAACCACGACCCAAGAGAAAGGAAACCGTCTACCATATAGATCTTGAAACCAACAAGCCTGTCTGGATGTCAGAAGTTTTGAAAAAACAGAGTGGATAAGGTCCACAGTGGTGAACTCTGTGGGTCACAGGATAGTAAGTGGAGTAAGCACTTGGAGATACACAGGATGAATACTCAGCAAATGTTAGTTGTTGAGTATATCCAGAATCAAGACATTTTCTTACTATGTCAACCATGACAAATTCCATTATTCTAATGTATTAAAGTAAAGCATTATTATTTTTGAAATCTGTGGGCACAATATAGTAAGACATGCTGGCTCATAAAAATGTTTTTTAGGAACTAAGATGATAGTTTTTGAGTAGCATTTCAGTGTGAATTACTTTTTTTTTCCCGAGGCAGGGTTTCTCTGTGTAGTTTTGGTGCCTGTCCTTGATCTCACTCTGTAGACCTCAAACTCACAAAGATCCACCTGCCCCTGCCTCCTGAGTCCTGGGATTAAAGTTGTGTGCCACCACTGCCCGGCTGAGTCACTATTCTTATCTACAGGCAGCATTGCTATTATTGTTTCAGGTAAATTAAGCAAGCATCTTTTATGAATAAATGGGGTCTCTATTACAATCATCCAGGGCTCTCCAGCTACTATTGTTTGACTACTCACAGAGATGGGTAATTTTCCTGTAAGAATATGTGTTGGTTAAAGTGACTAAGCAATAATGCATCATGAAAGACCCACCAGAAAAGGGTATACAGTAAAGGAGTACAGGTGATATGTCAATGGACAGCACTGCCTAGGAACTTAGTTATAGCTAAAACTGAAGCAGTGATGTGGAGGACATTCAGCTTAAACCACAGAAAGCTATTTTGGAAAAAGCACAATTTCCAGAACTTTTAACTCTTTATAGTTAAGTTGTTCATGAGTCTTTCTGTGGCTTCCTTTCTATAATAAGAGCAGGATGGTATGTGACAGTTGGGTTCTTTTGATCATAGCTGATGGGATTTCCACAGGCAAATCACCATTGTCATGTCCAGTATAAAAATACCTTAATGTGATGTATGTGTCAAAAGCTGTCAATTCATCTTTTTTTTTAATGAACAATCATTTCTGGAGATGCGGTTATATTGTTTTGCTATTTTAAAATTGATTCAAACACTTAATAGCTAAAGCTTATTTAGTTTGAATCTAATTTCCCATGGAAACTATTTTAGATCCAAAGGAATACTTTAAAAAATCAGCAGCTGCAAAAACAGGGATATGACATTTCAAACAATTCTAATAATTGGTATCAAAGGGATTTAAACTTAAAAAATAAAGTTGTTGAAATAAATGATTATTTCTAAAGTTATAGATACCAGGGTTTACTTGGAGATAGAAGTTATTTCAGCAAGGGACAGATCATCAACTGAAATGTCACAGGGGGAGCTTTAAATAAAAGAGACACAAAGAGAATGGCCTTGGTTGAGCAGTAGTGGGGAACTGCTGCAGTAGTATCCCTTTGTTCTCTTTCTTCTGCAGGATTTTGTTGTACCTCTAAGGAATAATTATTGTAGATAGTTGTAAATACCGGTGTTGCAGGGCAAGGTCATTTTTGGCCACTTTTCTTTGTCTGCAGCTAGCTTCTCCACCCCCTGACACACATTGAAGCCTGCTTTGACTTAGAACATATTTTAGCCTAATAATATTAACTTACATTAACTTCAACAACAACAACAACAAAATACCAGGTTAATGCATTAGTGTCTTATGAGCAGGTCAGTCCCTGCAACTACTCTCCCCATCCTCATAAAGATATCCCATTGTTCACAATGCAGAAAGGGAAGCCTTGTTAATGAAAACTAATAATTAAATTTTCTTCCCAGCAACAATCACTGTGAAGCATCAATCTTTAACAGTGTAGCTGTGGGCAGGGTTATGTTAACTAACCAGCTTTAGAAAATGGAGACCTCACAGGAGTAAGGAAATCAGGAAATGTAAAATTATTTCTATCAGCCCTTTATAAATTATGGAACTATAAAAAAGCAACATTGGAGTGAGTGAGTGAAGGGAGAACAGCTGAGTAGATCTTAGAACTGCCTCATTAATCTGCCACTTTCATATCAACTGAAGACTAATAAGGTTTTAATTCCTTTAGTTTCATTTGCTCTTCTAACAGTGGTTGGTAGTGAAGCAATAAATGCACAGCTCTCACTTCAATGGGCTTAAATGTTGTGAGTGTAACACTGAATTGTGGTATGAAAGAAAGTTATAAGGCATCATGTCTGATGACACTAAGGCATTGGAACAAGCACAAAACACCTAACAAGGGTTAGAGAGAAAAGCTGACTGGAAGAAACAATATGAAGAAGAAGACAAATAACCGTTACAGGAAAAGGGAAATGTTTTGTTTTAGTTAGAGGCCAGTGGTAATAAAAGGAAATGTGCTTCCGACAAGCAGAATAAAGCTTCAGTGGAAGAAGGTGAGATATAACCAGGCAGACTGTAGCATAAGCATGTCAGTGTCTCAAGTGGAGACACATCTTGCCCTGAACTGAGAATCCAATCAGATGGCCAACTGATTTTTTTTTCTCTTCTTTTTATTCTCAGGAAAACATAGCTCCATTAAAGACTAAAAAGGTATACTATTAGGAAGATGGAGAAAGGCAAAAATTGGGTTATGAAAACTATTTTGAGAAAGTTGGACCAGAAATAGGTACTGTTGAAAGTTGGTCTTATACTGTCCCTTTAGTGGCCAAGTTTACAGAAACACATCATTGCCATTGTGAGAGTCATTAACAGCCAGCAGGGTCAGATACCCTAGTATTGCTGACAAGTACATGGACTAGAGGCCTCAGTTTACATCTGATATATCTGTTGTGGGATTGGAGATTGTTGGGTCATTTATGTTGCGTTAATTCAAACTGAAGACTGGCTTTCTTGTGCAGGCTATACTTTGGTGAGAAGATTGGTTTGTACTTCGCATGGCTGGGATGGTATACTGGCATGCTGATTCCTGCAGCAGTTGTTGGCCTGTGTGTTTTCTTCTATGGATTAGTTACAATGAATGAAAGTCAAGTAAGGTGAGCTATGAAGAGACTTCTCCAATTTATTTGTCCTGCTTTGTAAAAGTACAAATGCCTATGCACAGTGGAGATAAATAATAGGACTGCAGCATCTGTGTTTTGTTTTGTTTTTAGTATAACAGAAGTGCTATTAAAATGTCATTTTTATAGTTTTATGTGCAAATTCTTTTGAATATGTCCAAGATTGAGTTCTTATCTCCTTATTAAAGATATTTTTCCAATATGGATTAAATAATCTAAAAATATCAGCAAACTGGTTTTTAGCAAAAATAAACCATATCAAAAATGTGATCACAGTTTAAAGAAGAGTGACATAAAATTAGAAATAGGAATGAATTATTCTTACAAATAATGCATTGTTTTTCACAAGTATAACATTGAATTTAACTCTATATAATCAAATTCAAAACACAAAGAATACCTTGTTGGGGCTCAGCAGTTAAGAGCCTTACTCTTTGCAGAGGACCTGATTTGGGTTCAACCACCCTAACTCTAGCCCCAGAGGATCTGACACCATCTTCTAATGCCTCTAAAGATGTCTATATGCAGATGGTACATATGCATACACTCAGGTTCATGTACATACACATAAAATAATTAAACAAATCTTTAAAAAGAGAGATTCCTTTATCAAAACTCAGCATTTTGTTCTCCTTTTCTTAATCTTTTTGCAATGACCTGGCTACTAGGAAGTACATATTAACAGCTATTGCTGATATAAAATTGTATATATTATCGTAAATGTTAGTTTCCCTGTATTTCTCTTTAAAATATTAAAATATATATAGTATTTTTTCCTGGGAATAAAAGTAACTCCATTGCACTGGAGTTGACTAATCAAACTCTTTGATTTGAAATTTCTGAATTCTCTTGTTTTTCAAAACAAACACTGTAGATAGAAACCATATGATCTGATCACAGGCTTGTTTCAGGATTTTACAGAATCATTCTGATGCTGAGAGGCAACATGATCCTATATAAACCTCAGCTTTGAGACCTTACTCCTTCTCTGCTTCTTTGGGGGATTTTCCTATATACTATTCAATAAGTGATGTGGCTCAGAGGAGAGGCTGGATTACAGTTAAAGGTGTCCTGGAAAGAAAGCCGTTCTTTTGCAATGAATGAACAAATGGAAGCAAATTCTTTCTAATGATAGACAGAAAGGGAGCGGGTCCAATAGGGAGAGGAAGTGGGAAGGAGATGGGAGGGAGGGAGTCCAAAGAGGAGGGAATGTGAGAAGGAGCTGGGAGGAGTGGAGGGATGGGAAACTATAATCAGGATATATAGTCTGAGAAAGAATCTATTTTCAATAAAAAAAAAGAAATATTGGAAAATAATCACTCAATAGTTACTGCTCAGATTAGACCCATGGAGCACATTGTCATAATTTCAAAACTTCATAAAGTTTTACTATGAGATACAGACACCTCCCTCCATCAAAACAAACATAAAAATATGCAAAAGTAGAAATGCACAAAAGGAAAGAAATTTACTGTCCCTATTGACCAGTGAGGGGACTTTGGCTTCTTTTGTAAACATATTCTTTAACCTTTAGTACAAGGAGTGTTTTAAAAGGCATTGCAAACTCTTCAGTTACGTGCTTTTGGTATTATATTACCACTGCTGCTGTCACACTATAATTAAGATCTTGTCAGACTTTCTATTCTAAACCAAGATAAGCAGCACTGAATATCTTGACTTTCAAAATTTTGAGACTGATATTTTTCCATTCAAGGTGCCAGACATTGTTGAGTCCTGGCTGTTATCTTGGTGGGCAGGCAGGGAAAAGACTGTTTTGCTCTGTGTTGATTTGTATTACTATCTTATTAAGCTCCTTTGTGTTTGTTACAAAGTAGTGAGATGATAAAAAGCTGGAGACATGAGTCTGTTTATTTTGGATCTACAAAATATTGACAACCAAAATACAGTCATATTTATTTTTGTTTGTATTTTTGCTATCATTTTTACCTTTTATTAAAAATAGATTTTTTTCTCACATAATATATCTTGATTATGATTTCCTCTCCCTCTACTCCTTCCAGTTCCTCTTTGCCTCCATTCCTTCTGGAGCATCCGCCTTCTGCCTCTCATTAGAAAATAAACAGGCTTCTAAGGGATAATATATTTTTAATATAATATAATAATGAAGATAGAAAAAAACTAACACATTGCAATAGGACTAAACAAAACAAACAAACAAATGAATAAAACAAAACAAACAAAAAGGAGAAAAAAAGGAAAAGAGCCCAAGAAAAGGCACAAGATTGAGGGATCCTGTTGAGTTAGAGAAATTTGTTTTCATGGTAATCTCCATCCTCTCTCTTACAATCTTTTATCTTCTCTTCCACAGGGTTCTCAGAGCTTTGAGGGGAGGGATTTGATGATGGTATTCTGTTAGGGCTAAGTGTTCCGAGGTTTCTCAGTCTCTGCATAATATCTAGCTGTGGGTCTCTGTATTTGTTCCCATCTGCTGCAGGAGGAAATCTCTGATGATGGCTGAGCAAGGCACTTATCTATGCTTATAGCAGAATGTCACTGAGAGTCATTTTATTGCTACTTTCTTTTCTTTGTAGAACATTAGTATTTTGTCACTGGGCCATCTAGTCTCAGGTTCTTGGTCATCTAAGCATTGTCAGGTATGGGTTCTATCAGAGAAATGGATGAGATCTACATGAACAACCTGGATGTGAGTGGGGGTAATGAAGGGCAAGGTTTAGGGAATGAGAGCTTAGGGAAACGAGAGATCCCAGCTGGATCAAAAACAGAGAGGGAGAACAAGAAATGAGACCATGATAAATGAAGACCACTGTAGCTAGAGTTTTTTCTTTGGGTCCCACCAAGCCCCAGCAGTCCGACAGCCCACTTATAAAATAAACACAGACGCTTATATTATTTAAACTGTTTGGCCTAATGGCTCAGGCTTCTAGCTATCTAATTCTTACATATTAAGCTAATCCATTTCTGTAAATCTATACCTTGCCACATGGCTCATGGCTTACCGGCATCTTCACATGCTGTTTGTCATGGTGGCGGCTGGCAGTATCTCCTTCCACCTTCCTGTTCTTTCTTTTCTCCTCTCTGTCAGTCCCACCTATACTTCCTGCCTAGCCACCGGCCAATCAGTGTTTTATTTATTGACCAATCAGAGTAACTTGACATACAGACCATCCCACAGCAGACCACATGAGAATAGGAAGAAGCAAAGTGCTAGAGAGGTCCACAGAAATCCACAAAGATACCTCCACAATAGACTACTGGCAATGGGTGAGAGAAAGCCTGAACTGACCTACTCTGGAGATAGGATGGCAAAACACCCTAAATGTTGAGCTAGAAATCTCATCCAATGACTGAGGGAACTGGATGCAGAGATCCACGGCCAGGCCCCAGGTGGAGCTCTAGGAGTCCAATTGGCAAGAAAGAGGAGGGTTTGTATGAGTGAGAATTGTTGAGACCAAGATTGGAAAAAGCACAGGGACCAATAGCCAAACGAATGGAAACACATGAACTATGAACCAATAGCTGAGGAGCCCCCAACAGGATCAGGTCCTCTGGATAAGTAAGACAGTTGATTAGCTTGAACTGTTTGGGAGGCATCCAGGCAGTGGGACCGGGACCTGTCCTCAGTTCATGAGCTGGCTGTTTGAAACCTGGGGCTTATACAGGGACACTTGGCTCAGCCTGGGAGGAGGGGCCTGGACCTGCCTGGACTGAATCTACCAGGTTGAACTCAATCCTCAGGGGAGTCTTTGCCCTGGACAAGGGAATCCGTGGCTGATATGTAAAATTAAATTAAATTATAAAATAAAATGTAAAAAAATAAAAGTCAAACCAGATATTGGTTGGTAACACCCACAAGCTTTGTGCCACCATTGCACTAGCATATCTTACAGGCAGACATCATTGTGGATCAAATGCTTTGTGGCTGGCTTGGTGTTTACCTTTTTCCTTTGATAGCATGCAGAGTACCTTTCTATACCATAGACTCTAGAACATAGGGGTGAAGGCTCTGTGTAGGCACCAGCTTGGTTTCTTCGTGTTCAGTGAGTTGTGTGGGTGATGTATTCAGCAATGGGACAGGACTTACTGTCAGTTTATGGAGAACAATCTATAGTCTTGGCAACAGCCTGGGCTGTTGTGGGGTTCCAATGGGACTGCTTTGGCCAACAACATAATACCAATACTGGAAGCCTCATTTGGTGACAAGAGTCATCCAGTTAGGCCTCTGTCTCCCCATTATTTGATGATTTCATTTAGATTGCCTTCATATTTGGATATTTACAAAGCTTCTACTATATTATTTCTATACTGGCCCTCAAATAATCCTTAACTTTAGCTCCTTCTCTCCATATTCCCTCCTTTGTCCTCCTCTTCATTTCCCCTTCCCCCTTGATCCTCCCATTCCAGTCCCCCACCCCACCCCTGCCCTGCCATACACCCATAACTATCTATTCTATTTCCCTTTCTTAGGAGCTCTATCTGTCCCCATACTCCCTTAATCCATACCTAACTTCTGTTTCTCTACAGGTTATAGCTTGGTCTTCATTGACTAAACAGCTAAAATTCACATACCAGTGAACAGATGCTACATTTGTCTTTCTGGGTCTGGGTTACCTCACTCAGGATGATTTGTTTCTCATTCAATCCATTAACCTGTAAATTTCATGATTTCATTCTTATAACAGCTGAGTAATATCCCATTATGTAAATGTACATTTTCTTTATCTTTTATTCTGTTGAGGGACATCTTGGTTATTTCTAATTTCTGAATATTACTAACAGGCCAGAAATGAACATGGTTGAGTAAGTGTCTCTATAGTAGGAAGATGTGTTCTTTCAGTATATGCCTGAGTGTTATAGCTGGATCTTGAGGTACATTCCCATCTTCCTGAGGAACCCCCACACTAATATCCATCAATTTTGCACACCCACCAGAGATGGATGAGTGTTCCCGTTACAGCATGAGTTGTCACTTGTTTTATTCGTCTTAGCCATTCTGACAGGTTTAAGATGACATCTCAGAGTAGTTTCAATTTGCATTTCCCTGATGACTGAGGATGTTGAACATTTTTTAAGTGTTTTACAGCCATCTGAGTTTCCTCTGTTTAGACCTGTAGCCCCATTTTTGTAATTGGGTTGTCTTTGTGATATCTAATTCTTTGAGTTGTTTAGAAATTTTTAGAGTAGTCTTCTATCAGATGTTGTGTTGATGAAAATCTTTAACTATTCTGTATTGTCTGGATGACAGTGTCCTTTTCTATGCTTCTCAGTTTCATGGGGTCCCATTTATTAACTATTGATCCTAGTTCCAGTGTTAATGGGGCTCTGTCCAAAAAGTTGTCTCCTTTGCCAATAAGTTCAAAGCTACTTCCCACATTCTCTTCTATCAGGTCTAGTGTGTCTGGTTTTGTAGTGAGGGCTTTGATTCATTTGAAGTTGATTTTTGTATAGGTTGATTAATATGCATGTATTTGGAATATTCCAGTTTTACCAGCACCATTTGTTGAAGATCTTGTCCTTTCTCCAGAATGTGTCTCTGTCCTCTTTATCAAAATCAGGTGCCAATGGATGTGTGGATTTATTTCTAGATCTTCATTGATCAATGTGTCTGATTTTGCACCAGTATCATGCTGGTTTTATTACTTACTACAACTCCATAGTACAATTTGAGATCAGGGATGGTGATACCTAGAGCAGTTTTTCTAATATTCCGGATTGTTTTAGTTATCCTATGTATTTGTGTTTCCAGGTGAAGCTGAAAATTTGTCATTTTAAATTTTCTGAAAAATTGTGTTGAAATTTTTTGTGTAGGATAGCCAGTTTTACTATATTAATACTATATTAATCCTACTGATCCATAAGCATAGGAGATCTTTCCATCTTCTGATAGTTTTTTCAATTTTTTTCTTCAGTCTCTTAAAGTTTTTATCATATAGGTCTTTTATTTTTTTTGGTTACAGTTACCCCAAGATGCTTTATTTTTATTTGACACTATTGAGAAAGGCATTGTTTCCCTGATTTCTTTCTTGGTCCATTTGTCATTTGTACATAGGAGAGCTACTGATTTTTGCAATTATTTCATTGAGTATTTTTGCATCTGTGTTCATAAGGAAAAATTGATCTGTAATTCTTTTTCTTCGTTGGGTCTTTATGTTGTTTGGGTATCAGAATAACTGTGACCTTGTAAAATGAATTGGACAATGTTCCTTCTGTTTCTATTTGAGGAATAATTTGAGGGGTAATGGTGTTAACTCCTTTGAAAGTCTCATAGAATTTTGCACTGAAAACAGTTGGTCCTCAGCTTTATTTGGGGGGGGGAGACAACTTTTAATGACTGCTTCTTCTATTTCACTAGAAGTTATAGGTATTTTTAAATTGCTTTTCTGATTATGATTTAACTTTGGTAAGTGATATGCATTGAGAAAATTATCCACTTCTTTAGGGTTTATAATTTGGTGGAATACAGGTTTTTTTAAGTATGACCTTGTGATTTTCTGGATTTCATTGGTGTCAGTTGTTATGTCCTCTTTTTGTTATGTCTAATTTTGTTCATTTAAATATTCTCTTCACTTTTTAGTTAATTTGGATATGGTTTGTCAATCTTACCAATTTTCTCAAAGAACTGGCTCTTTGCTTCATTAACTCTTTACATTGGTTTTGTTTGTTTGTTTCTAGTTTATTGATTTCAAACCTGAGTTTGATTATTTCCTTCCATCTACTCCTTTTGCGTGCAACTTCTTTTTGGTCTAGAGGTTTCACATGTGCTACTTAAAGTTACCAGTATGAAATCTCTCCTTTTTTGTTTTTAATATAGGCACTTAGTGCTGTAAACTTATCTCTTAGAGTTATGTTCATTGTGTCCCATAAATTTGAGTATTATTCATTTTCATTCAGTTCTAGAAAGCCTTTAATTCCTGTCTTGACTCAGCTTTCATCCAGTAGAGAGTTGTCCTTGTTCCATGAGTTTGTAAGCTTTCTTCTGTTTTTGTTGTTGATTTAATCACTGGCGATTTTATAGAATGTGGGCTGTTAGTTTAATTTTCTTATATCTGTTGAGACTTGCTTTATGTCCAAGTATGTCACTAATCTTGGAGAAGATTCCATAAGTGCCAAGAGGAAGGTATTTTCTTTTGAGTTTAGGTGAAATGTTATGTAAATGTCTATTAAGTCCACATTTAGTTTCTAATATCAATTAGCTCCAGCATTTCTCTGTTTAGTTTTGGTCTGTAAATATTTCTCTAGTTGTTTTTTTTTTTTCTGTATGACCTGTCTATTGGCAATAGTGCTGTAGGGAAGGAAGTCTCCCATTATCAGTGAGTGAGGGTCAATGTCTGATGTAAGCTGTATTAGTGTTTCTTTTATGAACTTAGGTGTCCATATATTTTGTACATGGATGTTAAGAACTGCAGTGTCCTCTTGGTGGATTTTTCCTTTGATGAGTATGGAAGGTATTTTTCTATTTCTTCTGATTAGTTTCCATTTAAAAACCTCTTTAATCAGATGTTAACATGGCTATGTCAGCTTTCTTCTTAGGTCTATTTGTTTGGAATATCTTTTTCTGTCTTTTGCAATGAGAAATGTCTATCCTTGACATTAAGATATTTTTCTTGGATGCAGCAGAAGTATGGGTACTATTTTCAAGTCCCTTTGGTCAGTCTATCTTTTTATTGGGGAATTGAGACCATTGATATTGTGGGATATCAATGAACAATGCTTGTTGATTCCTGCTTTGTTGTTGTTGTTGTTGATGATGATGGTGGTGGTGGTGGTGGTGGTGGTGGTGGTGGTGGTGGTGGTGGTGTGTGTATGAGTGTGTGTGCACATATATTTCCCCTCTTTTGATTTGTCATTTGGGATTATTTATTCCTTGTTTCTTCTCAGGTGTTGTTAATCTCTTTAGGTTCGAGTTTTCTGTAATGCCTTCTGTAGAGCTGGGTTTGTAGACATTGCTTAAATTTAGTTTTATTATGGAATATCTCATTTTCTCTATCTATTGTAATTGAAAGTTAAGACAGACCTATTAGAATAATACCTTGCTTCTCCATGGAGACTCTAAAACCTAGAAGGGCCTGGACAGATGTTCTATGAGATCACAAATGCCAGCCAAGACTACTTTACCCAGGAAAGCTTACAGTCTTATTTCTTAACTGCCTAGCAGTTAACAGTAGGAAGATAGAGCATTCAAGTTTTAGATCCCTCTCTGTGTACATATGTATATGATATATATGCAACATATGTACTTAACTGAAATGTTCATATCAGTATTTCAGAGAGGACATCTCATAAGTTTTAAGAAAGACTAAACAGTTATGGGTGTCCTGCTTCTCAAGGCTCTGGGCTTCAGGACGAGGTAAAAGAGCTGAAACTGCAATTTTCTGGAACCTTCTGAATTGGCATCAGAACATCAAAAGAAATGTATGCAATGTTCAGTCCTGACCTGCTTTACAAACACTGTTGTATGTTAAAGAAACCTCCTCCAAACAAGTTTCCTCTTTATGCCTATCCTCAGCAATAAGAGTCTCTTCATTCTTTATCAGCCAGTTGGGTGCTAGGTATATTATCATATCACTTAACTAACACCCCAGTTACCATCCTCATATTGAACAACAACAAAAATAAAACAACAACAACAATCAAAAACTGGTCTTTATAGAAGTAAGTGATTTGTTCAGAATATTCCCTTTAAGGGATTAGCTAAATTTCAAATCTCTTTCAAATTTGTTTTTTGAAACAGAGATTTTATGGTGTGAATGTTTAAAACTAGACCAAACTTCTTATAGTAATATTAAGTGCTCACTTGTAAATGTAATGTCATACAAGTCTCTTGAACTCATTCATCATGTGAGATGGGAATTTCATGGTTCTTTGAGCATCAACTATGTTTACCATCACCTTTCTATGGCTTCTGACAACCACAGATGAACACCCCTTTTTTGTATGGGTTTACTGTGCAAGCTACATCAAATAAGTGAAATCATTCAGTGTTTGTTCTTCTGTGATTGGATCATTTCACTATTGAAAACGTATTCCAGGTTCACCCATGTTGTTATATTTGACACAATTTCTTCTCTGAGGCCAAATATACTGCTTTAGAAATATATACAGTGGTTTTTTTATCCATTTGTTGGTACATAGAAATTTTGTTTGTTTAAATATCATTGGTACATTTTAAAAATCATTCAGAGAAGATGGGAGTGTTAGGGTCAAAGCCTGGGCTCTGGTAGCTGCATCAGGGAGGCTTGGCCAACTCACCAATTAAAGACACAGTATTGGGGGAAAAGAAGATAGCCACAGTAGGATGAGGAACAGATAAAGAGATCCAGTGACATCAAGTTTGTCTTCACAGGACTGACATGAGGTCTAGCAAGAGGACAGTACACATACACAAGCAGTTCTAACTAAGGTCCCACCCAACAGCATCAATGAGCCGCCATTGATCCAGTGCTAGTCTGTCTGAAGAGGCAATACTGTAAGTTGTTACAGGGTTAATCGCTGAAAGTACAAACTCACCCTCACAGATAAGTGAAAGGATGGTCTGTCCTGTGAAGCTTTGTCCTGCCTGAAATTCAAGGAATTAAAGAGACAAGATTAATTATCTTTGTGCCTTCTGACAAGTACAGACACAGAGTGAAGGCAGAAATGCCAACTTTGCATCCAACTTTTGGTTACCCTGCAAAGAGCGAATTGAATTCTTTTTTCAATGAAAGATGACCTCAAAGCACTGGTTTCACCACCTCTTCAAAAATCCTGATTTCATTTATTTTTGTACTATATCTAGAAATGGAATTACAGGATCATGTGGTATCATATGAGATCATTTAATAAAAAAAAAAATTGAAGCACTTTTACAGTTTCCCATAACAACATAGCATTTGAGATTCTCACTATGTACTAAAGTTTCAGTATCTCCACATCCTTAATGATACTTATTTTCAGTGTTACTATAAAATGTTCTAGGCTGCCCAGAGAAACCCTGTCTCAACCACCACAACCCCCCCCCAAAAAAAACCACAAACCAAAACAAACAAAACCCAAAAAAGTGTTAAAAATCAATATATATATATATATATATATATATATATATATATATATATATATATATCTTTCCCTATGGTGGAATATCTTGCTCAGCCTTGATGAAGGGGGGAGGAGCTTGGTCCTGCCCCAAGTTGGTATGCCAACCTCTGTTGACTCTCCATAGGCCTTACTCCCTATGAGGGGTGGCTGAGAGAGGGGTGTAGAATGAATCTTAGAGAGTCTTATTAATAAAATCAAACCCGGGTCCAGTTATTGGGGTGAAATGCTGGATGGTCAGAGAGACAGAACAAGCCACAGCTAACCTCACCTGGCCAACTTCTCAGCTGATCTGTTTCCTCAGACTGGAAGCCTCTGTGTCCTCATATCCAAATGGCTCTCAGCTGAACTGCTGCTAGAAGCCTGAAACCTTAACCAGCTAAATGCTTAACCAGCCAAATGCTTCTAGTTTCTGATCCTCACGCCTTATATACCTTTCTGCTTTTTACCACCACTCCCTGGGATTAAAGGCTCGCTCTCTGGGATTAAAGGCATGATGAGTCACCATGCCTGTCTGTATCCTTGAACACATGGATTTCTGCCTCTGAAATGCTAGGATTAAAGGCGTGTGCTACCACTGCCTATCCTCTGTTGTGGCTGTTCTGTCTCGGACCCCAGATAAGTTTATTAGAGGGCACAATATTATGGGGAACATAAAACCACCACGGAGGGGGGGGAAAGGGAAGGAGGGGGAACTGTGGTTAATATGTAAAATGAAAAAAAAATTAAATAAATTAAAAAAATAAAATAAAGTTCTAGCAGTTCAGGCTGGAGATAAACCTCAACAGGAGAGTACTCACTTTATGTGACCAAGGCCCTAGTTCAATCCCTAGAAATCTCCCCAAACCCTTAAAATAAAATATATAAAATTTGGTCTTCATTGTCTTGGTGGTTCTGACTTACAGTTGCTTGATGTTGTCATCTAATTCTAAACCGATGCTTTGTTCATGCTGTCATGTTCAAACTCTTCCCCTCTGTCTGTGCTCCCCTGTGTGCTATAATGTGTTCATCATCCAGCTGTTTCCTGCCCTCTGCTTGTCATGTGACTTGAATCACTAACAGTGGTTCTCAACCTTCCTCACACTTCGATCCTTTAATATAGTTCCTCACATTGTGGTGACCAACCATAAAATTATTTTGTTGCTACCTCATATCTCTAATTTTGCTGCTGTTATGAATAGTAATGTAAATAATTTTGGAGATAGAAATTTGCCAAAGGTGTTGCAATCCACAGGTTGAGAATTGCTGCACTGGGAGTATTACAGCACCAGGGGTCCAAACACCTACCCCAAATGGACTGTTTCGTTTTCTTAATTGGTATTAGTCATTATTTCTTTGCAATCAGCCCTTACTGCGCAAATTTAGCATAGGTATAAAAATAAAGAAAACCACAATTACAATGACAGTGTAGATTGTCAAGCTCTGGAAAAGAAATGATGACGCATTCATGAAAGGAACTTTCCTTCCCTTTAGATGCTAAATAAAATAAATTTGTGATATGCAAATCCCTTATTTCAGACAGGAGAAAATTGTCAAAAAAATGATTATTTCTGGTCATGGTGGAGATGGCTTGGCATGTAAACGCTGCCAAGCCCAAATACCTGAGCTTGGTGCCTCGAACCCACATTGGGAAAAAAAGAACCAACTCCTACAAGGTGAGGTGTTCTCTGACTGTCAAAAGCACCCTATGGAACACACACACACACACACACACACACACACACACACACACACACACAATTAATTAATTACATCTACACATTACTTAAGAACAAAACTTGCATTGGAATTAGTTTTCTAGAAATCAACTTGGTGTCTCTTCTTAATTAATGTTTTCAACTTATAAATCAAGAGTGTAAGAAAATTTTTGTTCTGAAACATTGATAATACTGAGAATTATTTCTCTCGTATATGTTTTATCACTCTTTGTTGATCTCTTTCTTGGCTATTTTGATTGTTAAACTACAAGCTTCCAAACTACTCATGACTAATAAGGTTTATTGTTAATAAGCCTACTGGCCATTGCATGCCTGTTTTGTGAGTTCCCTACACATACTTTCCTTCTCCTTAAAATTAGATCTACTCCTTCCAGCATGATTACTTTGATTCTCCATTACAATATGAGTAAAATTGTGATAGCTTTCCAAGCCATAATCGAAAATTAGCAAAGAACAGTTTGACATAAAAAAGAAAGTCGAAGTCAAAAATAGTCAACACAAATCCATTCTAGTGGAGAGCAAGACTGACTATAAAGCCACTATAACTAAAGCAGTTTGGTGTTTGTTTGAGGGTCACATAAATCAGTTGAACACTACGGGGAAATTCAGAAATCTGCATTTTAACAGAGAGTATATTTGTGATTACAGAACAGTAATAAAATATGTGTATGTATAAAAAAAAAAAAAAAAAAAAAAGAAAGTCAAAGTAACCTGGTCAGTTGCCCAATCATTTAGAAACAAACAATAAACCTAGTAGTATTGCTTTCTGTTAGTATTTGTGCATATAGTGGGTGTGTTTGTTCATGTGTGGGTCCATGTTTATATACATGCAAGAGAACAATGATGGTTGCTGTTCCTCAAATGACACCTACCTTGGTTTTGTTTGAGTATGCATGAGTGAGACAGGATTTCTCACTGGCCTGAGGCTCACAAACTTTGTTAGACTGGCTTGTGTGCATACTGGAATTACAAACTCACATAACTATGCTTGAATTTTTAACCTGGGTTCCTGGGTGAAATTCAGAACCTCATGCTTGTACAACAAACACTTTACCAACTGAGCCATCTCGGTAGCCCCGACTTTTGGTTTTGGTGCTTCTCTATGCCTATTCTTTGAAAATACAGGATGTATAACTTTGCACTTCTAAATGTGCATGCCTTGGATTCCTCACAATAAATGACCACAAGTTTTAGGCCTAATTAAAGCTCCTTTGATGGGAAAAATATATTGTCATTCACCTCTGTGATTGTGCCTTTACTTCTTGCTTAGATACAATGAATTTGAATTATAAAGATTTAACTGTTACACAAATATATATATATATATATATATATATATATATATATATATATACTATATATTTTTGACATGTTTTGACAAAAAGTATATATAATTGTATATTGTGTATTATTCAAATCAGGGTTAATATATATATATATATATATATATATATATATATATATGCTCACATATTTGTCATAACTTTGTTGGAAAAATACTATTTTTCTCTTCTGGGTCAGTATCAAACAGATCACTGAATACAGCTCTAATGTTTCCCAGTGACTATCTGTTTAATCATCACTAAGTGGTCTTTTTTTTAACCTCTGCAGTGTTTTGTTTTGCTCTGATATCTACTCCTACATCCTGACCATCATGATACCTCCTCCTATATGGTTTTGCTGTACAGAACTCTATTTCTGACTCCAGTGAGTTCCTGGAGTTTGCATCAATATATTCTATTTTTTGAGTATGCAGTATGAGGATTTTCATGTGAATACCAGCTTATTAAAAAATTACACATAGGAGAGGAGGTGGCAGGAAAATTGAAAATAAGTCATTGTCAGTGCCTAGTCTAGAGGGAGCTTGGTAGTTGAATTACAAGGGGGAAACATTGGCAGTCAGTCATGTGTGAGTTAAACATAAATTATTTAATTAAGTTACATAAAAATTAAGTAGTTAATAAGACAGAAAAGTAAATTAATATATTAGGTAATATATATTTTGGAAGATGCAGATATGTCAATTTTGTATGGTTTAAACTATTAAACACATCTATGATAGCATACAAATAAGCAACTAACAGGTAAGCATGACAGAATCATCCTCTGTTTTTTTAGACATTCAGCTCTTAAATACAAGCTTCTTAGGTATTTTGTCTAGTGAGAATTTGTAATAAAATACATGATTCACCTCTTTATATAATATTGGTTTTCATTTCCTTGTACTTGCTTTAATATTCTTTTGAAGGTGTCTGTTAAAGAAATTATATCAAGTTACATTCCAATTGTCAGTGTATGAAACTCTTTCTGCTCACTGCCTTATTTATAGAACTTCATCAGATTATGAAGAAATTGATAGCAAGTGGAAATTAATAACCATTAACCCTTCTGTTTATGTTTCCTCAGATAGCACAAAAGTTGATTTACCATTTGTATGGTGACTAAGATTGTTCTTAGGATAAAACAGCAAAGTTCTTAACACAAGTGCTTACTCGGCCCTTGATGCACTTCCCTTGTCTCAAGGTCATTGCAGAGGACAATTCAATCCTTGGATACTCTAATTCCCCTTCAGGCAGACACCACTGATATAAACCAACGCTTCTCCTTTGGTTTTTCTTCATCTTAGTCATCAAGGTTTTGTTTGTGTTTAAAGTTGTTCACTCTTAAAGTATTCAATGTGCCTGTAATTCTGCCAGAAACAGGGCCACCATTTTACCAAAGGATATAACATAGTATTGGGATATAGTATATACTCATAATGGATATTAGTAGAATAGAGACATTAGTTCTTCAAAATATGGAAGATCATGAAGAATTATTTTTATTAATTTGAAACAATTTATGTGCATTTCTTTCAATAGTTATTTATTTTAAATTATACTTTTTAATATAAAATCATTTTATTGTAATGAGTTCACAAATAAAATATTCCACTGCTAGGTTATTATTTTATTATTTCTGGTAACTGCTTTGCCTGCTTTGTTTGGAGTATTGTAGATAACTCAAGAAAGATCCAATGAATGAAGCAAATTACTCTGAAGTATCTGAGTTTGTATTCCTGGGATTATCAATCTACAGACCAACACAATGTTTCCTCTTTGCATTTTCTACAATATCATATGCAACAATTTTTCTGGGGAATTTCTCAGTTGTGATTACAGTTGTCTTTGACTCTCATTTACATTCACCCATGTACTTCCTTTTAGCCAATCTTTCATTTGTTGACTTTTGTTTTTCTACCTCAACTGTTCCTAAGTTGATTTCTGATCTGTACTCCAGGAATAATACCATTTCATTCCAGGGCTGTATCTTCCAAATATTTGTCCTTCATGTCCTGGGGGCATGTGAGATGGTGTTGCTGGTAGCCATGGCCTGGGACAGATATGTGGCCATATGCAAGCCCCTCTACTACCTGACCATCATGAGCCCACGAATGTGCCTTTTGCTTCTGATTGGTGCATGGATTATTGGTCTCATTCACTCAGTGGCTCAGTTAGCTTTTGTTGTCCATTTGCCTTTTTGTGGTTCGAATGAGATAGATAGTTTTTACTGTGACCTTCCTAGGTTCATCAAACTTGCCTGCACAGACACCTACAGAATGGAGTTCTTGGTTACTGCTGACAGTGGATTAATTTCTGTCACTACCTTTTTCTTATTGATTGTCTCCTACATCTTCATACTGTTCACTGTATGGAAACAATCCTTGGGCAGTTTGTCCAAGGCCCTGTCTACACTTTCTGCTCACATCTCTGTGGTGGTTTTGTTCTTTGGACCATGCATGTTTGTGTACATATGGCCATTTCCTAATGTCCCAGTGGATAAGTTTCTTGCCATTGTGGACTTCATGATTACACCTATCCTGAACCCTGCCATTTACACACTGAGGAACAAAGACATGAAGGTGGCAATGAAGAGACTGAGTAAACAACTCCTGAGTAGGAAAAGGGTCTCCTAAGCTCCTCATGAGAATATACAACCTGAATACTGCATTATAAACACAAATGTTAAGTGATGTCCTCTATTTTGACACGATTTATTATTCCTACTCTAACAGCTTGATAAACTTGAATAATTTATTCCAAATTGATAATGAAATGATCATATCTACTTGTTATTAGCCATATATTATTACATATTTATTGGTTAGTTATTACTTCTGTATCTTTTTTGTCTTTCATTGGTTACATATTTACTGGCTATTATGAAATACACATTTTAGACTATATCAAAAGCACAAATGGAAATGGACGTAACAAATTATCCATTATTTTCATACCTGAACAGTTAAGCACTGCCTTCCAGACATTTCTGGTACTTTTTCTTATTTGGAACTAAGTTTAATCAAAGCTGGCAGCAAACTCAAAATTCTCTTGCATTAGCCTCCTGAGCACTAGGATTAAAATGTGAACCATCACGTCTTGCTTGCTTGCTTTTCATTTTGCGTGTGTGGTTTGTGAGTGAATGATGAGATTATATGGTGTGGGTGAAGATCAGCAGGAATAGGAGATAGGTGTAATCTGAAAACTTGTGGGAAACCTGGAGTGAAAGGGGTGTGGAGAGAAGGAAGTAAGGTAGGAAGAAAGAGCGGCACTAGGATAGACATTCCAGGGTTGCATTTAGGAACGGGGTGGGGCGCTGTTCTTGTGGGAGAAGAATAGAGTTGAAAAGGGAGTAGTGAAAAATGGAAGAGGAAGACAAAGAGCTTAAGATTGTATGAGTAAAGGAGGGAGAAAAGGGGGAGGGAGAAGGGAGGAGGAAAGAAGAGAGAAAAGTGTAGAAGGGGAGTAAAAGGGCTGGAGCATTGAGTGTTAGATGGAAGCTGAGGAGGAGCATTGTTTACAGTGAGAGTGATGTGGATATTTAATGGAACACACTTGTTTTCCTGCAGAGAAATGGCCAGAAGTGGCCTGTACATTCACAATGAACATCCTTAAACTCTAGGGATGTTAGCAATGCAGGAGGCCCGCTCTTGTGCATGTGAATAGCACATCAATGTTTACCTGTGTTGCTTGGGAACCTGGAGTCCAGCAACTGTATCTAGGGGTGCCATAAGCTATTTCCCACACCACACAATTTTGGTGGGGGACCTTGTGGGCTTATCTTGATTTTCCATAAGCTGATCTTGAGTGGGAAAATTAGTGGGTCAAAGGACCAATACTAGGGAAAATCTGAAGGTCAGGGCCAGGCTGTGAGACCAGTAAGTATCTTCAGTCATGAAGAACTTGGTTCATGGAATTAAGGAAAAGACACCTATGGGTTTCTGCAATGTCCCAGAAAAAAAACTTGTTGTACTTTTTATGTGATATGAAAAGCATTTTTGCAAATGAAGCCAGATACAAACCTCACAAAAAGATCCACCAAGCTGTGAGTGAAGGTGATGTCAAGAGACTGCAGAGAATGATAAAACTTGGGAAACACAGCGTGCATGACAAAGACTTTAAAGAAAGGTAATAGTGCTTATGTGCTGGTAGGAGTGGCCTGCGTGGAGGATGTTATATGGCCCTTGTTATATTCAAAGACCAGCATAGGGGAGCCAGAAGGAGGGGAGGACCTCTCTGTGTTCTGTCTTCTCTGGATCCTCAGTACTGTCTCAAGACTTGCACTCCACCTACAGGTCTCTAGGCCAGATTGTCCAATCCTGCCTACAAATTTATCCTGATAATTCACAAATTTACCAAGTAATTTATTCAACATTGTTAACATGAACATTTATTATGTAGCATTCCTATTGTACTATTCTTAAAATATTGCTGCTTTGTCCCCCTTAAGCAAATTTAGAGACTTTAAATATAATTTAGAACCCTTGAAATTAGCAATACTTAAATATATCAGAAGAATTATTATCACATAATTTTGTGTACTTGAAATCTTGTTTGCTGAGCAGAAGGGACAGTGATAATATTAAATTGAGTTGTCAAGTGCAGGGAGCTATTCTAAACATTTTGCATAATTCCCATTGATGAATCACAGTGGTATTCTGTGAAATAACTACTGTTTTTCATCTTAGCTTTACTGATGAGAGAATTGATTCATAGAAAGCCTAAGTAGTTTGTAGCAAAGTTTAAGTTATAATTAAACCTATGGTGATTTAACCTTAATGCCATGCTTTTTCTCTAAACCTGCTCCTGGTTAGGGGGTATTGCTCACTGGCAGATTTATTTCTATGCATGGAAGAGGCCATGTGCTCAGTTCAAAGCACCACACAAAAGACACCATTGAAAAGGTCTTTTTACCAGTATAGTGAGTAATACAAGTTAATAAATATTTCCATTTTTTACAAGGACTTAAGTATTTGTTCAGAAGGTGGAAGAAACACCTATCATTCAATGTTTAAGAATTATGTGCCATTTAATATTTTATGATTACATGAGTAATTGTAAATTTTAGCATAGTGTTCTAGAATTTCATTAAAAATTTCTCATTTCCATAGGATTGCTCTGCATTTTGCTTGTGTCTATGGCTGGGAAGAAGTAGTAAATGTTCTACTGAGAAATAAATGTGACATTAATGCTGTTGACGGGAATTCCATCACACCTCTGATGAAGGTATATATAGCTATTCAAATCTAGCATAACATAACTTAATTTAAATGATTATAAAACAAACTTATCCCATGAACATGTTAGTAATTGGTGAACTCTATGTGCTGTTTATATTGAAGTAATTGAACAAGCAATCTGTTTCTTGGTATAATCCCTAGGCTGTACAAAACTGGTCATATGGATGCACGTGTACATTGTTGAAGCTTGGTGCTAATCCCAATCGTATGGACAAAAATGGTAATACTTCTCTTCACTATGCTGTGTCTGAAGATAATCAGAAGCTGGCTGCATATTTGCTTAAATACAATGTAGACATGGAACAAAAGAACAAGGTATAGTTCACAGCACTGTAGTCCCCAAATAATCTGAAATATGTGTGTGTGTGTGTGTGTGTGTGTGTGCGCACACACACACACACACACACACACACACACACACACTAATAGCAATACATATAGGATTAACTTCCTTGAATGAAAATAATTTGAAATAGCTTAATTGTTTAAGAATATGACTTCAAATAGGGAATGTGACTTGCTTTGAAAGAAGTGTTAGAGTCTAGAACTTTCCTGCATAGAGAAATAGTATTTGTGAAACATCATGTAAAAGGGTAAATAAAAAGGAAGGCAATAGTGGGTACATTTTGGGGGGCCCTGCCAAGGTATGCCACTAAGCAAACAAGCCATGCGCAACAGACCTAGTGCAAGGTTTACTGGTGAAGGAGAGAGTGGATGAGTGAAAGGCCATGTCAGCATGGGGACTTGAAAGAAGCAGACAGACCAGAGGAAGAAGAAAAGCAAGGGAGAAAAGAAATGTCAAGAGAGGAAAGAAGAAACAAAGAGGAGCAAGAAGTGAGAGAGATGAGAGACAAGGAAAATGAAGAGTCAAAGAGAGCGAGCTGAGCCTGGCAGGCACTTTTAAGGGGTGAACATGTCACTTAGCTGATGGGGAAAGGCACCTGGAGACAGGTGATAACACAACTCCTTTTGTGACAGAGGCAGGCTGCTGCTGGGGCAGAAACTATGTCTGCTGTATTTATTCAAGTTAAAGCTTCTCTTTTTATTATTTTTCCACTAAAAATTGTTTCTAACTTGTGTAAGGCAACAGAATTGAAGAGCAAAATTTCCCTTGCTAAATAAGCCATTTTAAAACTCAAGTAAAACAAAAGAATTTGTGGCAAATTTTAAATCTTATTGCTGTTGCTAACAAAAAAATTTTCAAATGATATATTTCTCTGAGTGAAGACTAAATCAAAGAATACGGTTACCGGAACCTGATCCGAAATATGAAGGCCCACCTGGAACTTAGGCAATTGAAGGAATATATGAAGAATTATTGTTGTTTTCATTTATTTTGATCACATTCTTTACCATCACCCAGATCACCCAGCTCCTCCCATATCCCCACCAAAACTCCTTCTTAACTGTTCAACCTCATGACCCCTATCACAAAAAAGCATGGCCAACACCAACAGTAACCAAAAAAAAAATTATCAAAACTAACAGAATTATTTTAGTATGAGTTTACATGTATTGCTACTATGCTTTCTGTTTGAGGAGTATTCACTCTTCATTTGCTGAAGTTACTGAGCTACAAATAAACATGCCTGTAGTTCAATCTGAGGAATAGGTAGTAAGTAGGTGGTGGATATATGTAAAAACAGAGGAAAGATCACAGAATCTACTGGCATATTCCCCCCCCCCGCCTTTTTTTGAAGAAGTGTGCAGAGGAATGATCTGTATGCTGTGAATGTGTTGCTCTGATAGGTTAATAAATAAAGTGCTGACTGGCTAGTAGCCAGGGAGGAAGTAGAGGCAGGACAAAGAGAAAGAACAGGAAGGCTGAGGGGGGGGAGACACTGTCACTGCCACCATGAGAAGCAACATGTAAAGATACTGGTAAGCCATGAACCATGTGGCAAGGTATATTTGCATAGAAATGGGTTAATTTAAGATATAAGAACAGTTAGCAAGAAGCCTGCCTTGGCTATACAGTTTATAAGTAATATAAGTCTCTGTGTGTTTACTTGGGTCTGAGCAACTGCAGGCGTAAGCAGGACTGGAGAAAACTCTAACTACAGATATGACCACCACTTAGGTCAAAACTTAACCTCTGTTTTCAAATCTAGGATGCCTGGATTGGGAGGAGGAGGAGATGGAACTGACATTTTTCCATATTGAAATGAAATGCAATTCTAGATGTTTGTTCCCTGGCTGTTCCCATCAAGGGAAACTAAGAAGTTTTCAGTGACTGAGTCCTTTCTCTTTTCAGTGATAAGAACAAACAGTGAAGGTAATTAGACATGTGGGTTAGAAATGAGACTGAAATTATAGGTAGCACCTAGTTCTGGATTGTGTGCCCCAATGACCTCAGGAGAAGTTTGGACATTTGTATTACAAGTAGAATTTTCTATGTAGAGTTTGAATCTTTAAATCTAATTAGTTGCAGACAAAGGTATTTTCACCTTGAAATTCTGAAAGAGTTCCTGGATAAACGTTGAATGTGTATATGCTAGATCTCAAAATCCAAAGGAACTCTGGAATAGCCATTGTTTGACTCCAATAATCTTAGTCCTACTTTCTCCTTTTACTATTTTTATGTTTGGAAAAAAACAGTAACAATGGTGAAGATTGTTGATAACTCTCCTTGCTTTAAGACAACAATAATTCATTGCTTTTAAAAGATCTTGAAATTAATAAGAAGCTAGAATTTTAAGAATTCTATGTATTATTAGTATACAAATAAACAGATCCCAGACTAGTAATTGCAAGTTTTTTTTCTATATTGAAAAAGTAGCAGCAAATCACAACCTAGACAGTTGAGCTGTTACCGTGTGACATGATAAGCTCACAAAGCCTGGGCGTCATATCCTAGCAGTTGTAAACATTGCAAAAACAGTGAGTTAAGGACAGTGTTGAAAAAAACAACTGAATGATTTTTCTTATGCTTCATTTAATCAACATTAGGGGAAAACAGAATGCAAGTGAAGTGTAAATTAACAAAAGTTTGAAAATTTCTGGGTTGATGTTATGTTATATTTCCTTTGGGGTAAATATCATTTTTTATAAACCATGTTAGATGATTTCACAAGTCAAAATTGGTTTATACAAACTCATTGGAGGAAACACTCACTGGAAAAATAAAAACTCAGGAGCTATGTACTCGGTATGGTCCATAGATACCAGTAGTTTCCTTTAAGAACTGAGCACACTGCTAAGCCTCAAGATACTCATGCAGAAACCTGCTTATCAAATTGCTCTTAAAGAGGTGAAGAGAGCAATTACATGACTCCATATATTCAATGCTAAGGTAGAAGGGAATATTTGTAGAATGAACACAGTCTCAAAGTCATATTTGGGAGGGAGTGCAAAGGTTTCATGTGTCACATGTAGACAGTTGTAGGGCATTTCAAGGAGAAGGAATGTGCAGGGGCCTGCAAGGGAAGAAGCTGCTTATTCATTCTAGCAAGGCTTTATATTCTCATAGGACTGTTTCAGGCTCCATTAAGTTGAAGATTACAGTGATTTTGGATTGCAGGTTTTTTTTGTTTTGTTTTGCATGATGGCTTTACACCACTTTTACTGGCTCTCAAAGAAAACAAAATAGAGATGGCAAAATTTTTAGTAAAGAAGGGGAGAAATATACATGTATTTGATAAGATGAAAAGGTACTGTTGTTTGATTTTTTAAAAAAAATGTTACATATTGAAATAAGAATATCACAACCAAGAAATATCAAATTGATGGAAAGAAGACTAACTTACAGGGATTCAGTGATCAGGTATCAATTAGTCATCAGTCTAATTAGTTGGGTAAGCAAAGCAGTAAGTTGAGGTGAGCAAAACAAATCATTCATAAGTTTCATATCCCCTTATTATATTGATTGATGCTTCCTATTTGATATTTTGTTTGATTGGACAACTGATCTTATGGTAGATTAATGGGTTTTCAGTTTGGTTTTACTAACTTTTTAAGAAGTTAAGACTTTTTGATTAACTTTGATTCACAATGAAACTCAATCATTTTGTACTATTTTCCCTTGCTCTTATATGATTGTCCTATAAAATGCCTTTTTATTCATAAAAAGAGTTGACAATCACAGTCTATTAGATGACTCTTGCCTTTCAATTCCCTTTGTTTGAGGAATAATGAAGTTAGAATATTCTATGATGATTAAGAATTGTTATTGGAGAATGCTGCTCAATCCCACCCCCCTTTGGTCCAACTGGTGTTGGTGTGTTTATATTTACATAGAGTTGGGAAAGCAAAGTAAATTCACTTTCTTAGGAGAAAGATTAATGAAGCTAAGTAGCAGGTGGGTGCAGATGCAGTAGATGCAGATTCACAGATGACTTGGTTAAAATGTCTGCTACCTAGTTGCTACATGTCTGAACTGCTGGTGTTACATATCACCAAATATGAAAAGGATAATACCTTGTAAAGGTTTTCATGAGATCATTTATGTAACATTAATGCAGTGCATAACACATGTTATTGTCATTACTAAGTGTAACTATAATGAATTTTATTATTAATAGAGTATTTTATAATGTTGTTATAGCTTAAATAATGAAAATAGCTTTCAAATATCTGATTAGTAATTATATGTTATAGTAAACTAAAGAAAATGGAAACATCTTCTCTTAAGTCCTTATCTATTTAAGAAGAATAACTTTTATACACTTATATTCCATCAAAGTTGATGAATCTAAGAATTCTACTAAGAACATGCAAAACACTGCCAGAGGCTTCCCATCCATTTTCTTATTTTATCTTTGCCCACCATATATAAAGATAAATCTTTGTAACCAATGATATTTATGTGTATAAAAAGGACAAATCCAAACAGACAAGCAAGATATTAAATTTGTAAAATATACCCAAATATTAACAGCTTTAATTAAGTTATCTAATAATGAAGCTATTCTGTGTTATTTCAGAAACACACTCTTTTTTTTTTTTGGTTTTTTTTTTTTCGAGACAGGGTTTCCCTGTGTAGCTTTGAACCTGTCCTGGAACTCGCTTTGTAGACCAGGCTGGCCTTGAACTCACAGAGATCTGCCTGGCTCTGCCTCCCGAGTGCTGGGATTAAAGGCGAGTGCCACCACCGTCCGGCCAGAAACACACTCTTATATGCCATAAGATGGTATTCAACAGATATGGTCAGTCTATTTCTGGATGAAGGCATTGATTTTTTTCTTTAAAGATGTATTCAGATGGATTGCCTTACATTATGCTATTGAAGGCACAAGTAAAGGGTAAATGTTTGCATTGTAATGCTAGCAAACACTAACTTGCAGTTCAAACTAATCACAATGTCTTCAATCCCTCTCATAATATATTATTGTTGACTCTAGGTTGTGATGCTAGAGTTTTCCGCCTTGCCCACAGGGACAAATCTTTGTCACCCGCCAGTCCCACAGCCGCTCAGACCCAACCAAGTAAGCACAGAGACTTATATTGCTTACAAACTGTATGGCCATGGCAGGCTTCTTGCTAACTGTTCTTTTATCTTAAATTAACCATTTCCATAAATCTATACCTTGCCACGTGGCTGGTGGCTTACCGGCATCTTCACATGCTGCTGGTCATGGCGGCATCTGGCAGTGGCTCTCTCTGCCTTCCTGTTCTTTTATTTCTCCTCTCTGTTAGCCCCGCCTATACTTCCTGCCTAGCCACGACCAATCAGGTTTTATTTATTGACCAATCAGAGCAACTTGACATACAGACCATCCCCCAGTACAGCCAAGTGCAGACCATCTCAGACACCTGCACTCAGGCCCATGGTCCTAATCATCCTCTATGCAGACCTGCTGGGTAACACCACAAGGAACCCAAGAAGGGCTCCCACAGGACATACATTAACATCCCACAGCAAGGTTGTTTTGGAATAGCAGTGAATATCCAGTATGCAAAATGCATACCATTAGAAGCAGAAATGAAGAAGCATTTCTTTATCTCATGATTTGGTTTTGTATTGCTGAAGACTGAAGGAAGTGCCTCGTTTGTGCTGGGCAATTCTGCCAATGAACTACATCTCTGTATTCTCATTTATTCAGAACTTTCTGGAACTTAGAAATTATGGACCATAACATTTTCCATTTCATCCAATTATAAACCATATATATATATATATATATATATATATATATATATATATATATATATATATATATATGTGTGTGTGTGTGTGTGTGTGTGTGTGTGTGTGTATAATTCATATATTTGATATTCTAATTAGCTGTTTTAGTCTTCAATTACAGTGTTGCAGAAAATAGTGTTTCTTCCTCTGGTGGGATTTTGTCTATATATTACTTATTGAATCTCAAAAAAAATAAAGGTTTCTGGGTTCCCTGAGTCCTAGGAGGAATGCTCTCTTTCAAAAGACAGATGGAGCAAGAAGAGGGCATCTTGTCCATCTTTTGTTTTTATCATTCTTTTGCTGCAGTGTTGCTAGTCACACTTGTCCTGCAGATCAGTAGAGATTGACCTCCATGACCAGGCTGCCTTTGTTGAATCAGATCTCTAATGATTTATGACAGTTCACACTTACATTGAAAAGTTACAATATTTTAATTGAGATGTTAGTCCCAAAGTGACAGTTCTTTCCTTTGGCTGCTGGGCTTTTCAGCTTGTGCCACACCCATTGCTACCTATTTGACCATTCTCACTTATTCAGAAGCTTCCATGGAGCCAGCCACATGTCATTTTAACCCTAGACCTTTATGGTTTATTAACTGTGAAGAGTCTGTTCATCTCTTTCAGTAGAAAATATGACTTGGAATCATTGTAAGCTGTCATGAATGTTTAAATCATGTTGCAGTTAATATCACAAATCTTTACTCAGTACTACTATAACCAGATCCCTTTGCATTCTGTTCAGCATCCTTTCCTGGGTGCCATGAGAGCCAATATCATCCTTCTCTGAGTAGTTGTCAGCCTTAGTCTGTATCTAAGAGACCTCATTCACATTATGTTCCAATGGAATCCATGGGTAGGATAGGATTTTATCTTGGAAGGAATTTGGACACAAACAGACCAATCAATCTTTCTAACAAGGATCTGTAGGTTCAGAGCTTGATTAGGTAGAGGAAGACTGCAAGTAACTAAGTGACATTTTGTAAAGTGTTAGTTTGAAGCTTTTGGTCACTGAGAGTTTGATAATAGAAAACAATCGTTTTATTTACTGGAAAGAAATCATATGATTAAAAAGGCTTGTATTTTCAAGTTGTTTAATAGCTCATTTTTTCTAAATGATAAGACATAAAATTAGAGCAGCTATCAAGAAAATTTAGAGTGCCTATGATGTTTAAATTAATTACCATGTTATATAGCTTAAAGTCACCTGAAAAAGGAGTGTCAGTGAGTGATCATTTAGATCATATTGACCTGTAAGATGGTCGGGGAGGAATTTTCTTGATTGTTGATAGATGTGGGAAGAACCAGCCTAGGAGTAGCATCATTTCCTACTCAGGAGTCTGTTGTGGAATTTTAATTTAAGGTGTGTTACCTTTGTTTATGCTGTGGAACATTTGTTTTAATGATGCAAAGTTGTGTTGCATTCTTTTATGTTGCATTTGTTTAACTCTGTGAACCTGTGTTACTTTGCCTGTCTAAAACACCTGATGGTCTAATAAAGAGCTGATTGTCCAATAGTTAGGCAGGAGAAAGGATAGGTGGGGCTGGCAGGCAGGAAGAACAAATGGGAGGAGAAATCTGGGGAAAAAAGATAAAGGAAAGAGAGAGAAGGAGAAAGATGCTAGGAATCAGCCACCCAGCCACAGAGCCAGCCATGGAAATGGCAGTAGTAGATTCTTCTCTAGATTCAGTGACCTCCACTGCCAAGGACGCTGCTCAGATTTGCAGTATCAGGTATGAGTTGTCTTCTACTGGGTAGGCCTTAAGTCAAGCTAGACAGCTATTGGTTACTACTAAGAAGCAAGTACTATTGCACCACTGGAGATATCTTGTTCTACAAGTCGTTTTTGTGGTCCACAGGCCCTACAAATAGGTAGACTATTGGTTGTTTTTTCTCTCCTGGTAGCCTACATAGCACATTTGGGATGCTATGAAAGTCATACCTCATGAAAAAGTATTCCAGGCCACTTCCTGCTTGATTTCTATGAGTCCCATGTCTCAGGTGTGTCTCCAGTAATAGAATCTTAGCTTCAACCCGAAGAGCCTATATTTCTTTGGGAGTCTCTTAGAATCCACTGAGCAACAACTCAAAGGGACATTCCTTTGCCTGGAGCTGAAGATTTTGTTAGACAGTCTATGGCTCTTGGGGAAGCAGCATCTTCCAAAGTGGTATAACTTCATTTAAATTATTTATATATGCACATATATATCATATATATTTTCATGTAAATATAAAATCGTAGGCTCTGTATGGATTTTCAAACATCCTTAGTGGTATTTAGCTTTCCTTCCTCTCTATGTATTATTATTCTCATTCCACTGTAGTTAAAATGTGCTTGTCCATTTTTGCCCTTCTAGACATCTGCATCCTATTATGCCCCCTCTCTAGAGCTCCTCCCTGGGCTTCCTTTATATTTTCCTGTCTTCTTTTTTTGTCCGATTAGTCCATACATCTTCATTTGCAAGTGTGCATTGCAGTGAATCATTGGTCTAGTTTTAGGCCTCTGGTTTCTGCTACACTATCAGTACTGGACCCTCACTGGACTCCTCTTGGATATCCTTTTGTTGCCCTGTGTCATGGAAATCCTGTGGGCATTGGATCTGCAGGACTCTTTCCTTCACATGCTTCAGCAGATCACAGATGGGGTGGATGTTGGGATGAGTCAACTCTTAGTCCTGTATCTGGACCTTGGTGGTAGTTGAGTTGGTCAGCCTGCCAGCTTCCCCATATACTCACCTGCATGATGAGATCTCCAGCACCTCCTAGGGTAGCTCACCCAATGCCTCAGGGAGCAAAGGGTGGAGCCAGCTCTTCTGCTCACATCACTGCATGGAAGATAAGGAGCAGGGCCAGCTCTCCAGTTTTCATGCCCTCAGGGCCAGCTCACCCACACCCCTTCTCCTACGGCCAGCCCTACTGTGCTACTTAAGTGAGATGCAGGGCCTGCTCTCCTGAGTGCTGAATCCAGTGAGGGGAGAGGCCAACCCTGTGTAGCCCTTCATTAGAAATGTCGTCCCAGGCAGCAGTCCAGAACAAGGACAACCACATGGCCTTTGGTAATAACATGGGCCATGGACATCAACACAGACCTCTGCTTCTGCATGGCCACAGACCCAGAAATGTCCCCCAGCACCAGTGCCTGTTGCTGCATGGCCACAGACCCAGAAATGTCCCTCAGCACCAGTGCAAGCCAGGATTTTACCATAGCCTCAGATGACTTCACAGGAAACTCACATCAGGTTGTTCTTCTCCATCACTGAGTCTCCACATCCACCTTTCTTCATAGTGCTCAAGCTGCTCTGCTTCTCTCTCTCCCATTTCTGCACTCCAAACTTGCACAATTATAGTGGCTCATTCTATGGTTGGGCCATGTGTTGGGTGGGGTCTCTGGGTGACTTATTCCTGCCCACTCTGCAGGGCTGTGGGTATCTTCAAGTGTTCCTTAAACCAAAAGCTTCCAGAGGAAATATTTCTCTGGCCAAAGTTATACACAGCACAGTGAAACTGTAATTCAACAGAGAGTCATCCAGTCTCATTGTTGAACTGCCACCACAACCAACTAGAGAGATTGGCAGATAGGCTACTGATGAAATGTAAACACAGCTGGACATGTCCAGTCAGTTGTGGGACTCTGTTCTGCAGGTACACTCTTTTTCCTGGGCTAGGATGTGGCTCTGGGAGTCACAGTGACTCAGACAGTGGTCAATTTTCTCAAAGGAAGAAGGTACAGTCCCACTAGTGCTTGTGTTTGTTACTGGCTCTGTTGATGAACAGTGTAATTCAGCTTTTTCCCAGGAGCAAGAACAGTCACCACCTCATTTCTTAGTGCCTGTTCTGCTTCACTTTATAGCAGGCAAAACCATTTCTCCACCACCTATGCTCACTCCTTCCTATCCTCTCCTTTCCTGTCTTCTAGGTTTAGAAGCCGTCTGCTGGTAAAATATAGAATTATTGTTTTGAAATTGAGATATTTATTTTATCAAAAATGTGAATTTAGAAAATATTCCAGAGAGAGAGAAAGCATATTTCTTATGAAATCATTGTTATATCTTGATTGCTTAGGAGAGGAAATAGAAAATTCTGTGGCCAAAAAGAGTTTTTTACTGGGATGTTTAAGAAGAAGTTATTTTTAAAAATGAATACTCATTTTCTATGTGGAATGTAAGAGTTCGTCAATATAAGGTTAACTTCTTTTATAAAATGTGTACAAGTAATCAGACGACAAGTAATCTATGAACATGTGTCTTCTAAACTTCCATTTTTGTTTTACACAATGGTAAAAGATAAGCTTAATGTAGACAGCATGTATAAGGTTGGGTATTGAAATAATTGTGTTTTTAGGCACAGTCTTTTTTGTTTTATGTATAGTTTCTTTTAAATCAGGACATTCACATATTCTAAAATGAGTAAGAAAACATTAATTGCTTTAATTTTTGTATTAATTTTAGCTGAGTTCTTCTAAGCATGCTCCTGCTAAATGTCCTAGTAACTTAGGTGGGGCTAGAGATCAAAGAGACAAAACGGAAGCAAAAGGAACAGTGGAAGGTGAGAACTATATTCTGTAAATGTGTTATTTGACAGAGTATCTGTGTCTAACATGAGTACTGATGGATCTAGTAGTCAACAGACTTCTCTTTCAATGGATACCAGTGAAAAGTGGAAATGAAATGACATCGATGGCACCTATTACCAGTCTTAACAACAGGGGAGACTGAGGCCGTTTCTAATGGAGTTTGCTTATGGTTACCAGTACATTCTTATATGCAGTGTCTCTGGGGAAGTAAGGAAGAAATGAGTATGGGGAATGAGTAAGAATAAGTATAAAAATAATGATAAAGGGAATAAATAAAGAAAAAAGGACAAATTTTTATTGTACTGAGTATGAAAGCAAGGATGCATGGGTTAAGAATATGAAAAAGTTGTCTTCATGTAAAAAAAAAAACGGCTTGAGAAATAAGGAAAAGTTATGCCAATTTTCATCAGTATCTCACTTTACAAAAGGTCATTAATGTCTGACAAACTGTATCATGAGGAAGTAGATTTACTTTACTGTAGATAAATATTATTTCATGAATCATTTGGTAAATTTTATTCTGATTGTTTGCTTATCCATGGTTACCTGCCAAAGTGTTAAAGAGTCAGTAGTAGGTCAGGGGAAAGATGAGAAATCTTATTCTACAAAGTTATTTGAAGAAATGTATAATTGAAACAGGACAAAGTAACACTAAACAGACTGATCAGGCTTTATTTATGTATTAAAGATACACACACACACACACACACACACACACACACACCTGCATTTTTGTGTGACAATAACAATTAAAATAGGTCATCAAATCCAGAAATAGGAAAGCTGGAGTACATAGGATTGGCTTGAGGAAAGAAAGGACAGGGGAAAAGGAGGTAATATTTTAAATATAAATTAGGATTAAAAATAACAAAAACTGAACAGAGGGCTGGGGAGTTGAGTCTCTGGTAGGAAAAGAGTTTGCTATGAAGGAATGAAGATTTGAGTTATATCTAGACTCACATAAAAAGTTGGGCATGTGTAGTGAGCTCCTGTAACCCAGCACTTTGGGGACAGTGTCAGGAGGATCACGGAGATATTCTGACTTCTTGCCTTGCTTCAAACTCAGTGATTTATCTTGTCTCATGGGATAAGGTGTATGGTGTTAGTCAAGGTCACCTGTTGTCCTCTTCTGCCTCTGTTGAGCATACACAGGTATGCACCTGCATAGACACGTACCTATACATGTGCACATAACACATTCACTAATACACATAACAAAGACTGAAGAAAAGTTAAACAACAGAATAGAAATTATTTTCCTGCCACTAAAATTTACTCATGTGATATTTATTAAATAACACAATATGTTAAATGATGCATATTTTCTTACTTAGGAAGTTTGAAGAAAACAATTTGAATGGTGGGTAGCACTAGACATATGAGTGGCATGTGATGTCTTTCACAGTTGAGGAGTGTTAAGAACTAAGGATAGAGCTGAAGAGGAGAATGAAGATTAGGACCTACAGAGAGGACAGAAAATAAGTGAAGGAAGTTGATCAGCTGGCTCCAGTCCACAGGCAGCAGCTGGTAGCTGCACATTTGTACACCACTGAGCACCAGCCAGCCTGAGAGACTGCAAGACTAGTAAGCCACATCTGGCTCCTAGTGAGAACTTATCTTAGTTTTCTCAGGCCTTATGTGGATCTACATGGCTGCATGTTGGGCACCATATGTGGATGGATGTGTTTTTCTTTGGGCCACTAGATCACAAAATAATGACACAGAGACTTATTACATATGAAAGCTCAGCCTATAGCTTAGCCTTGTCCCACTAGCTCTTACAACTTAAATTAAACCATTTCTATCTGTCCATGTGTTGCCATGTGATTTGTAGCTTTTACCTCTCCTCCTGCATGTCTTGCTTCCCCTGTGACCAGCTGAACTCTGCCTTTCCTCTTCACAGAGTTCTTTCTGTCCAAAAGTCCAGCTTTACCTCCTGCCTAGCTATTGGCCATTTAGCTTTTTATTAAACCAATCACAGTGACATATTTCTATACAGTGTAATCAAATATCACACAAGATCTTACATTAATTTTGAGATAATACATTTTGGATGATATGTGGTTTAGTAGACATTCTTTGAGAACTCACATGACATATATTAATACTCTTGGAAAAAAAGAGTATATATATATATATATATATATATATATATATATATATATATATATATATATACTAAGTTCAATATCACTAAGCCAATGTGCCAATGTAGTGGAGATACTTAAATAAATACTGTACATAGGAGCATAATGGCTGTCACTCTAGTGATGGAGAATGGGTGGAGACAGGGGCATCCTGTGGTTCTCAGTCAGGCTAGTCTTGAAAAAACTGTGAGCTCTAGGTTCAGTGTGGAAGCTTGTTTAAAAAAATATAAAGTAGAAAAGAGAGAGAAAGATAGTGGAAGTAAGCTACCCCTACAGGAGTACATGCACTGATGAGTGCCACCCCATACATTGTTAGTACACATGTACACACACACACACACACACACACACACACACACACACACACACATACATGCTCACTACATGGAACAAGAGAGAGAGAGAGCAAACAAAATTAGAAATTTTATAAACTTGGAAAGTTCCTGGTGTTCTTATTTCAATGAGATATCATTTACAAATTTTATATAAAAGTGAGTGGATTTAAACATTTTAAGTGCATTTAAAATATGAATGTAAATTGCTGTTTAGGAAATGATCATTCCTGAACAGACAAGGTGGCTCAGTGTGTAGAGACCCGTGTTGTGAAGCCTGTTGACTCTATTCAATCTTCAAAGCCGACATGTGAAAGGAGAGAAAAAATTGTCAAACCAATTGTCAACTGACCTAGACAAATGATCCATGATATGTGTACACCCAGATACAGACACACACAAAATGAACACATAGATACATAGATGCATAAATGAATAGACATGAATGAAAAGGATGATTCCCGCAATAAGTCTACATATGTCTTGACATGCTTTGGCTCACTTTCTAAGCAACTTTTAGCTTGGCTGTGCAACATTTTGATGAATCTTATTTTTAGGTTTCATGTTCCAGCTTAATTCCAAGATGATGTGTCCTATGCACTAGGAGCCATTGCATAGTTTTGTTTTGTCCCCACTAGATGTTATGACTTTGCAATTACAAGTTTTGTACCTGACATGAGGAGATACATCTTTTGGGTTCTGTGTATAAAGAATCATTGTCTGATCACTGAAAAAACATATTTGGTGCTGAGACTTGAGGATATAATCTGTGGTTGTAAGCACACTCTTCTGCCACAGAGCTAGAATTATTTAATTAACATAAAGGTTATAAATAACATCTGATGCCGGGCGGTGGTGGTGCACGCCTTTAATCCCAGCACTCGGGAGGCAGAGCCAGGAGGATCTCTGTGAGTTCGAGGCCAGCCTGGGCTACCAAGTGAGTTCCAGGAAAGGTGCAAAGCTACACAGAGAAACCCTGTCTCAAAAAAAACAAAAAATAAATAAACAACATCTGACTTTTTTTCAGATGCATCAAGAGTCCCAATAGAATTATAGATGGAGAAACAAATAAAGCAAGATATGTTGCCAAAATGTATGAACTTATTTCAAATTAATAGATTTTTGAAATAAATTTTAAACAGTAACTGGCTTTCCCTTATTTTGCTGTATTAACTAGTGTTGTTACAGACAGTGAATGAAATATATAAGGTGTAAACATTCATAACATCCTCATTATTAATTGTCTACAACTTTTAAAAGCATCTACTTTTTTGGAAAAAAACACAAAGACATAATTGCTAAAACACAAGGTACTGAGGACAAAAAAACAACAACACTGAAAATCAACAACACAATTCCTGCCAGTAACATGCACAAATTTCAATAGTAACTTTAACTATTGATGGCCTCAATTCTGCAACCAAAACATGTGGGCTGACTGAATGGAACAAGAAACAAAATCCATTTATTTGTTATCTATGAGAAATGCATCTTATCTTGAATGATAGACACTTTAATGATAGTGTAAATGTATGGAAAAATACTCTGATTAAACAGGACCAGGAAGTAACCAGGTACAACTGTCTATCCCAATATCTGACAAAAGAGACTTCTAACTAAAACTAATTAGAAGAAATAAAAAGATACACTTCATTCCATTTAATAGAACTGTCAACCATCCTAAATATACATGCACCATACTCTGTTGCACCAAAATTCATTTTAAAAGAGGTACTACTAGATTTAAAGACACAGTCTAGCATTGACCCATGAGTGATTTTTAGTATGCTACTATATCTAATTGATAGATCATCTTGACCAACAATAGAGAAGCATCAGAATTAAGTGAAGCACACATCAAAAAGACTGAACAGTTAGCTGCAAAATATTCCACACAAACACCAAAGAATACACATTTTAATTTCTATCACAATGAATCTGTCACTTGCATTTTGAAACTATTCTTAACAAATAAAAGCCTTTTCAGACTAACTTTCTGAAATACCAAACTCATTTAATAATCTTTGTTTTAAATTTTCAAACCTAGTGAAATTATTACAAAATTTATGTGGTTGTGAGATTCCATACATATGTATATATGCTCATTCTATAGATTGTTTCTTAATATCCCTAAACTAATATAGTATGGATAATATAGCGTGAATAGACATGAGATGAATTAAAAGTTCCTCTTTCTTTGATGCTGAGTATGAGACAGTACATGTGATTATAAAACAACCATTTTTAGTTTTATTTAAAGTGATTGTCATTATAATATTACATGGTGATATTTTATTTGTCTGAAATGTGATTTTATTTGCATGTTAATAAATAAAGTTGCCTGGGGGTGAGAGCTAAAAGCAAGCCATTTAGTAGAAGTCCAGCTGTGGTGGCACACACCCTTAATCCAAGCACATGGCAGGCAGAGTCTCTGTGTGTTCAAGGACACAGCCAAATGGTGACCAGACCCTTTAATCTCAGTATGAACCATAGAGACCTGGAGGTCTGTATAGACAGGCAGTGATGAGGAAATCATGTGGTTGGGTTAAAAGCCAATGAGAAGGTAGAACAAAAAGGAAATAAAAAGATGGGTCAGACAGGAGAAGGTCTCTCTCAGGGGAAGGACGGCAGCAACTGGTAAGCTAAAGTCTTTGTTAGTGCTCTGATCTTGTGGGCTTTTAACTCTGCATTTGGCTTTGTGTTTCATATTTAATAAGACCTTTTAGAATTTCATTTACAATATTATTCAATCATTTGGGGAGTTTGGTGGTCCTCTCTCTTATGAAAAGCCTATCATCACAAATTATAAAGGAACAGATACATGAGTTGACTATCAGCCTATCTGGCTCCATGATATATTCTCCTTTCTCTTTCCTATATTTACCTTAGTACTAGCATCAAGATGCAGGTCATATGAGGGCAATTCAGAAAGTTATATTTAGTACTATTTTAACCCATGTATCAAATAAAATTCTGCTTAGAGGACAAACTATATCCCAATATTTAGCTATTACCTTACTTTTACCATGAGATGAGGTAGAGGAGAGTTCACTTACACATGTCTTAGAACCAGAATCTTAATATATATAAGACTATTCCATGAAAACAATTAGTATACCAGAAACGAATATCTGTTTTAGACCTTACATTTGTTGTAATTAACATCCATTTAAAGAACTGTTTTTGGGAGAATATCCCTGACTGGCCTGGTATAACAGGTTGGCCACAAACACCCAGAAGTCCACTTGCCTCTTCCTCTTGACTTCTGGGATTAAAGTGCAACACCACACTAAGCTTGAGGGTATTTTGATAAATATCTCTATGGAGATTTCTATTTGGTATTCCTTTTCGACAATTTCCCTTGTCTTGTTCCTTGTGGCTTGCTCCAGTGCTTGTTTTTTTCTGTAATTTTTTGCTAACATTTACTATCTTTACTGCTTTCCATTTGCTTCTTTCTGAACATTATTTATGTTGACTAAATATTTTCTATTTTCATGTGAAAGTAGCAAAACCACAAAGGATTTCAGGATTCCATAGATTCTTAAAGACTAGTCACATTGCTATTCACTTCATAATTTAATATCCTCATATTTAATATCCTGGGTAAAATAGTAGTTTTTATATAAAATATTAAACTCAAAATTTTAATGGGCCTCTGTGAGCATAGTAGACATATATGAGGTTTACTCTAACATTGCTTAATACAGGACATATTTCTCTGGGTGTTTTTATAAGAAATTGAAAGATTGATCTATGTATTGCAATGAGAAAAATATCAGAATGTGCTTAGCAAGTGAACCCAATGGTACAGGGTTAAAATGAATTATCATGAAAAGGGGAGATTTAAAAAAAACAACACTGGATAGGATATAGACATTTTTGGAAGGAAACTTGGAAATGTAGAGAAGATGTTTATATGCAATATATAAAATAAGGACTCAAGATATTGAAGCTTACCTATAAGTGAATATTAAATTGGTGAGACTGAATGATTCTAACAAATATTTTGCTTTCTTTGATTGTAGGAACTGACAACCAACAATATTTCTATTGACAAATATTAAACAATCTGAAACAATTGGAGGAGTTGCTATGGCAGATAAAAACATGGATTATCTACTTTTTAACAACCTCTCTCTTGTGTGCATATGTGTGTCTCTGTGTGTGTCTGCCTGTCTCTCTCTCTCCCTATCTCTATTTGTATCTATGACATCTATATATCAGTTTACAAAGGATATGTTACAGAACCTCTTATACAGGGATCAAAATGTTGCTGAATTATATGTATGTGTGACTCAGCTCAGGATAAATTTATTCTATTCCTCCTTGCCTCTCCCTGACATTTTTACAACAGACATGTGTGGTAGACAATAGATAGGCCCCCTTGCACCACATTCATAGAGCTGTATCTACATAGATGTCAGCATTCATACAGAGACAATAGCTGGTTGAGTCTACATTTAACCTGATTTGAAAAAATAAGGAAATTATGAACATCTTATGGACCACTATCCTGAAATCAGATTTAACATTTAAACATCAGACGTGTACACTGATCCCACTGAAGTGGGAGAGCGGGTAGTGAGTTGTCATAGGACATATTCTACAGATATACCAAACAGATAGTTTAGAAAAAATAATTCTTAATAACAATGTTGTTCTTTTCAGTGAATATTTTATTCATATTGAAATGTAAAGATTACTGATGTTAAATACTTCTCTAAAATCTATCTTATATTTTACTTATAATAATCATATTTCAGTATTGAAAGATTGCTATCCATCATATATTAGATATGATTCATAGAACTTCTTACATAAGTGTGTCAAGAAACATCTATAATGTGTAAAGTAGAAGAAGCAAGTATTGTTGGCATGGCAATATTCTGAAAATAATAAAATTGTTAAAGTTTTTTTCCAAAACTGTATTTGTTCAGTATAGCACACTCAAATGTATATAAAATGTGTTATTAAATATTCCAGAATTACTGATTGAACTCAGTTTTCTGTCTTTGGTAAAAAAAATAAACTTCACATTTTACTGAAGTGTTGAAACTTTGTACTCATGTTTTCCTGATCTTTACAAAAACCTAACGTCTCAGATAATCATTTCAAAGACTATCAGAAGAATTCAGCTCTGTCCCAATACTTCATGAGTTTGCAGTAACCATAGAAATAGTCAGACTGAATTGCTTCTATTCCTTTGTGGTTTTTTTTTAAGGGCTGAGAAATGTACTTCCTTAAAATTTATAGTTTTTACATTTTGACTTAAATCGTTCAGTACATATCAAGTAAAAGATACAATATTTAGATTACAATACAAGTACTATCTTCATTCAAAACTCTTCCAGACTACCACTGAAATGAAAGATTCCAGAGGAGAAATGACAGAGCCCCAAGGAAACACATTGTTTAAGGGACTAGAACCCAAAACCAGCAAGAACACACAGTAGAGGAAGCCAAAACACAAAGAAGGACACACATTGTTTAAGGGAATAGAGCACAAACCAAGCAAGAACATTCAGTAGAGGGAGCCATAACACTAAGGACAGTGTCAGGATTGTTGACAAAAGAATATATGCTGTAAAGAACATAGACTCACAGGTAAGAGGATTTAAGGCCTCATGAATTTGATAAAGAGTGTGCTTAGTGGCTTGATTTCAATTATGATTTTGCTATGAGAAAGACTGTAGTGTCAAGTAAGAAAGTATTTATTACTTGTCTAATGTTGTTTCTGAGTGTTATTCATTTGCTTTAGATAGATCTTTGAAATGTTTCTGTGCCATGAACCTCACGCATTCTACTTTTTGTCCAAGTGACAAACATGTTTGAGCTAATTAAAGTATTTTAGAAAATATGAATATTGAATTAAATGATACTAGTGTTTCAGCTTAAGTGAAATTTTATTGGGGATTTTAAAATACAATTTTTATTATCAGCAATTTAAACATTTCTCATCAATGCTTATAGATAGTACGTTTATCTAACAGTTATCAAGTTGTTTGTACTACTATATATATATTAGCAGAACTGAATTTTAAGGTGTTACCAGAGGAAGATTTAAAAAAATGTCCTGGCAGACATTGGTATACAAAAAAGTAAATTTCTCATTTAATATTGTCCTGTTGAATATTTTAACAGAGACTCAATGACTGTGATAACTCAAATAATTTTTTATACTACATAGTTAACCAAATGGTCATAATTTAATATATGATTCTGAAATAGTTTTACTATTCACAAAATCAAAAACCTCAATCATTTATACATACAAGCAAATCTATACATACATCAATTTTAAATGTAGATTTGTGGAATAACAGTTTCAAATTATTGAATGCATATCCATTTTATATCCTCCAAGATGACAAAATGATAAGATCAAATATAAGACTTACAATGAATCAGGTGGAAAAATGAAAAGGAAAAACTAATCACCCCTGCATTTGATTCATATTAAAAGGTTCCCACTGGCTTGATAGGAATATATAGGAATATATACTTCTAATCTGGAGAAAAATGTTAAGATACATATACAAATACACACACACATACACACACACAGAGAGATTATAGACGTGTAGTAACTGGTGCTAGAAGCCACACTGTAGATATCTGGAAAGTTTGAACCTAAAAATTCTATCAAGTATTACCCACACACTTCAATTCAAACTTTCTGCCCCCTCCATGAATCCCTTTGTTTTTCAATCAAGTTCACCTCTATTTCCATGTGATACATACATAATTGATTATTTGTACTTAGGTTAAATCTAACATCCTCAAATTGGAGTAAACGTGATTGCTGTCTTTCAAAGACTGGTTTCATTCACTTAATTTAATAGTTTCCAATGATGTTCTCACTCTTCTGAGATATACCTAGTATTGGTATAATGATATTTAAACATGAATTCATATAACTGTTTTTGTTTTGTAATGACACTCACTTTCCTTTTCAGTGATAAGTACTAAGTTTATATTAAACATCATGTGTAATAAAGTTTCTTATTCCACGTGACCTTTGAAAATAAAATATATTATGTCAAAAGCAGAACAGATGGCCTCACAGTTAAGAGTATATTCTGCTCTTTAAGGGGACCCAAGTTCAGTTCCCAACACCAGTGCTATGTGATTCAAACTACCTGTAGCTCCATCTTCAGGAGGTCTGGCATTCTCTTTTGGCCTCTTCAGATGCCTTCACTAACATGCACAAACCTCCCCACCCCCCAAAAAAACAGACATGCATGCTACACATAATTATAAATGTTTAAATATTTTCAAATATTTAGTGTAATTGGATGTTTCTTGGATAGCAAATGTTTTATAGCAAACTTGTATATTTATTGTAATTTGTTTGCATTAGTATTTTTTTAATATTTATTTATTTATATATTTATTTATTTATTTATTATGTGTACAGTGTTCTGTCTGCATGTATGTGCAGGCCAGAAGAGGGCACCAGATCTCATTACAGATGGTGATGAGCCACCATGTGGTTGCTGGGAGTTGAACTCAGGACCTCTGGAAGAGCAGCCATTGCTTTTAAACTCTGAGCCACCTTTCCAGCCCAAGTATTTTCATATTCTTATTTTTATAAGTAATATGATAATGGGTTAGGAATTGCTAATTCATCTATGTACACCAGCTTCTCTCCTGTCTATATTTTCTCTGATGTCCATGGCCAATTTAGAAAGTCAGAGTCCATGTGACCATAACAGATGTGAAATAATGAACATATTTGATTCTCTTCTCTCTTGGTTTAATATACTTGTATTCTAGTTATATCTAACTATATTTATTAAAAAATAGTAAACAGATATTTGCCTGAATGGTGTAAAGAAGCTTTATAAACATCATCATCATCACTATCATCATCACCATCATCACCATCATCATCATCATCATCATCATCATCATCATTATTTTGGTTTTTGAGAAAGGCTTTCTCTGTGTAGTTTTGGTGCCTCTCCTGGATCTCACTCTGTAGACCAGGCTGTCCTCGAACTCACAGAGATCCGCCTGGCTCTGCCTCCAAAGCGCTGGGATTAAAAGCATGTGCCACCACCGCGAGGCATAAACCCTATTATTGACACTAAGTTTTACAAAGTATCCTTGAGCATCTTTGAAAGAACCACATTGGACCTTATTGCAGTTTGAGATCCTGAGAAGATTAACTGGCAAATGGAGAATAAAACACAGGAACTGTGCTTAATGACCTGCCTGGACTGAATCTACCAGGTTGAGCTGAATCCCCAGGGGAGTCCTTGCCCTGGAGGAGATGGGAATGGGGGTGGGTTGGAGGGAGGGGGTGGGAGGAGGGAGGACAGGGGAATCCGTGGCTGATATGTAAAATTAAATCAAATTATAAAATTTAAAAAATACATTAAAAAAAGAAAAGTTCTAAACCGTCAAAAAAAAAAAAAAAGAAAATGTCACTCTCCATATAATATTTGACTATGGGTCTCTGCCTCTACTCAAATTAGCTGCCAGTGGTAGCCTCTTTGATGCCAATGGGGCTAGCCACTAATTTATGAGTATATAAGGATAACATTAGAAATCATTTTTTTTTTCTTTCATAGGTCTCTGGGCTACCCAGCTTCTTATTCCTGGTCATCCAGACAATATCGCTCATGGGATCCCTCTCCTGGCATATATCTCAAATTAGATCCATCATTGGTTGGCCACTATTATAAGAAGAGATATCTGTTAGAACATGTTTCTGCAGACTAACAACTATAGAGCAAATCAGATAAATTTTTGTACAAAATAGAGTTCCTTATTTGAAATGACTAGTAAAGGTAAAAATATATTAGATTGACATTATATATAGCAGATCAGTAGTTTCTCATAAAACTGGAAGTTTTTAAAATTTGAAGATAATTTAAATATTGAAAAATATTCATAACAATTTCTTAGCTACATGTCATAGAACTTCTCATAGATGTATGTTAAGAATTTGTAAGACATGCAATCCAAATTGAGAAGCATTGTAACATTTTATGTTTCTTAACATACTAAATATGCAATCATCATTCCAGAATCTTACATTTTCTATAATTTTTATTAAGAAATATTCATTTTACATACCAATCACAGATCCCCCTCTCCTCCCTCCTCCTACCCCCACCAGCCTTCTTGCCTCAATACACCCCCCATTGCCTTCTCCAAAAAGGTAAGGCCTCCCATGGGTAGTTAGCAGAGCCTGTTACATTCAACTGAGGCAGAGCCAAGCCCCTCCCCCTCATCAAGGCTGTGCAAGATGTTCCACCATAGGTAAAGGCTCCAAAAAGCCAACTCATGCACAAGAATAGATCCTGATTCTACTGCCAGGGGGCCCCTTAAGCAGATCAAGCTACACAACTGTCTGGCTTATGCAGAGGTCCTAGTATAGTCCCATGGAGGCTCCACAGCTCTAAAGGTCATGAGTTCCCACTAGCATGGTTTGGTTGTCTCCGTAGGTTTCCCCATCACGATCGTGATGCCTCTTGCTCATAGAATCCCTCTTCTCTCTCTTCGACTAGACAATTCTTAAATGAAAAAATTCATAAGATGATTTAAAATATAAGAATTTGGCCTATAAATGTAGGGATTATTTTGGAAAGACAAGCAATTTCTTCAAGAAAGAGGAAAGATGTAGAAAAATTAACTAAGAATTGTTTAAAAAATAGTAAAGAATGTTTAGAGATCACATTGAACACAAAGACTGGTTCATTGTGTCCACATAACTAGAAGTGAGGGGAAATAGTAGAATGGGTGCAAACAGTAGCCCACCATTCTTGTACATTACTCTGAGGCTTGGAGACACAGTTCATGATCATCCAGGTAGTTGATGAAGTTAATATGAATACAGAATACAGACACACTTGTTAACTTCTAAAATAGCACCTTTAATTATTTGTTTGTTTTATAAAAGTTTTTGATAATGAACATTGTATAAAAAAAAACCAATGAAATTTTAGATCAAAGGTAAAATCATTTGTGAATGGCAGCTCATAATCACATGCAAAGGTTCCTGAAATGTTTGAATGTTCAGTCCATATTTTCTTTATATAGTCATGTTTCACTACTAAAATTTTGTTTTACATTATTTTCCACATGTGATTTATCTAACTTCTCACTCACTGGATTAAAAATACTTAAACATTTCTAAAAATAGAAGGAAGAGAGATATGACAGTAGCTTGCATGGGTATCACAAAATTAACATTTTATAAACATTATTCTGTAAGTGTATTTCAAAGCTAAGCACATCAGAATGTACAATACATTTTCTGGAATGTTACAAATGGTTCAGAGTGTTTCATTAAAACCAATGCCTTTTATTCCATATGAATATATTCAGCAATCTAAATGACTCCAAAAGACCATGGTTTTCTCCCCTGCTTAGAGACAGTTTTCTGTCCTTCAGACAGCAAGTTCAACACCAATATATGTTTATTTTCTGTTATTATTTTCATTACAATGATAATATCCTTTCAAAACCTTTACTTGGTGCCTTTCACTTGATATGTCATTCTTTGTTGTAACCCATAGGATGCGTGCCTCTTTCTGAACAGAAACAAAGGAAGAGTAGATTCTGGGGAAGAGAGAAGATGGGGAGAGAGGGTGGGATGAGTGGTGGAAGGGGAAACCGAGGTCAGTATGTAAAATAAATGAATAGATTTAATTAATAGAGATTCATTTTCTTATTTTCTTCAGTCTTTCTCTTTAATATCATGCCTTAACCAGAATGCAGTAAGACAAGCAAATGAAAAACCACCCAAACCTAAGTCTAAAGTAATCATTTCCAAAGCTAAGCATGGAGAGTCTAGTCCATACTTCTTCTTCTTAAAAGTATAGTTCACTTTTTAATACACAGCATTGACTAAATTTGTTTGGTTTTCTAGAATCTGCACAAGAAGAGTCTCAGTTGATAGTAATAACTTTGAATCATTTATCTGAGAGCATTATATCACCACTTGGGTGAAATATGCAACAGTAACTGTCTTCTTTCATAATTCTTGTAGCATATCACTATCATAAAATAAGCCATTAATAATTAAGAAAAAGTCAAGATTCAAATCAGGTAAATTTTGCACAGAAAATAATTTGGAAAAAATACTTAAAATACTTTAAATTCAGTCTTCACAACTCTACCTCCTTTATATTAAATGTGATTTTGAGCACTGACCTAAATAGCACAAATGTATCCAACTTCATTTGTAGATGTAACCAATCGTCTTATTAAATAAGAAACACAGAACCAATGTAAAAGAGAAAGCCAAGAAAGATCAGAGCTCAGAGCTAAAATCTCACCCTTCCTCCTGCGGTGGTTCTAGCTCTCTGAAAGAAACTTATTTCCTATGTGTATGTCTTTTCATACTCTTTTGTTCTGCCTTCTCATTGGTTGTAAACCCAAACACATGACTGCCTCATCACTGTCTGTATGTACAGCCCCCCAGGTCTTAAAGGCATATGTCTCCAATGCTGGCTGTATCCTTGAACACACAGATATCTACCTAGCTCTTCTTCCAAGTGCTGGGATTAAAGGCATGTGCCACCACCACCACACTCTTGCTATGACTCTAATAGCTCTGACCCCCAGGCAACTTTATTTATTAGCATACAATCAAAATCACATTTTAGTACAATTAGAATACCACCACATTTCCCCTTTTCTATTTTAATAAAAAGAAAAAAAGCAAAAGGTTATAACTAACATAAGAAAAACTATATACAAAAGTACAATAACTATATACAATATATACAAGTAATAAATACCTAAACAATGTCTAGTCCATTTGTATTTGACAAATCAGAGAAAATAATTCCATTATCTATCCTATTTTGGTAAGTCCAAAATGTATCTAATTCACTTTCTGTCCTAGTTAATCTTCAACTATAACAAACTAATCTTCAACTCCCTCAGAGATCCAAGAAGGAAATAATATTAGCTAACAAAAATAAAAACAGGAAGTGCATGCAAGCAACTTCCAAAAAATTTGTGAGTTGACAGAAACAGCCAGCTGCCTCGAGAGTCACCTGAGGTTTCTCCACAGTGTTGGGGCATCATCTTTAGCCTATAGGCTTAGTGTATCTGACAGACTCATTTGTGAAGTAGGATGTACACAAGGTCAACAGTTCAACCACACATTGGGTGAGAGCAGTCCATGTACCAGAAACACCTGAATTCCACTAGTGTACTGTCATGATTCAGGATTTTAAATTCTGGAAATTGTTGATGCTTTTTTAATTCAGCTGTCCATTCTTCTTGGCTGTGTATATATGGCTTCATCTCAGCATCCCTTTCTTCTCTACATCCCTCTATTAAATGCCAGTCTACTATTGAGAGGCATGAGCTTATTTACTCTTCAAGAATAACTGTTTTAGCTGCTGTTCCATTGCACAACAGAAGCCATCAGCCCACTGCCTGTTAAGCTGCCTTCGAAGAAAAGGGCACTGTACCTTTTCTGGATTGCAAAGCCACTTCAGGGATGCGGCCATATTGTCCTGGCCTCAGAAGATGCCTTTTGATAAAGCCATAACCACACTTGTTTTGGCAAGAATCAGTAGTCCTTTGTTTCGTGTCCTGTCTGTCCTGTTTGTCAGCAGTTGATTCGAGGATATTTTGTTGTCCAGTGGCTAACTTTTGCCACAAGGAAAGTTAACTCCATATGCAGTTTCTTCAATGCCCATATTTTCTCTGAAGTAGATTGGTACTGCCAGGAACTGACATGTCTCAAAAAAGAAAAATTTTCTAATTTATTAAAACATTTTAAATGCCATATTCTGTAGATCTCTGAAGGGTTTGAAGATGACCTGTCTAAAATATATCTGCTCAATTTTTAAAACATATCTAATATGACTACAAGTTCTATTGTAATGTCTAACTACTAACTTTCATGTCTTTATATCCTAATAGTTGGTAATAATAACATTGAAGGATAAGAAAATTGCATTACATTGTTAAATGAATGGTATAAATACAATTAGAAATATACATATAGCATTTTCTAACAATATCAATTTCAAATCTCTATATAATATAAAACAATCCAATCCAATGTAAAGTATTTAAAACTAGTAACTGTCTTTTCTTTTTTTCTTTCTTTCTTTCTTTCTTTCTTTCTTTCTTTCTTTCTTTCTTTCTTTCTCTCTCTCTCTCTCTCTCTCTCTCTCTCTCTCTCTCTCTCTCTCTCTCTCTCTTTCTTTCTTTTTTTAACAAGAACCTTAAATCTAATCTCCTTTGCTTAGCCTTTTTCCTAATCCTTGACAACAACTTGTAACCAACCCCCCTAAACAATGAAAATTATCCTAGACCCAAAACCCATTAAAAAGACAAAAAAATCACCCGCCCCACACCACCTCTTTGGGAATGTGGGCATCATATTCTTAAAATTGCTTCCTGCTGGGTATGGGCGAGGTTATCTTTATCCTGAAAGAAAAATTTTAGGTTAATTGTCAAATTCTAGGAAAGGTAACTATATCCTTCATTATCCAGTCTGTGTATAATGCCAAAGTTTAGGGTTTATCTCAAGTCCTTATTCAAGTAGTCTTGGAGACTGGATGATCTCAGCTAGTCATCTCAAAATTGCTCTGAGCACCTTGTAGTTCAAAGTTGATCTGTAGATGATGTTTGTCAGCTTAGTGATATTATTATTGTCCACGTGGAGTTGTTGTTGTTGTGGGGCCCCATCTTCTTTCTGGAGACATCAGTTGATGTTAGGCCTGGCCATGATTTCCTGCAGAAAACTGATAAGAGACTCGAACACAAAGACATATATATGCAGCTAATTGAAGACTTTTTTTTTCTAGAATTAGTAAGTACTCTATATGACCATTCATATATTAACAAAGTTTAAAATGTATATATATCTATATATCTATATATGTTAATCTTGTAAATTTTGATATAAAATTCATACTTTAAGAAAAGATTAAAGAATCAGAATAGAAGCAAAGAGTTGAGATTAGTAATAGAATAGTCCCATAATTAATTTGGCTTTTGTCCTATCCCATAGCAGAAGACGGCTCTTTTATTCTGGCATGATACAGGGAGTTTGTATTTTCCTTTTAACAACATGCTTGAGTTTAAAGGAGAGAGCCATTCTCCAACTCCAAAGTCAACTTTAAATTTTAATTCAACTGAGACTATTAGAAGACCAATAGTGTTAAAACTTTAGAGAAAAGCAGAAACAAACATTTAGGAAGACATAAAAGTTTTTAGATAATATATACCCATATAGCGTTTTACTGTTTCCTGGGATAGATGATTTGTCCCTTTTCTTCAGTTGTCTCATTTGTCCTGTGATCTTCAGATTCCTTAACCTTCATTCTCCTAAAAGACAAAAAACAAAACCTTTCCCCAAGACTAATTTTGGGGATGTTCCTTTTTGGCAAGTTATTATCTGATTAAATGAAAAGGCATGTGTTACTGGTACAAGTTAGTTTAAATTGGATATTCATGCTGGTTGATGAACTATCACCTCCTCTAATTAAGAGGTCTCTCATGTTCAAATCGAACCTTTATCAATTTTGATGGTACCAACAGCTTATCTTCTCCTGTAGAAACAAAAGCAAAACCTCGTCCCCAATGTAATACATACCCTGGTTTCCATTCTGAGGTTAGCATATCTTTAAAGTATATAGACTGATTTAATTCTGTAGTTTTTTCTATTATCCAATGTCTCTCTGCAGCTGTTGTTCCTTTCTCATTGGCATTGAGAAAATTCAAAGTAAATAGAGCATTATACAGTCTATTTCTGGGGGTTTTTGTTACCCATTTCTGTTTATTTAGCATATCCTTTAGAGTTCTGTTTGATCTTTCTATAACTGCTTGACCTGTAGGATTATGTGGTATGCCTGTAATATGCTTTATATTGTAATAAGCAAAAAACAGTTTCATTTTAATGGAGACATATGATGGAGCATTGTCAGTTTTGATTTGTGCAGGTATACCCATGATGGCCATAACTTCTAGCAAATGAGTGATTACAGAATCAGCTTTTTCAGAACTCAAAGCAGTTGCCCATTGAAATCCTGCATAAGTATCGATGGTATGGTGTACATATTTCATTTTTCCAAATTCTGCAAAGTGAAACACGTCCATCTGCCAGATTTCATTCCTCTGAGTACCCTTTGGGTTACATCCTGCTGGTAATGGCATTTGATTGTAGAAGGAACAAGTAGGACATTTCTTTACTATTTCCTTGGCTTGTTGTCAGGTTATGGAAAATCCTTTTTTTAAATCTTTACTATTGACATGTTTTTTATGAAATTCTAAGGCCTGCAGCACATTTCCTATCAATAATTTATCAATCTCATCATTGCCTTGTGCTAGAGGGCCTGGCAGACCAGTATGGGATCGAATGTGAGTTATATATAAAGGATGACTCCTTTTCCTGATTGTATCTTGAAATTGAATAAATAGTGAAGTTAATTCTGAAGCATCATGGATAAATTCTGCAGTCAGTCTCAATATGTTATACCACTCTTTCAGCATACTGAGAGACAGTTACTATATTGAGAGGTTCTGAAAAATCCATTAATACCAACAGAATAGCATACAATTCTGATTTTTAAACTGAATTATACGGACTTTGAACCACTTTACTTAAATTTTCTGATTTGTAACCTGCCTTTCCTTCTTTGTTGGCATCTGTATAAAATGTACGAACTCCATATATGGGTTTTTGCCGTACAATTCGAGGCAAGATCCAATCAGCTCTTTTTATAAGATCAATTCTATCGATTTTGGGATATTTGCTGTTAATTTCTCCAAAAAAAAAAAAATACTGCACGCTCTTTGCCAAGGTTCACTTTCTGTCCATAATTTTTCAATGTCCTCCTTAGTTAAAGGTATGACAATTTCTGGTGGGTCTATTCCTGCTAATTGACGAAATCTCAATTTTCCATTCCAAATCAAGTCAGAGATTTTTTCCACATAAGTTTTTAATTTTTTATTTGGCTTATTTGGTAAAAATATCCATTCCAATATAATATCTTCCCTCTGCATTAATATTCCAGTAGGAGAACGCCTAGAAGGTAAAATAACCAAAAGGCAATCCAGCTTTGGATCAATATGATCCATGTGCCCTTCATGTACTTTCTTTTCTACCAAGGACAATTCCTTCTCAGCTTCAGGTGATAATTCTCTTGGACTATTTAAGTCCTTGTCACCTTCTAAGGTTCTGAACAAATTAGTCAGTTCATCATTTTTTACCCCAACAATAGTTCGTAGATGAGAAATATCTCCAAATAATCTTTGAAAGTCCCTCCATTGTTTTTCTATGTTTTTAGCCTCCTCCTTAAACCAGGTCATAAATTGAAGTCTCTGGCTGGATTCCAGAACACCTTGTGCAAGGTCCCGCCAGTCCTGTGGTACTATCCTATTATATGTTGATCAAGAGTTTAATATTTGCTTTACATATGGGAATGCATGCCATAAGATACTATTGCCTCCTTAAACCTTTTTAAATCCAACATTTCAATTGGAGCCCAAATATTTTGTGTAGTCATTTGATCAGGCATCTGCTGTATGGTTACAGGATAAATTAAGGGTGACTGTGTGAAAACCGGCTTTCTTTCTGTAACCTTATGATCCAAACTTGAAACAACTTCACTGTTAATTTCTTCTGTCTGAATTTTTACAGGTTTAACAAGCTTTTCTCTCTCTCTTTTTTTTTTTTTTTTTTTGGTTTTTCAAGACAGGGTTTCTCTGTGTAGCTTTGCACCTTTCCTGGAACTCACTTGGTAGCCCAGGCTGGCCTCAAACTCACAGAGATCCGCCTGGCTCTGCCTCCCGAGTGCTGGGATTAAAGGCGTGCGCCACCACCGCCTGGCTTAACAAGCTTTTCTAAAGCTGTCGTCATGGCACTTAAATTGACTATGTTTTTAAATTGTAAAATGAGGATAAGCATAGTGATAAACTGCATAATTCCAACAATACTAATCTTCTCACATAGTTGTTTTATTGTCAGACTGCCTAAAATTTCAAACAAAACCCAATTTTCTTCCAATGTACACATAAAGCCCATTTTTTTTAATGTGGAAAAAATTTCTCTTTTAAATAGTTTCCTTTAAAATATCTGATATGTTGTGACTTACCAAATCTATGTAAAACAGTAGAAATCCAAGGAAATTTCAAAACAGCCACCTAGTGTCCAAGGTGTAAATTGAGAGAGAGAGAGAGAGAGAGAGAGAGAGAGAGAGAGAGAGAGAGAGAGAAGCTCACAAGAAAGCGAAGCCAGCTAAAGCTTAAATCCAGCCACTTGTTCCATCTTGAGCCAAGTCAAGGCTTGGCTCTGGGTTCCTTAAGCTCCGACCATGTGCCTTGGCTTTACAGGCAGGGGCCCTGTTCCATAGGGCAGGCCTGAGATGTTTGTAGCATCGGCATTAAGCAAGCAGCTCACTGTTAGTCTGGCCTGAGGCCAAGCAGACCTGGGCCTGGGCTAGGAAGTTGCTGCTGGGACTAGGGGGCCACCCAACCTGCCGCCCTTGTGGGAAAACAAACCTGCCACCAAGCCAAGCGGTTTTTAATGGATTCTTGTCATGTTGGGTGCCAGATGTAGATGTAACCAACCGTCTTATTAAATAAGAAACACAAAACCAATGTAAAAAAGAGAAAGCCGAGAGGTCAGAGCTCAGAGCTAAAATCTCACCCTTCCTCCTGTGGTGGTCCTAGCTCTTCAAAAGAGACCGATTTCCTGTGTGTATGTCTTTTCATACTCTTTTGTTCTACCTTCTCATTGGTTGTAAACCCAAACATGTGACTGCCTCGTCACTGTCTGTATGTACAGCCCCCCAGGTCTTAAAGGCATATATCTCCAATGCTGGCTGTATCTCTGAATACAAAGAGATCTACCTAGCTCTTCTTCCAAGTGCTGGGATTAAAGGCATGTGCCACCACTGCCACACTCTTGCTATGGCTCTAATAGCTCTGACCCCCAGACAACTTTATTTATTAACATACAATTAAAATCACATTTCAGTACAATTAGAATACCACCACATTCATTCCCTTTTCTTAAGTAATAAGGAAAGTCCATGTCTCTGTAAATTGTCATTTGTATTTATTCTGTAAAGAGTTTCCCCCAATAGGCACTAATAATTGTATGGCTTACATGTATCTGGGTACATTCCTTTAGTTATGACTTGAGCCATACGTAAGATTTTCCTTTGCGTTTTCCTAAATCATCTCCCTACAATTACACCCATCTGAGTCATCTCATTATTCTATAATGGAAAGGTTTATATGAAGTCCTATTTATAATGCTAATGATATTTTAAGAGAAGAATAAACTAAAGAAATTAATGACCAAAAATCTAGCTCTATATGACTGTTATGGAATAAAGAAGTGCTTTCTGATGGTTCTAAGGTCTGTTCCACAAGAGGGAATTTCTTCTTGGTACTGAGGACATGATGTTTGAAGCCTGGCTAGGAAGTCAGAGACATTGGCTGGAATCTATTTATGATATTTATTTTATTTAATAACATTGAATAGTGTTACTCTCATCCTTCATCATAGACACTTCTACTTCTTTTCTGCAGTTATGGTAATGACTGTTGAGGGACCAACTTCAACCCAGACATCTCTATCACTCTCCCCAGGACTTAGCTACATTGTGGAAGAGGGGGTGGAAAGCATGTACACGTTAAAGGGCGAGAAGGGGAGTCATTAGTAAAAGTTTTATTATATTATTATATATTATGTTATTGTGTCACTATGTATTATATATACATACATAATACACACGTGTGTGTGTGTGTGTGTGTGTGTGTGTGTGTGTGTGTGTGTGTGAGAGAGAGAGAGACATGGAAGCAGACAAAGGCACAATAAGGGGAATGAAGGGGGCCAGCAAAGGGAATGGGTGATAGGAGAGAAGTCGTTCAGGAGAGAAAGATCATAGTTTGTATGTATTAATATCACAATGAAACCCAAATTTGTATGTTACCTAAAATGTTAAATAAAGATATTCCATGAAACTTGAACTCTAAATATGATTATATTTTTAGCATCACATTTCCAACAGGCAGGAAGGTCATTGGTAACAAAGCATTTTCTTCTTTAATGACAACATAAGAGTAACCAATATATGTTGAGAATTAAAATACTGTAGAATTCTCACCATCCACCTAAACATGTCACTCTCCTACTAGCATTGTCAAAAAGCACTCAGCCATTCTGAAGAGTCTCTATCAATCTTTGCTAGATTGATTGTAGAACCACTACTACTTCTGTAGAAATTGACACATGATGTGAAGGTTAATATTGATTGGCAAGATTGGTTAGATTAAAAATTACTGAGATATCAGTAAAGCACACTTCTTGATAAACCTTTGATATTATCTCAAGAGAAATAAAGACTTTCACCTATTCACTGGATTAATCACTTAATGGACTTTTGGTATGATAACATTACTTGGAGATGGGGACTCATAAGAAACATGATCTAGGATATAGGTAATAGGATGTTTCTTTTTCTACTATGGTATTCTGAAAAAAAAAATCAATGTATTGACTATTATCTGCCATGCTTATTTTTAACCATGAGTTGAACAGTTAAACTCCATGCTACACAATGTTCTACCTAATCTGTAATGAGTCTTTGTCCCACCAGCCAGCTCCCAAATAATGACATGCAGTCTTATTATGAAATTTCAGACTATAACTTAAGCTTGTTCTCCACCAGCTCTTAAAACTTAAATTAATCCATTTCTATTAATCTACATTTTGCCATATGGCTTTTTATCTTTCATTCATTGTATGTCCAACAGCCTCCATATCTTGTTGGCATCACTGCAATTTGATTATCTCCTCCCACTTCCTCTTTCTAACAGGAAGTTCCACCTGTACCTTCTGCCTAGCTATTGGCCATTCAGCTTTTTCTTAAACCAATCACAACAATATATGTTTACGTAGTGTACAAATATCCAAAAACCCTCATATAAAAGATAATCATTGTAGCCAAAACTCACAGATTGAAATATATAAAGAATTTGTGGAAAATGAATCCTTCCTGAAGTTTTTTCTGTCAGTGTTTTGGTCAAAATGATATGAAAAAAACCAATTCTGAGGATATATTCCATTCTGCCTCCAAGAATTGAATGTAAGCTGTGAATATGTGTTGCTTTGATTGGTTGATAAATAAAAGTTGATTTTTCAGTAGTCAGGCAGGCAATAGAGGTGGGGCAAACAGAGAGGAGATTTCTGGGAAGAGGAAGGCTGAATCCAGAGAGGCCAGCCTGCCATCCATGAAGCAGCATGTAATGGCAAACAAGTAAAGCCACAGAAAATGTGGTGACATATAGATTAACAGAAGTGGGTTAGTTTAAATGTAAGAGCTAGTCAGTCGTAGGCCTGAGCTAATGGCCAAGCAGTTTTAATTAATATAAGCCTCTGTGCGTTTACTTGGGTCTGAACAGCCATGAGCTGGGTAGGAACAGGAAAACTTTATCCACATTTTTATATATATTTCACAGGGTTTTCTTTTCTTCTTTTTTCTTTTTTGGATGGAAATGGAATTTTACTGATATGAGTTAATTGCATTTACAGAACATGTTCACAAACAGATGTGAGCTAAGGATATGTGCAGTTAATCCCGAGTAAGGAACATAAATACAAAATTCTGAGCAATGATAAAAACTGATTAGCAACAAGATATACTTGCACGAGAGGCCACATCAAAACCCATTAAATGGTAAAAATCTAGCTGAAGGAAACAAGCCAATATCATGAAACATTTAACATTAGAATTTAGTTAACATTAGGCTATATTAAGTCTTGTATAATGCATTTATATGTCATAGATAATTGGGACTTTTAAAATTTTATTTTACAATACAATTCAGTTCTACATATCGGCCATGGATTCCCTTGTTCTCCTCCCTCCCGCCCCCTTTCCCCCCAGTGCACCCCCCATTCCCACCTCCTCCAGGGCAAAGCCTCCCTGAGGACTGAGATCAACCTGGTAAACTCAGTCCAGGCAGGTCCAGTCCCCTCTTCCCAGGCCGAGCCTAGTGACCCTGCATAAGCCCCAGGTATGTATTCTGTAGAAATTCTCAGATTCTTCCTATATGGGGTGATTTGTACTTGATGTGTTCTGAGGCCATTTTCATCTCCTTGATACTGAATAGTTCATGAATACTTATTATCAAAATAAAGACTGACATCAGAGCTGTGCTTTCTTTCTTTCCTTGACGTTGACTACTTTTTAAGTTATTGAAAAGCTGCAAAGTGACATACTGTGAGTCAATGGGCACAATGGATGAGCCACTGTGCTGAATTTTAACAACATACCTGAGCAATCAGAAAACAGGTTTTAATTCAGCACACAAAGAAAACTGGCCCTGTGGCATTATTGAACATTGGCAGAAGTTTTCATTAATGGAGATTAAACATGAAACTATATTTAGATAAACTCTTTCTGAATGTCAGAAACATGAGAAAGGCATCAGCATCGGGAAACAAAGCAATAGCATCATGAGTAAAGAGGAGGGAAACCCAAATCTGCTAGTCATCTTAGTCTTGATAACCCAACATGGACAAGTCAGCAGGGATTCAGAAAACCAATTCCCAACAGTTTTATTCTTGTTTTTTTTTTCCTTTATTCTCTCATATTTTTTATCCACACTGCAGTTTCCCCTCCCTCCTCTCCTCCCAGTTCCTCCCCCATCTTCTCTCTCTCCCATATCTGGCCCTCCTTCTTTTCCCTTCAGAAAAAAAGCAGGGATAAAAACCAAACATGGCATAACAAGTTACAATAAGACTAGGCACAGACCATCATATCAAGGCTGGCAGTTAGGAGTCTCACAAGAACACCACAAAGCTACATAACCATTATATACATACACACACACACACACACACACACACACACACACACACACACACACACACACACACACATATATATATATATATATATATATATATATATATATATATATATATATATATATATATAGAGAGAGAGAGAGAGAGAGAGAGAGAGAGAGAGAGACATAGGTCAGACCCATACAGGCTCCGTGATTGCTGCTTCTATTTCTGTGAGCTCCTGTGAGTCTTGCTTAGTTGATTCTGTGGACCTTTTTCTTGTGATGTACTTGACCCTTGTGGGTCCTACAAACTTTCCTCCTCTTCTGCAGGATCCCCCAAGCTCCATCTAGTGTCTGGCTGTGGGGCTTTGTTTCTGCTCCTATCCTTTTTTTTTTTTTTTAAGAAAAACAATTTGTCTTGGATATTTTATTTTACAAATATAATCTATATTTTTCAATTAGGTAAGATAATATACATTTATCATATAAACATATTTTGAAGCATATATATGAGACTATATCTTACATCATTATCATCCGATTTTTGCTATGTATTCTTTCTGTTGCTAAAATTATTTTTAATTCTTCACTACTTTTGCAAACATATTTTATTTTTTATGGTATATTATTATGTGAGTACACCAGAGTGAAGTTACCGATTCAATTATTGAACCTTTATTTTTCCCCATTCTGCCATTCTTATAATGTAATGTAAAAGTAAACATCTGGATAAATTTAGACACACAAAAATATCTTGTTTCCTTTCCTATTATGACTTGTGCTTATTTTTATATTTGGAGAAGCAAGATTTCTATAACATTATTTATATGTTTTTATATAAACCAAACGAACACAAGTTATTATTTTATTATTTCATTATTTCATTCAATTAGTTTTACTCTTAGCTACTACTGTGTGGAAAATATTTTGCACTTTAAACTAAACTAAACATCTGATTGTTTATATTTGCTGATATTCTATGAAGAATGTTTTGGCATGAATCTTTAAAATATGTAAAATTAATACATTTGAAAAAATTCTCATAATGTACAGAAAATGGCACAAACCACAAATTATCTAAATGGTATTAATTTGGTATTGTGTAAAATACCATTTTCCAATATTTCAGTAGTTAGATGTTAATTTTTGCATGAAAATCTCTTAAATATGTAAGTAAAATGAGGTTATCCCTGGCTTTTCTCCCTTTAAAACTTTAAATTTCTCTTTACAAGCAGTTCATCCAACTGTGCATGTTGAACACATCTTTCATGCTCCATGATCTCATCCTTCCTCTCAGATCTCTTTTTAGCTCCTTTTTCCCCAAAGACAAAGTCCTTTTTTACTTTCATGTCCTATATGCAAATGTACTTGGAACTAGGATGGAGAAGGAAGAGCTGGAGTGATTCAGATGCAGTACTCTCATGATGCTAGAAAGAAAGTACAGTAGAATTTTTTTTAAAAAAGAATAAAAAAATTAAATAGCAAAAGCTTGTGATTTTCTGATTAATTTACATTAATTAATTAATGTAATTAAGCATTAATTTACACCCTCCCACCAAAGAACCAAGGAATACAAAATGAGAGAAAATCCATGACCTGTATCTTTCTAAGACTTCATTAAGTTTCTAAACTTGGTTACCTATAGTTACTTTTCTTCCTTTTTACTGAATATTTACTTATTTATGGTGTTTTCATTTTTTAATTAATTTTTTTATTCATTTTACATACCAACCTGACCTGAGTTCCCCCTCCCTCCCCTCCTTCCACTGCCCCCTACCTCCTCTCAAAGGCAAGACAAAGTCCTCCCCCTCTGTCCCCCCATCCAGGCTGAGCAAGGCATCACACCAATATGGAATGGGCTTCAAAAAGCCAGCTCATGCACCAGGGATAGATCCTCGTCCCACCACCAAGGGTCCCCCAAACAGACCAGGCTACAAAACTGATGCCCACATGCAGAGATCTTGTTGGTCCCAGGCAGGCTCCCCAGCTGTTGGTATAGTGTCCATGTACTCCCACAAGTTTGGGTCATCTGTCTCTGTGGGGTTTCCCATCACGATCTTGATCACCCTTGCTCCTATAATCTCTATTCCCTCTCTTCAACTAGACTTCTGTAGCTAGGCCTGGTGCTTGGATGTGAGTCACTACATCTGCTCCCATCAGTTACTGGATAAAAGTTCTATGAGACAGTTAGGGTCCTCACCCATCTGATTACAGGGGAAGGCAAGTTCAAGTACTCTCTCCACTATTGCTTGGGGTCTTATGTGGGGTCATCCTTGTGAATTCCTGGGAATTTCCCTAGCATCAGGTTTATCCCTAGTTCCATAATGCTGCCCTCTATCTAGATATCTCTTTCATTGCTCTCCCACTCCATCCCTCCTTCAACTCAAGTGTCCCATTCCTTCATGTTCTCATGCCCCATGCCCTCCCCTTTATCACCCCCCTACACTCCCAGTTTACCCAGAAGATCTCATCTCTTTCCCCTTCCCAGGGTGATCCATGCATCCCTATTAGGGTCCTCCTTGTTACCTAGCTTCCCTGGAGCTATGGATTGTGGTCTGGTTATCCTTTGCTTTACATCTAGTATCCACTTATAAATGAATACATACTGTGTTTGCCTTTCTGGGTCTGAATTATCTCACTCAGGATGATTTTTTTCTAGTTCTATCCATTTACCTGCATATTTCATGATGTCATTTTTTTTACAGCTGAGTAATACTCAATTGTGTAAATGTACCACATTTTCTTTATCTATTCTTTGGTTGAGGGGCATCTAGGTTGTTTACAGGTTCTGGCTATTATGAATAATGGTGCTATGAATGTAGTTGAGTAAGTGTCCTTGTGGTATGATTGAGCATCCTTTGGGTATATGCCCAAGATTGGTATAGCTGGGTCTTGGGATAGATTGATTCCCAATTTTTGGAGAAACCACCGTTCTGATTTCCAGAGTGGCTGTACAGATTGTAACTCCCACTAGAAGTGGAGAAGTGTTCCCCTTACTCCACACCCTCTCCAACATAGGCTGTCAGTGTTTTTGATCTTAGTCATTCTGACAGGTGTAAGATGGTATCTCAGAATTGTTTTGATTTGCATTTCCCCGATGACTAAGGATATTGAACAATTTCTTAAATGTCTTTCAGCCATTTGAGAGTCTTCTGTTGATAATTCTCTGTTTAGATCTGTACCCCATTATTTTAATTGGATTATTTTGTATTTTTATGTCTAGTTTCTTGAGTTCTTTATAAATTTTGGAGATCAGTCCTCTGTCAGATGTGGGTTTGGTGAAGATCTTTTCCAATTTTGTGCGTTGTCCTATAAGCCAATCTAAGCCAAGACAATGGGGTGACTGAGATAGGCCAATGGTTAGTTTGATGCCAGTTCAGTTTATATAATGACTCCAAGGCCACTCTGAACAATATGCTAAGACCATGTCTTAAGAAATCAAGTCATAGAACTATAGCTCAGTGGTAAAACATTTACCCAGCATGTACAAGACCCTGAGTTCAAGCCTCATCACTATAAATGGAGGGTGAGGAAGAGAAAGACAAGAAGGTGGATACGGAAAAAAAGATACTGTAAGATTATAGAGAAATGGTGAATCAATATGTAGATGTAGTGAAGTTACATAGAGAAGTAACTGGAATAAGAGTCGGGGATGAGGGAAGGTTAGGTTTCAAGTTGGCTAGAGAAGAAACTGCAAAAGTTTTGTCTTAGTCACGCTCCCATTGCTGTGATACATGACCAAAGCAGCTTGAAAAAGGGTTTATTGGGCTTACATACCTTAGGTCACAGTCGTTTGAGGGAAGCCAAGCAGGACTCAAGGCAGAAGCCTGGAGGCAGGAGCCTAACCAAATCAAACAAAAATAAAAACACCCTATTTGATGATGGTGTATGATTTTTTTTATGTGTTCTTGGATTCAGTTTGCCAGTATTTTATTGAGTATTTTTGCATCAATTTTCATGATTTTTTACAAATAAGCCAAAATTGTACAATTAGAAATAAAGAAAGCATCTTTAACAAATGGTGCTCACGTAACTGGATGTCAACATGTAGAAAATTTAAAATAGATCCATATATATTACCATGCACAAAACAAGCCCAAGTAGATCAAAGAGTTCAACATAAATCCAGGTAGACTGAACATGATAGAAGGGAAAGTGGGAGATAGCCTTCAACACATTGGCACTGGAGAGCACTTCCTAAATATAACACTAGCAGCACAGACACTGAGAGCAGCAATCAATAAATGGGACCTCCAGAAACTGAAAAGCTTCTACAAGGCAAAGAACACTGTAAATAAGATAAGATAAAAGAAAAATTTTTTTACAGTAAGGATTGTAAATACTTTATTCTGTAGTGTTTATTATAATTATAATATGAAATTATTATGCTCAAATCTGTTTTTAAACATCCTCTCATTAATAAGAACTTTGCAAAAATGATGTTCTGTGTGTCCAGAAGTTAAATCCTGTCTAATATGCATATCACTAAATGTTCTGGTTGTTAATACACATGCCCTTTTACATTCCATTGTGGGTTTATATCGTCAGTTTTCAGTGACGTTAAATATATATTTCATTTAGGAACCATCTGTGTGATAATGTATTCCTATCTTAAAATTTTTAAAAATTTAAAAATGATTTCAAAAATAATTTTGAAATTATATATTTTTATGTCAACAATACTTGCTTTTACATTTTTTAAATGACTACCTTTTTCTATTTAAGTATATGTATGACTGTGTCTCAGGTCTGTATGAGTATGTGCATTTCTGTGTAGGAACCCAGAGAGGCCTGAGGAGTCAGCAAACTGAAGATGGCGTTATAGATGGTTATGAGCCACCTGAGGTGGATGCTGGGACCCAAACACAGGCTCTCTGCAAGAGCAAGCTACCTGCTTAACCACTGAGCCATCTCTCTAGCCCTAGAATACCTTCTTTTAAAATAAAAAAAAAAACCATAGCTTAAATATTCAAAAGCAATTGAAAATTGATAGATCTATGTTAACATTTGTTTTATCAGGATACCTCTACTGGTCTTCAACCAATATATATTCCTCAGTTATCATTAGGATTAACTCCAACACCCACAAATATTCTAAATATAGGAAAAGGTAAGAATTATGTCATCAGTATGCCATTTTAAAGAATTATTAAAATCAGGGCCAGCATGTATTTTATCATCCATAAGTAGTCTATAAAATAAGTATGCAGTAAGGAATAAAAAGCATTAGATTGTAATAAGTTATAAGTATCCTGAAGCTTCAGTAGTATTTTAAATTGGGCATGTCAAGAGCTGAATTACAGAGCTTGACTCAGTGCTTAAGAGCACATACTATTTTTCCAAAGGACCTGAGTTCAGTTCCCAGCACTCAAATCACGAGGAAAACAACCACCCATAACTCAGCTCCAGAAGGATCCAACTCCTCTGCTTCTATACACACCTGTGCTCAGTAACAAACATACCCCCACAAGGACTTGCAGAAATAAATGCAATTTAGAGTAACTTAATTTTCACAAATAGGTGAGAATTATAAATATATTTTAATATTGTTTATCTGAGGAATTTCAAGCAATAAGAATTTGTAAAGAAGATAGGAAATGGTAGATAGAATGGGTATAGAGGAAGAGATTTGGAGTAATGTATATTGTGAAGGGTATAAAAAGAATGTCTTTAGGAAATGAAATGAGTTGTACTTATGGGGAAACATGTTGTGAACTAGTGGTATGGAAATATAACTGAGAGGAAAAAGAAAAGGGTGCTGTACCTTGGCGTCTTTATCATTTGTGGAAAGGTGTCAAAGACTGGAACTGGGCCATAATGGAACTTCTTTTAATCTACAGTAGATAATCTTAAACATCTGTGTCTCCCATAACATATATGGAATGCCTGTGGATTCCTGGGAACTCTAGCATCTGGTTTCTCCCTGTCCCTATGATGTCTCCTATCATAGTATCTCTTTCATTGCTCTCCCACTCAGTTCCTGTTCTAGCTTGACCATCCTGTTCCCTCATGTTCTCATCCCTCATCCCCTACCTGATATTGCCCCCCTCAACAAGGCCTCCTGCATAAGCAGAGAGTTGTGTACCTTGGTATGTTTAAGGGGCCCTTTAGCAGTAGGATCCATCCCTGGTGCATGAGCCAGCTTTCTGGAGCACACTACCTATGGCTAGAAATCATGCACAGCCTTGATGCAGTAGGGAGGTGCTTGGATCTGCCTTGGCTGAATGTACCAGGCTCTGCTGACTCCTCATGGAAGGCCTGGCATTGTTAGAGGAGGAAATGGGAGGTGGGTTGGGGGGGAAAATTGGGGGACAGGAGAAGAGGGGGATCTGTGGTTGGTATGTAAAATAAATTAAAAAAATCTTATAAAAATATACGGAATGTCCAATGCAGGTTTTTCTACTTCTCTGATTCTATGACACAGCCAAAATATCAATGACAGGTAGACGCAATACATGATTTGGAAATAATAAGCAGATGATCAGTCTATGTGATGATCATTGCCTCAGACTCCTTAGGCAGTGTGTATTAGAACAGTGAAAGAACCCTATGAGTTTGACACCACAATGTAAATTCTGTATAACAAAATGTGGATTGAGACTGTAATTGAACTAAGTCTTCTCAAATATTTATGGACCATCTATGGAGGACCATTGTTAAAATTTAATCTCTGATTCAACAGCCCTGGACCTCTACATGTATAAGTCATGTTCAGGTGATGCAGATTTGTCTGGTGGTTTAAGCAAATTAAATGCTACTTAGCGTTCAGTTGTAGAATAACGGAAGCATGCTTTCATTAGATGTGGTCCTGTGCCCCAAGGTAGGAGAGGATGGTTTATAATTTTTAGTACTTGTGAAAACTCAAGCTATTGTGATTTTATTTCAGTTATAAATGAAATTTATTTTGTATTTAAGTTTCCTTGATTCTAAATATTTCTTAATACAAAATTCACCTGTAATCTAGAAAGTAACAAGGAATGCATTACTCACAGTTTTAAGCATGTTTGTTTACAAAGTAATATTTTTATACCTTATTATTCTATGAGTGGATTCTTTGCTGATCAGTTCAATCCACATTTTTTTTGTGGAGAAGTGACTTATTCCCTTCACTGTATTTTGTCAGTGCCTCATGTTTGCGGAATTACAATTCAATATGGAAACTTTGAGAGTATATTGGTGTGAATGTCTCTGGAGTGTTTATATGAGATAGCACTCTACTTCAGTTTGTATGGTTGGAATTCCACTATGGGTAGCTGATTTCAACCTGCACTCACTCTGTGATAGGTTATCTTACTGTAATTACAAAGTTCATAGTGGTGTGTATGACTTTTGTATTTAGTTTAGTTATTTTTATTTGGATTGTGATCATGCTTTGGAATTTTTCATTCAATTAAATATTAGACCTTTTTGTTTTACCAACCAGTATCCTATATTTGAGATCTAGAAAGACTAAGCACAACATGCAAAGAGTAAATTTATCAAAATGCTTTCCAAATATTCTTACCCATTCCCCAAATCAGTTATAATGATTTTTCATTCCAGATCTGTAGGAAATCCAAATTTTTGATGTTTTCATAGTATATGCGGATATATATATATATATATATATATATATATATATATATATATATATAATGTTTGGAAAAAAACAGGCTTCCAAATGGACAATATGAGCCTCTAGATACATGAAAATGAAAATTTATTTAAGCATATTTACATATAATTGACTATCATTTTAGGTTTTCAAAAGAAATTTCCTGAATGGAAGGCAATAATTTCACATTATTTCCTGAAATATTAGATTCATAAGCTATAGCATGTAGAAGACTCACTAAATATATATTTGAAAACCCATTCAGCCTCCCAAGGAAATGAAAGATTGTGACCCACCAAGATTTCAGCAGTGATGCATGGACAAGGATTCCCAGGAGGTAAACTCTACAAACTACATGTCTTTAGCAATGTCATGTCAGGTTTCTTTTAACTATGTAAGTATTGATTTCTTTTAATAGATGCAGACTTAAAGTTGGAAACAGAGAGCCAGGACTATATTGATATCAATGAAAATACTTAATATATATAGTCTCTATTTTCAAACATGAAATTCTCATAATCTTCTAATCTCCAAACATCTGTTTCCAATTGTTTAGGGAAAGATTTGATGTGAATGTTAAAAATATTATTATATGAGCTATGTTTCCCTGCCTTCTAACCTGCATGGGGAAGACTGCATTTCACAAAATATCCAGTATTTTCTGAACATTTACCACTAGCACTAAATACTTATTACTGTGTTTGTTCAGTTGGTAGTTTTTTTTGCTCAGGAGTGTCATAAGTTATACTTGTTGTTTTCTATGTCTGTGTATTTACTGGAGTGTTGTTTGGCATTGTTCCTAGGCACTTTTATGTACAATTCATATCCTCAACCAGTTAATTGCACTCTCCTTTAAAATGAGAAAAATAAAACTTTACTTTCTATAACAAATAATTGCTAAACTTCTTTCTCTATGATTGTAAGATTGTGACTTTAGTAATGTCATGCCAGGTTTGTTTTAAATATTTGTTGATTTCTTTTAATAGATGCAGACTTAAAGTTGGAAACAGAGAGCTAGGACTATATTGACACCACTGAAAATAATCATCTGTGCATAATGTTTTATTTCAACTCCTACTTTAGTATTTTATTTTTTAAACAGTGTACTGTTGACTAAACGAAATCTTCTGGGTGTGCTTTCAGAATAATAAGTCCAAAGTTTAAAATTTAAGTTTCTTATTTTTGAGACTATAATAGAAATTCATCATCTCTCCATTTCCTTTCCTCTCTCCAAACCCTTCTAGGTTCTCCTTCTTGCACTCTTTGCCACTTTTTTCATGAATTGTTATACTTAGAATCCGCAAATATTCTTAAAATGCCTCAAATCTTCTAATCTCCAAACATCTAATTGTTTAGGGAAAGATTTGATGTGAATGATCAAAATAGTATTCTAACATCATCATTTCAAAACAAGTTATTGAATTGTGAGTCAGGTATTTTCACTTTCATGTATCTAGAGGCTCATATTGCCCATTTGGAAGTCTGTGTCTTATGACATGAAAAAATGGAAAGCAAAAAACTTCCTTTTTTTATTTTTTGATGGGATGGACATCGATTCAGAGGTCAGAGGTGAAGGACTAACCTTCACACACACACACACACACACACACACACACACACACATACACACACACACACACACACACACACACACATTTATATCGATATTTATATACATTCAGGAAAACATAACTTTTGCCCAAAGCGAATTTCTCAAACTGAAAACATCAAGAAAATTGGTTTTTAAAATTTTTTGTTTTTATGTTCATCCCCACCCCCATGCTGTACAAAATTCTCCCCTTTCAGCCCCCAGATACTATTTACAGTTTAACCTTTTTTTTATTTATTATAATAATATTTCTTTTACAAAGTTTTCTTAAATAGAGTATGGACCGGAAATACCTTTGTGCAGTGATTTCCATTTTTTCGTGGTTTTTTTTTTTTAAATCAGTGTTTCTGCAGGTAGGTTTTTTTGAATAGTAAGTCTTTCTTCCCCCGCGACTCATGATGTGGAAAAAAACCTCCCTCTGAGCGTTGCTCTGTGTTCAGGGTCTACTCCTCACCCAGCACAGGGGGAACTTGCCGATTATAATTCTTTTCTTTCTTGGTGCATCGTAATTAAAATAAAAATTCAAAAATATTTCCGCACTGGTCATCATCGCCCATTGAGATCATCACGCTGGGCTCCATGGAGTAGTCGCGCTTGGTTTCCATCAGACCTTGGCGTCCTCGTGACTCGCCTTTGCTTCCGGTGCCGCTTCCGGTGCCACAGAAGCTGTTTCCGGTGCCCCGGGTGCGGTGTCCTGTGCAGACGAGCCGCGGCTCCCGGTGCCTGGGAAGGACGTCATGTCCGGGGACAGCACCCGCGTGGTCGTGGACAGGTACTGGAAGATGTCATGCAGGCTGTGCAGGATCTGAGGTCCGCACTGCCGATGTCGTCCTAGTGATGGAGGGTCACGTGTGGCTTCCGTGTGTGGCTTCCGTGACAGGCCCTGCCCTCCGACATGGAGAAAGCCGCCAAGTAGGTTCCCTGTAGTAGAGCAGTGCTGAACAAGCATGACATGGCCTCCTGGGCATCTCCCTGAGGATCCATGCCGGCCGCTGAGGGCTCTGGGGTGCCCCTGTGTGATGTCATCCTGCAGTGACCAGGACTGACAGTTGAGTGCCCGGGGACGTGGAGGCGGTACCCGACCTATGATCATTTGTGTGACTTTCCCTTTTCTCCCACCAACCCCATTCCTGCTATGACGCGAGAATTTCATTGAAACGGTGAAATATTGTATTTTAGAAACATACATATAATTTCCTTTCTGGGGGAAGGGCTCGAGACAGGGCATCTAGGTGTAGTTTTGGTGCCTGTCCTGGATCTCGCCAGGCTGGTGTCAAGATCCACCTGGCTCTGCCTCCCTTGGGCAGGGGTTAATGGCTTGTGCCTCTGCTGCCCTGCGAAATTACTATTTTTAAGTAAAGCATACCAATTACTTTATGGAAAAATGGGTAATATTACATGGACAGAGAAGAAAATATTCATATATTTAAGAGTGTATATTAAAAGTTAAAGAAAAAAAGGAAAGGAATTTGAGATAGAGCAAAGTGGAAAATACCGTATATCATAGGAAGGAAAAAGAAGGGGAAGGTTTTGTAATTATTTTGGCTTTTTTGATAAGCAGACTTCTCTGCAAAAGAAACCATTCCTGAAGGGTCAGAAGATCACCTATGCCTGTAAGATTGGGCACCACAGCTGGAAAGACAATGAAATATGTCAAAGAATGATGGTTTTGACATTAGTCTTTCCCTGAACAAGTAACTTGATTAATTTCACTTCAGGGTTTTCAGTCTACTTCAGAAATTTGTATGTTTCCCATCATATCAAAATTGGTTCTCAGAGATTGTTGTCATATTTATCTGATTTTTGAAGTTGCCTGTTTTTTAGAAATAATTCCATAGTTTCATCATACATAGTGATTTATGACACACAACATTCTTGTATATATGTGGTAGTTTGAATGTAATTAATCCCCATAAGCTCAAAGGGAGTGACACTATTAGGAGATATGGCTTTTTTGGAGTAGCTATGGCCTTCTTGGAGGAAGTGTGCCACTGTAGAGGCAGGCTTTGAGGTCTCATATATGCTCAAGCCATGCCAAGTGTCTCAGTTCACTTCCTGTTGCCTGTGGATCAAAGATGTAGACTTCTCAGCTCCTTCTTCAATATCATGTCTGCCTATTTGTCGCCATGTCCCAACATGATAATAATGGACTCAACCTATGAACTGTAAGCCACCCAATTAAATGTTTTTCTTTATAAGAGTTTCCATGGTCATGGTGTCCCTTCACAGCAATAGAAACCCCAAGACAACATATCCATAGTGTAAGTTGAACATATTTGCACCATAACCTCTTCCCTCCCTCATTCCCTCTCATCTTTTCTAACTCTCCTTGTTCCCCTAGACAGTTGGTATCACTTCTACTTTTGTGTCATACATACATAAGTGATCTTACATGTTTATATAAAACTCAGGAATCACATATGAGAGAAAACGTTTTATAAAGACTGGTTTAATTCAGTAAATACGATTACATGTAGATATGTCCACTTTCCTACAAATGATAAAACTTTGCTCTCCTTTTTGACTGAAAACATTTTCATTATGTATGTAAACCACATTTTCTTATCTATTGATGTGTGGTTGGACACCTAGGTTGATCTGTTAACACAGCCACTGTAAATAGGGATGCAATAAACATTATACATAAATATCTCTTTTAAAAGTTGGCTTAGAACTTGTGGGTAAATAATCAGGAGTGGCATAGTTGGCTTATATGATAGATCTCTTACAAGTTTTATTTGTTTATTTAGAAATTTCCATTGGGGATAGTTGACATTTCCATTAACAGTGTGTAAGGGTTCATCAGACAACCTAGCACTTTTTGTTCTTAGTGACTGCCATTATGGCTGGGGTGAAATGGAATCTCAGTGTATTTTTAATTTTTCTTTCTCTGATGGATAGTAAGGTCAAACATACCTTCATGTTGAAAAGACATTTGTACTTCATATTTTGAGAACTTTATTCTTTTTATTAGCCCATGTATTCATTGTATTGTTTGATTTCTTTTTGTTTAGTTTTAAAATTCTCCATATACTCTACATATTAATCCCATCCTAGATACATAGCTAGTAAATATATATGCCTATTCTATGGGCTCTTTCTTTACTTGTTTATTTGTTTTCTATTGTGCAATGTGTAATTTTGGTAAAAAAAATAATAAGCTAACTATAATGGCTTTTGTAGGGAGTCTTTATTTGTCCTAAAAGAGAATTCTTTGTCTTAAACAGAGAATTCTTAACAGAGGAAACTCAAATGGTCTAGAAATATTTAAAGAAATGTTCACCATTCTTAGACATCAGGGAAACGCAAATCAAAACTACTTCGAGATTTCATCTTACATCTGTCAGAATGGCTAAGATCAAAAACACAAGTGAAACCTCATACTGGAGAGATTGTGGAGCAAGGGAAACTATCTTCCATTTCTGGTGGGAGTGAAAACTTATACAGCCACTTTGGAAGTCAGTGTGGTAGTTTCTCAGAAAACTGGGAATCAATCTACCACAAGACCCAGTTATATCACTCTTAGAAATATACTCATAGGATAGTCAATCATACCACAAAGAACTTGCTCAACTATGTTCATAACAACTTTATTTGTAATAGCCAGAACCTGGAAAAAACATAGATGTCCCTCAACTGAGGAATGGATAAAGAAAATGTGGTACATTTACCCAATGTAGTATTACTCAGCTGTTAAAAACAATGACATCATGAAATTTGAAGACAAATGGAACTAGAAAAATATCATCCTGAGTGAAGTTAACCTAGACTGTCTTAGTTAGGGTTTCTATTACTGTGAAGAGACATCATTACCAAGGCAATTCTCATGAGGATAACATTTAATTGTCTTGCTTACAGTTTTAGAGGTTCAGTCCGTTATCATCATGGTGGGGAGCATGGTGGCATGCAGGCAGACATGGTGATGGCTACGTCTTGATCAGAAGACATCAGGAGAGTAGACTGCTACAAGATTGGGCATGGCTTGACCACATACAAGACATTAAAGCCAACTCCCCCAGTGACATACTTTATCCAACAAGCCATATCTACTCCAGGAAAGCCACACTTTTATTTTTTTTTTGGTTTTTTGAGACAGGGTTTCTTTGTGTAGCATTGGAGTCTGTCCTAGAGCTCCCTCTATAGACCAGGGTGGCCTTGAACTAACAGAAATCCACCTGTCTCTTCCTCCAGAGTGCTAGGATTAAAGGTCTCTGCAACCACCGCCCGGCAAAGCCAGACCTCATAATAGTGCCACTCCCTATGTGCTTATGGGAGCAAATTAGATTCAAACTACCACATTCCATTCCATGGCCCTTGTAAGCTTTTAACAATATCATAATGCAAAATACATTTAGTCCAACTTCAAAAGTCCCCATAGTCTATCACAGTCTCAATATTTTTAAAAGTCCAAAGTGCAGAGTATCTTCTGAGATACATGCAATCTCTTAACTGTAACCCCCTATAAAATCATAATACAAAAAGAGATCATATACTTCCAATATATAATGGCTCAGTATATATATTATCATTCCAAAACTTAGGGAAGGGAGTATAGTGAGGAAGTACTGGACCAAAGCAAGACCAAAACCCAGCTGGGCATACTACAAACTGTTTCTCCATGTCTAATATCAAAACACTCTTCTGATTTCAAACTCTTTTCAGCTTTATTGACTGCAACACACTTCTTTCTCTTAGGCTAGTTCCACTCCCCCTTAGCAGCTTTCCTTGGCAGGTATCTCATGGCTTTGGCATCTCCAACATCTTGGGGTCTCCAAGGCAATTCAGGCTTCAACGTCATAGCCTCATGAAATGGTCTCACTGAGCCTCCATACAGGGATATCACTGACACATTTCTAGCCTCAACAGCTTTCCTTAGTCATCAAGGTAAATTCCATAACCCATTACTTCTAAACTTACCTCTAAAGTCAGAACTCCATGGCTGAAGCTGCCAAGTTCTGGTGTTTTTGGTGCTGGAACATGGCTTCTCATTCAGTTACATCTTTACCAGCCTTTTGTCTTTCACTGCCTAAGCTTGGCTATCTAGAAACTTGCTCAAACTCAGAGATCTGCCAGCCTCTTTGCCTTCCCAGTGCTGGGATTAAAGGCATGCACCACAACACCTGGCTCTAATTTTTCTTTAATTCCTTTTCTCAAGTTGGAAATTTAGCTGGGTGGGATCTTGCCCCAAGGTCATCACTCCCTTTATTCCATTTCTTAATCTATCTCCTTGAGCACAGGATTTAGTTCTATTCCATTTCCAGGGTGTTGTTGGTTGTTTTTATTTTTTGCTCTTTGGGGCCCCACCACCCAGCTCCCAAATAAATCATACACAGAGTCTTATTTTTAGTTATGAATGCCTAGCCTTGGTTTGGCTTGTTTCTTGCCAGCTTTCCTTAACTTAAATTATTCCATCTACCTTTTGCCTCTGGGCTTTTCCCATTCTCTCATTCTGTAAATCTTAAACTTACTCCAAGGCTTGCTATGTAGCTGAGTGGCTGGTCCCTGATGTCCTCCTCCTTCTCTTGCCCCTTCTTCCTATCTCTTCCCAGATTCTCCTTCTATATATTCTCTGCCTGTCGGCCCCACCTATCCTTTCCCTGCCTTGCTATTGGCCATTCAGTTCTTTATTAGACCATAAGATATTTTAGACAGATGGAGTAACACAGCATCACAAAGTTAAACAAATGTACAAAAGTAACACACCTTGAAATAATATTCCTTAACACCTGGTGCCCCTTTTCTCATTCTGTACATTTTATCTTTTCATTTTCTCAACTTGATCTGATGGAGATAAATCTTCATCAGAGTTAACACTAATAACTACATGACAGAGTTTATACTAGGCTGTTTTGAGAATTCCTCTGCTAACAAAATTAATCCAAAAGTCTTCACTTTAGCCTTAGGCAGACTCTTTGGACAAGGACAAAAAGCAGCCACATTCTTCACCAAAATATCACAAGAACCATAGGTTGCTTATTAATATTTGTCTCCTCTATAACCTCTTAAGCTAGCACCCCAGAATTCAAATAACTCTTTGCATCATTGTCTTCCATGCTTCTACTAGTATGGCCAACTAAGTAGTGCTTAAATCATCCCACTGCTTTCCTATCCTAAACTTCAAAGTCCATATTACTCTAAACAAAAACATAGCCTGGTCTATCTCAGCAACATCCCAGTCCCTGGTACCAACTTCTGTCTTAGGATTTCTATTGCTGTGAAGAGACACCATGGCCACTGCAACTCTTATAAAGAAAACATTTAATTGTGGTGTCTTGCTTATAGTTTCAGAGGTTCAGTCCATTATCATCATGGCAGAGAGTATGGTGGCATGCATGCAGACATGGTGCTGGCTACATCTTGATCAGAAGGCAACAGGAAAGTGAACTAAGACACTGAGCATGGCTTGAACATATGTGAGACCTCAAAGCCCACCCCACAGTACCACATTTCCTCTAACAAAGCCACACCTAGTCCAACAAATCCATACCTCCTAATAGTGCCACCCACTATGAACTTACAGGGGCAAATTGCATTCAAACTATCACACAGACCCAGAAAGATAAACATGGTATGTAATCATTAATAAGTGGATATTTGCTGTAAAGTAAAGGATAACTATACTGCAATCCACAGACCCATAGAAACTAGGTGACAAGAAGGATTCAAAGAGAGGAATGCTGGATCTCCCCAGGATGGGGGAATAGAAGAGAGTTTGTGAGTGGATTTTGCATGAGTGGGCATGGTAACATGAGATATCAGATTGGGAAGGGGGAAATGGGGAGAGTACTGAAAGAGACTACTGGGAAGGGGGGCATTTCAGGTCAGGTAAAAACCTGGTACAAGGGAATCTCACAGTAATCTACAAGGATGACCCCAGCTAAAAATCTTAGCAAAAGAGTACTATACTGAACTGGACACCTGTGATCATGCAAGTCTTCAAGTAGAGGGAGTGGAAAACCAAACCAGCCACATAACCTTGACCTAGAGTCTGTCCTGCCTATGATATATGCTGGGGTAAGGGTGGTCTAGAGATTGAGGGAGTGACCAAGAAATGGTTGATCTAGTGTAAAACCATGCCAAGAAAGTAAACCCATCCCTGACACTGCCTAGAAGACAAGGAACCACAGGCTGGATGACCCAGAAACCTAGGATAGAACCAAATACAATTGGATGAAAAAATGTCAATGTAATGGTGCCTAACAATATTCTGCTATACACATAGATTGGTGCCTAGTCCAATAGTAATCAGAGAGGCTTCATCAGGAACTAATGGAAACAGATGTAGACATACAGCCAAACATTAGGCAGAACTTGGGAAATCTTGCACAAGAAGGGGAGAAAAGATTGTAGGAGCCAGAGGGATCAAGGAAATCATAAGAAAACCCACAGAATCAACTAACCTGGCCTCACAGGGCCTCACGAAGACTTAACTGACAAACAGGGAGCCTACATAGGACTGACCAAGGCATTCTGCATGTATGTTACATTTGTGTAGGTTGGTCCTCTTGTGGGACTCCTAACAGTTGGAGCAAGAACTGTCTCTTGGGACCCTACTCCTTATATTAGGTCACTTTGCCTAGCCATAGTGCATGGGAGGTGCTTAGTCTTATCGCAACTCAATATGCCATATTTTGTAGATATCCATAGGAGACCTGCACTTTTCTGAAAAGAAAAAGAGGAGGAGTGGATTGGGGATGAGGAAAAGAGGGAGATTTTGGGGAGGGGCCAAGAGGAGAGGAGGGAGTGGAAACTGTGGCCAGGATGTAAAATAAATACAAAAAAGAATTACAGGCAAATAAAGAATGCTGAATATTGGATAAACAGTGTTCCCCACAAAAGAGCACATCAATTGGTTATCCAACACCAAATGGCCATCCCTGAAAATATACATAGAAGTAATACATACACTGAGCAGATTACATTTAGGAATGTGTGTGTGTGTGTGTGTGTGTGTGTGTGTGTGTGTGTACTGCAGGTAACAAAAATCAATGAAAAAGTATAAATTTGAAAGAAAGGAAGGAAAGTTTTATGGGAGGCTTTGGAGGGAATAGAAGGAGGGGCAAATGATGTCATTATAATCTCAAAAATAAAAGAAAAAAAAAATTTTCTGGTGGAGACTTTAGAGTGTCTTATATGTACATTATAGCTGTAAATAAGGATATTTTAATTTTTTCTCTTCCCATTGATTTTCTTCTCATGTCTTTAAGATTTAATAAAGATGTCAAGCAATATATTAAACCAGACTGAAATAAGAAGACATCTTTGTCTGATTACTGATTTTGGCATACATTGTAAGTGTCACTAGTTCCTTGTACTCAAAGATAAGCATGGAGGAAACCAGGAATGTTAAACATGAAGGGCTGTTCCTTCAAATGAAGAGATGAACAATCTGGTATTTACCCAGTAGGCAGAGAGCAGCCATAGTTAATAGCTCAGTTACCTTTGTACTACCTGTGTGAACAAGACCGCACTAGGTCCTCCTCCAGACCCCTATCATGACCTTATTTTTCTCAGTCAGTCTATAAACCCAATATTTATGGAAGATGTTAAATGTACTTTGCAGAGTTTAGATATACTCATACATGATCATTATTCAGTTTATTTGTTCATCAAAGAGATTTATATATGCTTTATTGTATACATGGGACTGAAGAAATTATTACCAGAATAGTTTTCATCAAATTCTGCTGTTCTTAAATTTGCCTAAAAGAAACTCCTTGGGGCCAGACTCCCCAAGTTTAAACCAGTACCTACTACTTAGTCTTGCTAAGTTGAACTGCCTTCGTGCCTCCTGTGGATTGTTACTTTGCTGCCTGTGATGGTTTATGACTGATTCTACCAACCCCCACTCATTTAATGTTATACTGTCTGCAGACTAGCCATATGTAGTTTTTATTATGTTGAGAAATGATCTTTCTTTCCCTAGTTTCTTCAATGCATTTTTAAAGTTGTAGGAAAAAGGTCTGCTTTTTACTAATGTTATTTTTTTTCATAAAATATCTTCTGAAAAACGGTTTCTACTCTCTCAAACCCTCCCAGATCCACACCACTTCCCTTCCCCACCCACTCATATCCACACACTTCCTGTCTCTCTATATATAGAATAGAAAATAGGCATTTTCCCACATGAAGAAGTTGGAGAAATCTCACACTAGTGACTTAACAGCACACCTGAAAGCTCTAGAACAAGAAGAAGCAAAGTCTCCCAGGAAGAATAGACGCCAGGAAATTATCAAAGTGAGAGGTGAAATTAATAAAATAGAAACTAAGAGAACAATACAAAAAATTAATGAAACAAAGAGTTGGTTCTCTGAGAAAATCAACAAGATAGACAAGCCCTTTTCCAAAATAACCAAAAGACAGAGAGAGAGAATCCAAATCAACAAAATCAGAAATGAAAAGGGGGACATAACAACAGACATTGAGGAAATCCAGAGAATTATCAGGTCATATTTCAAAAACCTCTACTCCACAAAACTGGAAAAACTAAAAGAAATGGACAATTTTCTGGATAGCTACCACATACCTAAGTTAAATCAAGACCAGATAAACTATTTAAATAGTCCAATAACTCCTAAGGAATTAGAAACAGTCATTAAAAGTCTCCCAACCAAACAAAGCCCAGGACCAGATAGTTTCAGTACAGAATTCTACCAGATCTTCAAAGAAGAGCTAATACCAATACTCTCTAAATTGTTCCACATAATAGAAACAGAAGGAACATTACCAGACTCCTTCTATGAGGCTACAATTACCCTGATTCCTAAACCAAACAACGATACAACAAAGAAAGAGAACTACAGACTGACCTCCCTCATGAACATTGATGAAAAATACTTATTGAGTATACTGGCAAACAGACTCCTAGAACACATCAGAACAATTATCTACCATGTTCAAGTAGGCTTCATCCCAGGGATGCAAGGGTGGTTCAACATACGAAAGTCTGTCAATGTAATACACCATATAAACAAACTCAAAGAAAAAAAAACACATGATCATCTCACTAGATGCAGAAAAGTTATTTGACAAAATCCAACACCCCTTCAAGATAAAAGTCTTGGAGCGATTAGGAATACAGGGAACATACCTAAACATAAGAAAGGCAATTTACAGCAAGCCAACAGCCAACATCAAATTAAATGGAGAGAAACTCAAAACAATTCCACTAAAATCAGGAACGAGGCAAGGCTGTCCACTCTCCCCATACTTATTCAATATAGTACTTGAAGTTCTAGCCAGAGCAATAAGACAACATAAGGAGATTAAGGGGATACAAATTGGAAAGGAAGAAGTCAAGCTTTCCCAGCTTTCCCTATTTGCAGATGACATGATAGTATACTTGAGTGACCCCAAAGATTCCACCCAGGAACTGACACAGCTTATAAACACCTTCAGCAACATAGCAGGATACAAGATCAACTCAAAAAAATCAGTAGCCCTCCTATATACAATGGACAAAGAAGCTGAGAAGGAAATCAGAGATACATCACCCTTTACAATAGCTACAAATGACATAAAATATCCTGGGGTAACACTAACCAAGCAAGTGAAGTACCTACATGATAAGAACTTTAAGTCCCTGAAAAAAGAAATTGAAGATGTCAGAAAATGGAAAGACCTCCCATGCTCATGGATAGGAAGGACCAACATAGTAAAAATGGCAATTTTGCCAATAGCAATCTACAGATTCAATGCAATCCCCATCAAAATTCCAATACAATTCTTCACAGACCTGGAAAGAATAATACTCAACTTCATATGGAAAAACAAAAAACCCAGGATAGCCAAAAGAATCATGTACAATAAAATAACCTCTGGAGGCATCATAATCCCTGACTTCAAGCTCTACTATAGAGCTACAGTAATAAAAATAGCTTGGTATTGGCATAGAAACCGACATGTGGACCAATGGAATCGAATTGAAGACCCTGACATTAACCCACACACCTATGAACATATAATTTTTGACAAAGAAGCCAAAAGTGTACAATGGAAAAAAGAAAGCATCTTCAACAATTGGTGCTGGCATAACTGGATATCAAAGTGTAGAAGGCTGCAAATAGATCCATATCTGTCACCATGCACAAAACTTAAGTCCAAGTGGATTAAAGACCTCAACATAAATCCAGCTACTCTGAACCTGCTAGAAGAGAAAGTAGGAAGTAGTCTTGAATGCATTAGCATAGGAGATCACTTCCTAAATATAACACCAGGAGCACAGACACTGAGAGAAACAATCAATCAATGGGACATCATGAAACTGAGAATCTTTTGTAGAGCAAAAGATATGGTCAACAAGGCAAAGCAACAGCCTACAGAATGGGAAAAGATCTTCACCAACCTCACATCTGACAGAGGACTGATATCCAGAATATATAAGGAACTCAAGAAATTAGACATCAAAACGACCAACAGTCCATTTAAGAAATGGGCTACAGAACTAAACAGAAAATACTCAACAGAGGAAACTCAAATGGCTGAAAGACATTTAAGAAATTGCTCAACATCCCTAATCATCAGGGAAATGCAAATCAAAACAACTCTGAGATACCACCTTATGCCTGTCAGAATGGCTAAGATCAAAAACACTGAAGACACCTTATGCTGGAGAGGATGTGGAACTAGGGGAACTCTCCTCCACTGCTGGTGGGAATGCAAGCTTGTACAACCACTTTGGAAATCAATATGGCACTTTCTTAGAAAATTGAGAATCAATCTCCCCCAAGATCCAGCTATCCCACTCTTGGACATATACCCAAGAAATGCTCAAGCATACCACAAGAGCACTTGCTCAGGTATGTTCATAACAGCATTGTTTGTAATAGCGAAAACCTGGAAACAACCTAGATGCCCTTCAACTGAAGAATGGATAAATAAATTGTGGCACATATACACAATGGAATACTACTCAGCAGAGAAAATCAATGACATCATGAGGTTTGCAGGCAAGTGGATGGATCTAGAAAAAAATCATCCTGAGTGAGGTAACCCAGACTCAGAAAGACAAATATGGTATGTACTCACTCATAGGAGGATACTAGATGTGGAACAAGGATGACTGAACTGCTACTCACATCCCCAGTGAGGTTACCTGGAAAACAGCACCCCAAGAAAGACACGAGGATAGCCCAATGATGAAGAAATGGCTGAGATCTATATGAACAACCTGGACATGAGTGGGAGCAATGAAGGGCAAGGGTCGAGGGAAAGAGAGCAGGATATCCCAACTGGATCAAGAACAGAGGGGAGAACAAGGAATAGGAGACCATGGTAAATGAAGACCACACGAGAAAAGGAAGAAACAAAGTGCTAAAGAGGCCCACAGAAATCCACAAAGATACCCCCACAAAAGACTCCTGGCAATGGTCGAGAGACAGCTGGGACTGACATACTCTGGTGATGGGATGGCCAAACACCCTAATAGTTGTGCCAGAAACCCCATCCAAGGACTGAGGAATCTGGATGCAGACATCCATGGCTAGGCCCCGGGTGGAGCTCCGGGAGTCTAATTAGTGAGAAAGAGGAGGGTTTATATGAGTGAGAATTGTTGAAACCAAGGTTGGATAAAGCACAGGGACAAATAGCCAAACGAATGGAAACACATGAACTATGAACCAAAGGCTGAGGCGCCCCCAACTGGATCAGGCCCTCTGAATAGGTGAGAGAGTTGATTGGCTTGATCTGTTTGGGAGGCATCTAGGCAGTGGTACCAGATCCTAGGCTCATTGCATGAGTTAGCTGTTTGAACCTGGGACTTATGCAGGGTCGCTTTGCTCAATCTGGGAGGAGTGGACTGGACCTGCCTGGACTGGGACTACCAGGTCGATCTCAGTCCTCTGGGGAGGCTTTGCCCTGGAGGATGTGGGAATGGGAGGTGGGCTGGAGGGAAGGGGAGGGGGGCAGGAAGGGGGAGAACAAGGGAATCTGTGGCTGTTATGTAGAACTGAATGGTATTGTAAAATAAAATAAAATTAAATTAAAAAAAGAAAATAGGCATTTTGATAATAATAATAATTATTATTAATACTAATATAAACAAAGAAGGACAAAACAAACAGAAGAAGAAGCACAAGAAATGCACACATATGCAGAGACATGCATAGCTATGTATTTGTTTCCCCTTCTAGGAGGATTCAAGCCCAGTCCCTTTTTCTATTCCTAAGCTCTGCAGTTACATGGATTATAGCCTGCTTATTGAAGACTTAACAGCTGATATCCACATATAATTAATATGTGCTTCAGTGCTTTTTTTTTTCCCTTGGGCAGGCCTGTATGGCATTTTCTTTTTTTTTTTTTTTTTCCATCACAGGCAATTTATTTTGTTCTATTCATTCACAGTTAATACAGAAAATACTTGGAAACATTTCCATATAATGTTTGACACAGAAATCATCAAATAGAAGTATACAATGTTGACAGGAGGTAGTACATTTATAATTTATAACCCCAAATGTATTTATAAATTAGAAATGGAAAGATCTACTAATGAAATTATGAAGGTTCACCAAAGTCATTTAATCTGTCAGTTTCTCATTCATTTTATGTCTTAAAAATATTCTATTGTATGAATAAGCCACATTTTATTTCTCTCCAGTATTTGATAGCTATTTGAGTTGTTTTAACTTTTTTACTATTAGCAACACACTGCTGTAAACTTTCATGTACATGTTTCATAGGTGCACATTTTCAGTAGTTTGAGGATATATTCCTAAGGGTAGAATTGTTGAGTAACAGAGTAACAATGTTTTGCATTTTGACCAACCACCAAACTGTTTTGCCAAAGTGGCACACCATTTTACAGTCTCACCAAATCCTTGTTTTTAAGGCTCTGATTTTTGTACAAAAGCATTCAATCATTCTGTCAGACCAAACCAGGAAAAGTAAGCTATAGTTCAGAGCTGTTCTATTCCATTTACTATGCAAAGCCATTCTTGGCGTTTGCAACTCTCAGCCCTTTTGAGTATTCTTGCAGTGTTTACCTTTTCCTCCACCACTTTTTTTTCTTCTTTTTTTCTGGTTTATTTCTATCTATTACAAATGTATAAAAAATCCTCCATCAACGCTGCTGTCAGCAGCAGAACCTTGAGAAATATACCTTTGGTTTGCCTCAGAAAAGGAACACATATTGCACTGTAAAGTTTATAAAATTGGCACAAAACATTGTGATAATGTTACAATACCAGTTTTAAGAGTTCAGTGACTAATGGGGAGCCAATGGGATACATGCACAACTGTGAAAGCGATCTCACTTAGCCAGCTGTACACATAGACTGTAAATCTACATTCAGATCATTTCTGAACTAAGACTATCATCTCAGTTTATCTGTTGAGGTCAACCAGGAAACCCTAGAATATACCTTGATTTTTGCAAAAAGCAAAATAGGGGGAGGGGTTTCTTCAGCATTTCAGTTCACGAGTAACTGTATCCTAACAGGCAAAGTGTTCTCTCACTGTCAACATAGAATGAACTGCTGCTGGAGGTCAACTTGGGTTTTAATTTGCATTAGCACTTACATGCATAGTAGTCCAAGTTGTTGACCTCATGACTTTAAAAAGTAACTCTAAAAAAGTAAAATGGCCCTTCTTGGAAGACTAAAGAAAGACATCCAGCCACAGTTGTAAAAAATCTCATCCAAACAATATACCCTTTTATGAATTACTCCTCAATTAAAAAAAAAGTAGCCCCAAATAAGAAGCAGCTCTGAAAAAGAAAATATAACTTAAGATATTTGAAAAAAACAAAGTGAATACAGGTTCAAAAATAATTAAGATTCATTTTCTTAAGGCTATCTAGAATTAGGCTTTAAAGAATTCTACCATTTCAAGTTTACCACTAGTTACTAGATACCTATTTACAAACAAGATGTTCACTTTTTTTGTTCCTTTATCAAGAGAAAAATCTACCTTCAGACTATGAGGGTGGTGATGGGGAGGGACCAGAAAACAAGATTCAAACAATCCCATGCAAATATCACATTTTTCAAATGGAAGAACTCCAAACTGCACTAGAAGTTCCAATCACCAAGACACTTTCCATTGAAATGATTCAAGTACAACTACATGGCACCATGGCCTAGGCCTAACATAGGCCTGACAACCAAGTCCTTGCTTTCTGGAAGAAAGGACTCAAAAGTCCCACTCAATTCCACATAACAATACTTCAAAGATCAATCAGGTTTTCCTTTCCTTAATATTTTTGTTTTTGACTTCTAATCTTAAAGACTAGATTAAAACTCAACTCATTTCCCAGAAGGCATTGCTTCCCTTTGCTCCACGAAAGAGTCCACCAAGACCTCTTCCTCAAAACCATCCAGCCCCCAGCCTCCAGTCTGTGCCCGTGATGCATCTTTCTCAACATCCTGAAAAGGCAATGTAGGTAAAATATGCTCACAAACACCAAAACTAGCTGTCAGAAAGACGTAACGAGCTTTATAATTTAAGTTCCAAAACACAAATACTTGCAGCTTAATCTGCACTGACAATGATTGTCAAAGCCCAGGATTCAACATTCATAAATTCTCATTCACACACACACAACACACCATTATCACACAACCTGTGTCTTGAGAGAATCTTCCTGGGTTGTCCCCAGACAGAGTGCCCAGACTCGCCCTGGTTCCGAGATAGCCTCTTCCCCAGGTGTTGGGGCTAGGGTGTCCCTGTTCCAGGCTGCGTCCGCCCCTCTCCGTCCCCGGGCCCGTCCACCCCTGTGGCCCGCCACCACAGGCCCACCCGCGTCCACTTGTCTCCGCCGCCGGGCCTGTATGTCCCTGTCAGCTGCCGCTGGGTCTGTCTGCCTCAGCGGGCCGCCAACGGGCCTGTATGTCTCTGCCGGCTGCCTCAGTGGGCCCACCCACCTCAGCTTGTCACTGCAGCTGGGCCCATCCACCTCCGTCTGCTTAATTCTGCTGCAGGGCCTGTCCACCTCTGTGGGTCACCGCTGGGCCTGAATGTCTCTGCCGGCTGCCGCCGGGCCTGAATGTCCCTGTCGGCCGCTGCCACCTGGCCTGTCCACCTCCGCGGGCCGCTGCCACAGGCTTACCTGTGTCTGCTTGTCTCCGCCATCTTGATTCGTGCTTCAGTGCTTTTATCATGAATATATTATGATAATACAGATAAGTCAGAATTGTCTTTCTGTCTTTATTGAGATCTTTTCTATCATTAAATACATTTATGTGATGTATTGCATATATTGGCTTGTATATGATGAATCATCCTTGCGTTTCCAAAATGAGGCCAACTTTATACTGATAAATTAAATTTTGTGTCTTTCTTTGTGGTCCTTTGTTTGATTATAGTGGTTCATTGGGAATTTCATACAAGATATTTGGTCATATCCTGTTCCTCTGACTCCTCTAAGCTTCACTCTCCTCCTCTTCCCACCCAGCTTTGTTTATTATTCATTTTTTAGCCTATCAGATACTGTTTCTGCAGTTCCTTCCTTATTTCTGCTTCAAGACTAGTTTTGGATCTCTGTGTTAATCTCCATCTACTGCCAATAGATTCCTCTTAGAAAAAGATTGAGGGATACACGAATATATAGGTATAATAAAAAGTTTAAATCTGTGACCCTATACTGGAATATATATTAATAGATTTTTCCCCAGGACCTATGACCTGTTTGGTCATAGGTAGCCACTGGTCATTTTAGAGGATAGCCACACATTCAAGAATTTTTGTGCAACACAAATAGATTTGATAAAATTAAAGAAAAAAAAGAACACAAAGGTGAGTGTGTAAAGAAAAGGGATGCATCTGGGAAGAGTTGATGGGATCAATATCATCAAATATATTGTGCAACATTATCAAAGATCATGTAAAAATAAAGAGTTGGGAAGTTTAATGAATAAAAACTTCACACACACAAACACACACACACACACACACACACACACACACAGCCATATAAATGTAAGTTTAAGCAAATATCCTTTTGGCAACTGCCTATTCCCAGCCCTTGGAAAGACTATATTTTATTTGCTCTTTAAAAATCTCTATGCTCTATAGTATGAACACATGTCATCTGACTTTTTTTTTTGATGGAGCAGGAAGACAGGAAGACTGGGGAGCTAAGTGGAGTCTGGAGCCAGAGCCCAATGAAACTGAGGTACTAACTCACAATATCCAAGTTATAGAACTACCCAAGTGGCTGGTGCTTTTCAGATGAATAAAAATGGAGACACATATATGCACTTAATTGAATAATACTGAGTCATAAAAGACTATAAGTAACATTAAGATGAATGCAAATAAGTTACCTCATAAATTAAGAAAAATATATCAGAAACAGAAAGTGCCACACATTTTCTTTCATATACAAAACTCTATAACAGCAATAAAAAGATCAGAAAACAGATAAAGGATTTTAATTCAACAACTAAAATATTTAAACCTAAATTAAAAATAAAACTAGGAGATTATAATTTAAAAACTAAAATTTTGATCTTTCATACAAATAGAGCAATTCATAGAAGAGAAATAAATTATCAAAAATCATATGAAAGGGAAATAAATGATAAGATTTATTAGTATCTAATAGCAAAAGTTAATCAGAAATTACTAATTTTCTTAAAACATGCAATTGATCTTATTAAACATTATGGAAGAATGGATATCAATTGTTGAAAATTTCTTTCACAAAAGGAGGTACAAGTTGAGACTCTTGACCATTTCAAATGGAGAAATAATAACTATAGACATTACAAAAATTTGAAACAAATTTTGTCTATTGGCAAAAAATATTTAATAAAGTAATAGCTTAGTAAATTCAGTAAGTATGCAAACTGTAGCCATGGCCAACTGCTAGATTTATTTTAACCATGCAAGGCTGAATTAGTGTTTTCCAATGAATTAATGCAGTTCTTTATATCAATATTGTTGCATCAATTGATTCATCAAATGATTATGTACATTTTGTTTGTGGTGAAGTTCAACCTCTCATGATAAAAAAAATGTCGTAGCAAGTTAAAAACAGGGCAAATATAGCACAATGTGTTTCAAGAACTAAGCTCTGATATGTAGTATCATTCACTCTTGTTATAAGTGCCATGACTGTTCAAGGTATTCTCTAACTAAAGTTGCTGTGTGAACTGGATAATTGCATACAAAGGCAATTACATGAATAAACTTACTAGTAGTTTAAAATAATGATTAGTTAATCATTTTAATATCCATCTCTTTTCATCAATGATATCTACTATTTAAGTAAACAATGAAATGTCATTAATTGAAATTCCTGAATATTTTGCTGTTATGCTACTAGATGGAATTATCTTTGTTTTTCACTCGATTGTTGTTCAACATTTACCCTTTGAGTCAACAGGCTATAATAGTGGAATTCCCATGATAAAAGTCTTAGGGACTCAGCTCACCAGCCTTCAAGTGGCCAAAAACTCCACACAGTACCAAAGAGAGGACACTTCTTAAGAGATTCAATAATACTAGAAATAAGGATTTCTATTGCCTTTATTCTCATTAATCAGGTAAGTTGAGATGCTACAATTAGTCAATAGCCTACTAAAGTTAGCAGTTATTTTTCTGGTGTAAGTAATGGATAAGTCTCAGGTCACAACAATAAAAGTTTTTATTCTTTATTGTTATTTTTATTTAAAAAAGCATTTATTATTGAACCTTTACTTAAACTGGACTTCCACAGAGAAGTCAAAATTTTGACTCCTTACTCTTATCCTGTTTCTATCTTGCTTTGCTCAGTACCGATTGTATTTCTGCAAAGATTAGCTAAGGTTTTGGAAACTTGCTTTTAATTGACATTCTTCAGTTCTGCCATAGGAATATAATAATCTCTAGAGTAGCAATTGATAATTCTTCTGGAATCAGTTTTGAGTAGCTTTAAGATGGAAGGCACATCTTCATTATCAATAAAATGGTATCATCAATTATCCTTATATTTATATTATTGTCTATCTCAAACTTAATTTACCATGGATCAGGATTTATTAATAAGATACACTCCCTGCTTTTGAGATGCTCATGGACTTGGTATAGCTCCAAGAGAATATTCATTGTAAATTATGCTATGGAATATGAAATATAACATATTTACAAGCATGATGTTAGGGCATGGAGGACGGCTATCTAGTCCATAATTAAGTAAAAAGGCATTCTTGATGAATTGACATAGGAGAGAGTTTTTGCAATAAGACATAACCTGCTAAATAAAAACATTAAGTGATCTTTTAAATAAAACAAGGAAACATTTACAGCCATAAAGGAGCAAAAGGTGTTTGAGACAGATGAGGCAGAGGCTGGGGAGATAGAAGGATTACAAGAACTTTTCTGGCACACAAAAAGTGAGAGCAGTGAGTGGAGCAGAGAAGCATCAAGAAATTTTCCACTGGTGTGCTTGTCAACTGCATCTCCTTTAGTGTTTATGGAATTCCCTCTGCTTGTTTCTATTTTCTCCTGTTTCTTTCTGCTTGCTTTTCATGTCCCATCTCCTCTCTTCTCTATTTGCTTTTCATCTACTTCCTTATTAGTATCAGCTGGCTAAGAATAGGTATATTTTAGGGAAAACTAACAATGGATTGCTCACAAACTTGAACTTAATATTAGTGATAAAACTCTTGCTGAGAATTCTCTTTGTTAATGGAATTGTGATATTTTATGAGAAAACCAGTGTTTTAATATTGGTAATCTTTGTCATAATTTCTAAAGTTTGTTTGAATGACTCTGACATTACTATATTGAATTTGTAGAGCTGTTTATCTTGATTCTATTCTGTTGTAAAATAATCCACTTTTAACTTGACAGCATATAACTTCGTTTTAGCCATCTGAATAACACATAAGTATAAATGTGGGGAGGTAAAAGCAAATGGGAGCTTACATTTCCAGATTATTGAATGATGGTACTTAATATACATTCTAGAATATTATTTCTCTTTCAAATAAAAATTTTCCTATTACTAATTTTACTTAATACCCTCCAATCTTCAAATTGGAAATATTTCCAGATTTACATATGTAAAATGACTTAGTCTAATAACTTCAATCTATTCCATTGCATATATGCACAATTATGTAGGTAATAGGTTTGTACTATTCAACATTAATAATATTCATGATATAGGATGTATAATAAACATTACTTACTTATGCACAAAACTTGTGTTGTCATTTGTTTTCTAGAAGTCAACCTGGTGTCTCATCTTAATTAATGTTTTCAACTTATAAATCAAGAGTGTAAGAAAATTTTTGTTCTGAAACATTGATAATACTGAGAATTATTTCTCTCATCTATATTTTATCACTCTTTGTTGATCTTTTTCTTGACTATTTTGATTGTTAAACTAAAAGCTACCAAACTACTCATGACTGATAAGGTTGATTGTTAATAAGCCTACTGGCCTTTGCATGCCTGTTTTGTGAGTTCTCTGCACATACTTTCTTTCTCCTTAAAATTAGATCTACTCCTTCCAGCATGATTACTTTGATTCTTCATTAATAATAGTAGTAAAATTGTGATAGTTTTCCAAGCCATAGTCAAAAAGTAGCAAAGAACAGTTTGACATAAAAAGAAAGTCAGAGTAAACTAGTCAGTTGCCCAATCATTTAGAAACAAACAATAAACCTAGTAGTATTGCTTTCTGTTAGTGTTTGTGCATATAGTGGGCATGTTTGTTCATGTGTGTGTCCACGTCTGTGAGCATGCAAGAGAACAATGATGGTTGTTGTTCCTCAAATGGCACATACCTTGATTTTGTTTGAGTATGTATGAGAGAGACAAGGTTTCTCACTGGCCTGAGGCTCACAAATTTGGTTAGACTGGGTTAGTCAGTAAGGTTTAGGGATGTGCTTGTGTGCATACTGGAATTACAAACTCACATCACTATGCTTGAATTTTTAACCTGGGTTCCTGGGTGAAATTAGAACCTCATGCTTACACAATAAGCACTTTACTAGCTGAACCATCTCTGCAGCCCTGACTTTTGGTCTTGGTGCTTTTCTATGCCTATTCTTTGGAAATACAGTATGTATAACTTTGCACTTCTAAATGTGCATGCCTTGGTTTCCTCACAATGAATGATTACAAGTTTTAGGCCTAACTAAAGCTCCCTTGATGGGAAAAATATATTGTCATTCAATTCTGTGATTATGCCTTTACTCCTTGCTTAGATTCTGTGAATTTGAATTATAAAGATTTACCTGTTACACAAAAATGTATATACCATGAATGATTTGAAAAAAAGTATATATAATTTCATATTGTATATTATTCAAATTAGGGTTAACCTATATATATGCTCACATATTTGTCATAACTTTGTTGGAAAAATGCTATTTTTCTCTTCTGGGTCAGTATCAAATTGATCACTGATTTCAGCTCTAATGTTCCCCGGTGACTATCTGTTTAATCATCACTAAGTGGTGTTTTTTTTTTAACCTCTGTAGTGTTTTGTTTTGCTTTAATATCTATTCCTACATTCTGACCATCATGATGCCTCTTCTTGTATGGTTTTGCTGCACAGAACTCTATTTCTGACTCCAGTGAGTTCCTGGTGTTTGCATCAATATATTCTATTTTGTGAGTATGCAGTATAAGGATTTATTCTTGTGAATACCAGCTTATTAAAAAATTACACATAGGAGAGGAAGTGGCATAAAAATTGAAAATGAGTCATTGTCAGTGCTGAGTCTAGAAGGAGCAAGGTAGTTGAATTACAAGGGGGAAACAATGGCAGTCAGTCATGTGTAAGTTAAACATAAATTGTTTGATTGAGTTGCCTAAAAATTAAGTAGTTAATAAGACAGAAAAAGTAAATTAATATATTATGTAATATATATTTTGGAAGATGCAGATATGTCAATTTTGTATGGTTTAAACTATTAAGTGCATCTAGGGTAGCATAGAAATAAGCAACTAACAGGTAAGCATGAGAGAATCATCCTCTGTTTTTCTTAGACATGTAGCTCTTAAATACAAGCTTCTTATGTATTTTGTCTAGTGACAATTTTCATTAAAAATACATTATTCACCACTTTATATAATATTGATTTTCATTCCTTGTAGTTGCTTTAACATTCTTTTGAAGGTGTCTGTTAAAGAAATTATATCAAGTTACATTCCAATTGACAGCGTATGAAACTGTCTTTCCCCCTCACTGCCGTATTTATAGAACTTCATCAGATTATGAAGAATTTGATAACAAGTGAAAATTAATAAAATTTACTCTTTTGTTTATGTTTTCTCAGATAGTACAAAAGTCGATTTACCATTTGTATGGTGACTAAGAGACTGTTCTTAGGATAAAACAGCAAAGTTCTTTAACACAAATGCTTGCTTTACTCTGATGTACTTCCCTTGTTTCAAGGTCATTGCAGAGGACATTTCAAACCCTTTACACTCTAATTCCTCTTCAGTCAGATGGCACTGATATAAACCAACCATTCTCCTATGCTTTTTCTTCATCTTAGTCATCAAGGTTTTGTGTTTAAAGTTGTTCACGCTTAAAGTATTCAATGTGTCTGCAATTCTGCCAGAAACAGGATCACCGTCTTACCAAAGGACACAACATAGTATTTGGGATACAGTATATATTCATAATGGATATTGGAAGAATAGAGACATTAATTCTTCAAAATATGTTCTGTCATGAAGAATTGTTTTTATTAATACATATTTTGAAACAATTTATGTTTATTTCTTTCAATAGATATTTATTTTAAATTATACTTTTTAATATAAAATCATTTTATTGTAATGAGTTCACAAATAAAATATTTCACTGCTAGGTTATTATTTTATTATTTCTGGTAACTGCTTTGCTTGTTTTGTTTTGAGTATTGTAGATAACTCAAGAAAGATCCAATGAATGAAGCAAATTACTCTGAAGTATCTGAGTTTATATTCCTGGGATTATCAATCTACAGACCAACACAATGTTTCCTCTTTGTGTTTTCTACAATATCATATGCAACCATTTTTCTGGGGAATTTCTCAGTTGTGCTTACAGTTGTCCTTGACCCTCATTTACATTCACCCATGTACCTCCTTTTAGCTAATCTTTCATTTGTTGACTTATGTTTTTCTACCTCAACTGTTCCTAAGTTGATTTCTGATCTGTACTCCAGTCATAATACCATTTCATTCCAGGGCTGTATCTTCCAGATGTTTGTCCTTCATGTCCTGGGGGGATGTGAGATGGTGTTGCTGGTAGCCATGGCCTGGGACAGATATGTGGCCATATGCAAGCCCCTTCACTACCTGACCATCATGAGCCCACGAATGTGCCTTTTGCTTGTGATTGGTGCATGGGTTATTGGTCTCATTCACTCAGTGGCTCAGTTAGCTTTTGTTGTCCATTTGCCTTTTTGTGGTTCGAATGAGATAGATAGTTTTTACTGTGACCTTCCTAGGTTCATAAAACTGGCCTGCATAGACACCTACAGAATGGAGTTCTTGGTTACTGCTGACAGTGGATTAATTTCTGTCACTACCTTTTTCTTATTGATTGTCTCCTACATCTTCATACTGTTCACTGTACGGAAACAGTCCTTGGGCAGTTTGTCTAAAGCCCTCTCTACACTTTCTGCTCACATCTCTGTGGTGGTTTTGTTCTTTGGACCATGCATCTTCGTGTACATATGGCCATTTCCTAATGTCCCAGTGGATAAGTTTCTTGCCATTCTGGACTTCATGATTACGCCCATCCTGAACCCTGTCATTTACACACTGAGAAACAAAGACATGAAGGTGGCAATGAAGAGACTGAGTAAACAACTCCTGAGTATGAAAAGGGTCTCCTAAGCTCCTCACAAGAATATACAACCTGAACTGAGTCTACCAGGTCAACCCCGGTCCTCGGGGGAGACCTGATCTGGAGGAGGTTGGAATGGGGGGTGGGCTGGGGGGAGGGGTGGGCGAGAGGGGGAGAACAGGGGAATCTGTGGCTATTATGTTGAACTGAATGGTGTTGTAAAATAATAATAATAATAAAAAAAAGGGGGGGAAAAAAGAATATACAACCTGAATACTGTATTATAAACACAAATGTTAAATGATGTCCTCCACTTTGACACGATTTATTATTTCTTCTCTAACTGCTTGATAAACTTGAATAATTTATTTCAAATTGAAGATGAAATGATCATATCTATTGGTTATAAGCCATATATTATTACATATTTATTGCTTGGTTATTATTTATATATCACTTTTTTGTTATTCAGTGGTCACATATTTACTAGCTATTATGAAATACATATTTTAGACTATATAAAAAGCACTAATGGAAATGAAAGTTAAAAATTATCCATTGTTTTCACACCTGAACAGTTCATCACTGCCTTCCAGACATTTCTGGTACTTTTTCCTATTTGGAGCTAAGTTTAATCAAAGCTAGCAGCAAACTCAAAATTCTCCTGCATTAGCCTCCTGAGCACTAGGATTAAAATGTGCACCATCACGTCTTGTTTGCTTGCTTTTCACTGTGTGTATGTGTGGTGAATGAATGAATGGTGAGATTATATGGTGTGGGTGAAGGTCAGCAGGAAGAAGAGATAGGTGTATTCTGGAATCTTGTGGGAAACCTAGTGAAAGGGGTGTGGAGAGAAGGAAGTAAGGTAGAAAGAAAGATGGACTTTCCAGGGGTGCATTTGAATGATGAACTAATGTAAGAGCTGGGTTGGGCTGCTGCTCCTGGGGAGAAGAATGGGGTTGAGAAGGGGGTAGTGAAAAATGGAAGAGGAAGAAAAAGAACTTAAGGTTGTATGAATAATGGAGGGATAGAAGAGGGAGAGAGAAGAAGGGAAGAGGAAAGGAGAGCAAAGTGTAGAAGGGGAGTAAGGAGCTAGATCTCAGATTGAGAGATGGAAGCTGAGGAGGAATATTGTTTGCAGTGAGGGTGATATGGATATTTAATGGAACACAGACTTGTTTTCCTGAAGAAAGATGGCCAGAAGTGGCTTGTACATTCACAATGAACACCCTTAAACTCTAGGGATGTTAGCAGTGCAGGAGGCCCGCTCTTGCGCATGCACACCAATGTTTACCTGTGTTGCTTGGCAACCTGGAGTCCAGCAACTGTATCTAGGGGTGTCATAAGCTATTTCCCCCACCATACAGTTTTAGTGGGGGAGCTTGTGGGCGTATCTTGATTTTTCCATAATTCTGAGTTGGGGAATTAGTGGGCCAAAGGACAAATACTGAGCTAATTCTGAGTTGGGGAATTAGTGGGCTAAAGGACAAATACTAGGGAAAATCCGAAGGTCAGGGCCAGGCGGTGAGGCCAGTAAGTATCTTCAGTCATGAAGAACTTGGTTCATGGAATTAAGGAAAAGACACCTATGGGTTTCTGCGATGTCCCAGGAAAAAACTTGTTGGACTTTTTACGGGATATGAAAAGCATTTGTGCAAACGAAGCCAGATACAAACCTCGCAAAAAGATCCACCAGGCTGCAAGTGAAGGTGATATCAAGAAACTGCAGAGAATGATAAACCTTGGGAAACACAGCGTGCATGACAGAGACTTTAAGGAAAGGTAACAGCGCTTATGAGCTGGTTGGAGGGGCCTGTGTGGAGGATGTGATATGGCCTCTGATATATTCAAAGACCAGAATAGGGGACCCAG